>NW_025335268.1:91597522-91825427 GCF_004798865.1 Varanus komodoensis
AACCCATATTTCAACAACAACTCACATTCAACCCATACTCTATTATCATGTTGGGTTATCATGTTGTCTGAACCTAGTCATGGAGTGTGAACTTCCTAGTATCAATCACTGGTGGAATGTGTGTTCCAAATTGGTGGACTGAATGGTTTCATGTATTTGGGTGCTTCAAGGAAACAGTCTCATTATTGTAACATGGAACTGCTGGCTTCTGAATGCTGATGTCATATCATGTTTTCCCTTGTTTCTCCTAGCTATCATTAATCCAAAACAGCCCAAGGAGACACCCAAAAGTTTCAGCTTTGACTATTCCTATTGGTCTCACACAACAGTAAGTAGACAGATGGCCATGAATGGCAATGCATTTGCTGTGGGTCCCTTTTCTTTGACTTAGCACTGGGTTTGAATTCTAAATCTTTAGTGAGATTTTCCCATATGTATATCTGGCTAAAAATAAAGCAAGGAAATTATTCAGTAAATGATTTGAAACGGGAAATAATTCTGAGGAATAATTACAAGCAATTCATGGGCAAATAGCTGGAAAATTGTGACTCAGCTGTTGTTATATATTTGGCCAGATGCATTTGTGGTTTTTGCACTCTGTGCAAAAGTTTGAAAAGTGTTGTTGAATACAGTATTACTTGAGGTGTTAGTTGAAATACCTTCAAAATATCAAACCCGCTATTTTACAACATTAGTCCAAATGAGTATAGACCAGCCTTTCCTAGGCTGGTGCTTTCCAGATGTTTTGCTCTTCAACTTGTGTAGTCCAAGACAAAATGACAAATGGTCAGGAATTTTGGCAGTCATAGTCCAAAAAGTTGCAAGTTGGAAAAGGCTGATCTAAGGGCATAAAAGAAAAGCTTTCATTCTTCAGCACTGAGCACATCCAGAATGGCTAGCTGGCTCTAGTCTTCTCCTACAACTCAGCTGGGCACTGATAATGGATACAGCCAGATCTTTTAATAACATGAGAACGAAGCTAAGTGTTAGGGAACTGCTTTCCTGGATGATAGTCTGGAGAATAACTATTTTCTTTGGTGCCTTAGCTGCAATTACTGTCTTCAGTCTGTAATCTCCCAGCCATGCTCAAGTTGTTATACCTTGATGTATGATGTTTCAGAAAAGCTTATTAAATTTGTTCTTCACCTGCTGAAAAGGTGCCATAGCTTGCAAAGTACTTGTTTCCCACTTTCATGAGTCTGATTCACACATGCAACTGCAGCAAAAGGACAATTCTATTCCATCCACTCACTAAAATTTAGCCCTGTCTGGCTTTTTATTTTGCTTCAAGGGTTACTCAGAAGTAGCAGGTGAGGAAAAATATTCTGATCAGGTGATGCTCTGATGTGAAGTTGCAGTACGTAATGCAATGGAAAGGCAGACATGTTTTGTGTCCTGATTTGTTCCTGGTCACCCACACGGTGATCCCTGTTTTCTTTCTTTTGATAGCCTGAAGACATCAACTATGCCTCTCAGAAGCAAGTATACCGGGACATTGGAGAAGAGATGCTTCAGCATGCTTTTGAAGGTTATAATGTCTGCATCTTTGCTTATGGCCAGACTGGAGCTGGCAAGTCGTACACTATGATGGGCAAACAAGAGAAGGACCAGCAAGGAATAATCCCCCAGGTAAACATGGGAAGGGTATGCAGCTGGAAGAAAAGTAGGCCAGGAAAAGCATGCTTATGATGTAAAAGAAGGTGCAAGTTAGGGGTGAGTTACTACAAGGAGAGAGGCAGATGAGAAGCCACCGTGGCTTCTGGGCAGAAGGGGAGGATGTAGCACCACCTAGTGGAAGGTGACAACTTTAAACACCAGGTGATGGAAAGGCAGAGAGAATTTATCCAACGTGATCAAAATACCCAGAAAAAGCAGAGGTGATGTGAAGAGAATGTCTGACCCCCACAAAAATGCTGCATGGACAAGAAGGCCTGTGGGTTAATGTAACTCACAAAATGGAACTGGCTCTTCCTTTATGATTAGTAATTGGCTGTATGTATGTGTTCTAGTGGAACTTCATCTCAGGAAGCCAATTTATTTATTTATTTATTAGATTTATATCCCGCCTTTTTTTAGCGCTAAATTTCTGCAGCACCTTTTAAACCAAGTATTAATGGCTTCAAGTCAACTGATGTCACACATTGGAATGATGTATCCCTCATCCTGTGGGATTGTAAGGATTATTTGCAGGATGGTCATGTGTCCTGATTCACAGAGAGCAGTCCTCTGTGTGAAGAGCTGTCAGGAGGATGTCCTCCATTTGAAGGTGTCCAGTTTAAAGTTCAAGGCCCATAAGAAGGTACAGCAGGAGCCTTGAAGCTGCTCACCAGGAGTGATTATTTGGACAGCAGCCTGAGCAGGCACACAGAGTGAGAAGTATTATAGCAATTGTTTCTGAATTTGCACCTATACATACCAACCAGCAGATTTTATGCATATCTGTGCTGTCTTCTGACTTCTCTCTTGGTGATGCATAGTTTCCTTTAGTTGATGTGGAAGTAGCCACTCTGGTGACTTCAAGTAATGGATATGAAGCAGAAAAAGTACAGAACATACAAATAAATGCTATTTACTAAGGAGTAATCAACAGTGCCATTGCCTAAGGCTGCTATTCTGGGTCTTTCCCCAGATCCTGGAGAAACAGGACATAATGTTTGAGAGACTGAACTGCTTAGCCATTGATCAGAACACCATCCTCACTTCGATAAATAGGCTGACAGCTTACGTAGCTGTGTGTTTCTACCAATGCCCAGAAGTAGCATCACTGGGGGGGCAACAATTGCCTGTGGGTGGATCCAGTACTGGAAGTGGGGCCAGTTGGTTGGAAGGTCAGGGATGCAGAGTAGGAGAGAAGAAACGGGAAGAGGCTGCTGGTTTGCTCTATAAAGAAAGCCAGGACACCATGGGAGGAGAGCTAAAGTAAGGGTAGGTGGGTAGAGACTTAGGGCTTAGAGGCCCGGGTTGCCCTTGGGTTAAAGTGAAGACATCTCTCTGCCCTGTGATGAAGAGGCCAGAGTAATACCATTGCCCAACAGCCCTGACTGCAGAGGAGAGAAGAGAGAGCCCAGAGAGGGCAACAGCAGGTGGGAACTCAGGTTCACTAGCTGAACAAGCAGGGTTTTCAAGCCTGTGACCTGTACCAGAACATTTACCGGAGGTTCCAGAATGATCTTTCATTCATTAGAGGGTTAGAACATGCAGAGCTATGTTAGTTGCATCCCAGGGACACAGATCCTCTCATTCAGCAACAGAAATCTTTGTAGCTGCCAGACGGTTGGGGTGGATCCTAAATCAATGGAACTATTGTCACAGATACGCATAACTCTTTCTCTTTCCTTCTTATGCTATACAGCTGTGTGAGGATCTCTTCTCTCGAATCAATGACACAACAAATGACAACATGTCATACTCAGTGGAGGTACAAAGTGTTACTTAGCCATATTGTTTGTACAGTTTCCTGGGGGACAAGAGAAAATTTATGATGTGGTCATTGGATGTGCATGCAAGTATAATCTAATTCTGGAAATGCAGAGCTGTTGGAAAATGTGTCAGCCAAAATGTTCCAGAATATTGTGTTACTAAAATATAGTATTGACTTTAGATTTGCCTAACAGATGTATTACAAATGATTAAGCTAAATTTGACCAAGTAGATTAATGAGAGAGCACAGGCTATAGACAGATACGCACCTTCAAAGTTAAACTTGTAGGATAAGATGAGTATCCTATTTCAGACTGCTTATGTGTTATGCGGGATTTTTGACAGGGGCATCTGTTTTCATATGGGGGAGGCTGTCTTTTAAATAAACCAGAATTTTGACAGCCCCTGACTCCAAGCAAAGAGGACAGAGTGCATTTTTCCATCTTCTTGAGTCTTGGGAATGGATGAAAAAGCTGGGGGCACTGAGACCTCTCAGAAGAACTCAAAAAACTCTAGGATCCCAGTGCCAAGAAGGGATAAATCATTCCACTCCAGTTTTGCTAGCAAAGCTCAGACACATCTTTTCTCTAAACTTGACAGCTTGCATTTTCACACACTTTCAAGTCAAAACAAAGTGAAGAAAAAGATTTCTGGGTCAGTGTCTGTAGTTGGTACCTGGACATTGACAGCAGGTACTCTCCTGGACATTACCTAAGTGAGAGTTCCCATTTTCACCCCAGTGACACCCCCCCCCCAGTGTGATTCTTGGGCCATTTGGAGGAGCTGTCTATAGCTGTCAAAAAAGAGATTGTGAAATTGATCTCCAAGGAGGGGAATAAAGAGGGGAAGCCCTATTGCATTGTGCGGGGGCAATAAGCCAACAATAGTCACCAACCCCATGCTGCTTGGGCAATAGTGGGGTGGCTGGCCCTGACTGAGACCTTGGCAAGAGTTATTTACTGAACTTATGAAGCAGCTCACTTGCCATCATCCACAACCCACACTAGGGATGATTGTCTGGGTCTGGATGGCATATCCACTAACCATAGATAAAACAAACCCTGCTTCTAAACCATGGTTTCTCAATGGGTTGTTGGAAGCAGTCATGGTTTGGGCCACCCAACAGCCAACCATGGCTCACTGCCTATGGTGCATTGTCATGCCCTGCTAAGCATAAGTGTAATGTACAGAAAATTTGGCAATTAGTAGAAGACTGGGAGAACCATCATGTTCATGCTTACTTGGACGTACATCCCACTGTATTCGGTGAGCTTTACTGCCAGGTAAGTATTCAAAGGATAGCAACTGGAAATGCTTAACTATTTTGCTAAATTCGTTTCATTTGTTTATAGACTTTCTTTGTGGGGTCATTCCAAATATCTTTCTCAATTCATTCTTGGAAAATGCTATGTTGTAGGTAACTTCTTTGATGTCATTGGAGTTTTTGTTTTATTTTGGAAAAAAATGCAATATTATGTTTATCAGTCCATGTCTATAAGATCCTATGCTACTGCTGATGTCCAAATGCAGGTTTTTAAAAAATGTGTAATTCTTATAGTCTGCACCTTGTGTGTCACAGGTGAGCTATATGGAAATATATTGTGAACGTGTACGTGACCTTCTTAATCCCAAGAACAAAGGAAACTTGAGGGTGAGAGAGCACCCACTGCTTGGACCATATGTTGAAGATCTCTCAAAACTAGCTGTCACATCCTATAATGACATCCAGGATCTAATGGACTCGGGGAACAAAGCCAGGTAAAACAGAACTATTCTATTCTTTCATGGAGCCATGGATCTAGTTGTTATTCCAAATTTGTTCTTGTTTTATGTGATAAGAGACAGAGGTTGGCCATGAGGGCAGTTTGATGATATTAAGCTACCTAAGATGAAACTCAAATACTTGGGCCACCTAACGAGAAGGAAGGACTCACTGGAGAAGACCCTAATGCTGGGAACAATTGAAGGCAAAAGAAGAAGGGGACGGCAGAGAATTAGGTGGCTAGATGGAGTCACTAAAGCAGTTGGTGTGAGCTCAATTGGACTCCAGAGGATGGTAGAGTACAGGAAGGCCTGGAGGAATGTTGTTTGTGGGGTCGCGATGGGTCAGACATGACTTTGCGACTAACAACAACAACAAGAAGCTAGGCATCTACAGAACTATAGCAGATGTTGAGCCCAACATCACTCAAGACTGGAATGACCAGAGCCAGTGTGGTGTAGTGGTTAAGGGCATGGGACTGGGACTCAGACAATCCGGGTTCTGGTCCCCCTTCAGCCATGGAGCCAACTGGGTGACTTTGGGCCAGTCACAGACTATCAACCTAGCCTACCTCACAGGGTTGTTGTTGTGGGGATAAGATGGAGGAGGAGAATGATGTAAGCTGCCTTGAGCCCTTTGTAGGAAAAAGGCAGGATATAAATTGCAATATAAATAAATAAAATATAAAATATACAGTTACTAGTGGTTTCAAGATAATGCTTCCAGGTAGACCCAGGATCCAGATGGCCTTTGGTGCAAGTGGACTTGCAGATTAGTGGCAGTCACTTTAAAACCTATAGCAGGTAAGGAGAAGGGAGGTGAATGTGGAGTTTAGAAACAGGTCTATGGCTGGCTGAGAGCACCAGATCGGGGAAAGCTGACTTTGATTACCCATTGCCAGCCTGGAATCTTTTCTTTTCAGCCTTGCTTCCCAAGTAAGGATTCTGAGATTCTACAGACTGGATTTGTTTAGTATTAACTGTTTGAGTTATTACTATACAAAGCCATTACTTGGATAAATCTATTGCTTTGAACCTGGACTCTGGCGAAAGGGATTCTAAAATCCAACAAATTGCTTATGTCATGCTTACTGGCCTGTCTGTGTATCAGTGCCTGTTTGGTCCTAATAAGGCAAAGTGGAATAACCAGGTAGTAATGTCATGTAGAAATCCTAACTTAAAATTTCAATACAGCTGTGAAAAGCACAGAATGACTTTCTGAGAGCTGACCATTGAGAAGATTACCAGATGGCATTCATCAGAAAAACATTTAAAGACCTAAGGATTACCCCCAGCCTGCCAAATGGCCTCCCTGAAGCTTGGAAAAAGTAAATCAAAACCATGCAGTATTTTAAGGAACAGGAGGGAAAGGAAAGGGGGGATATTTCATGCAAGTTAGCACAGGATGGCTTACTATCTACATTACCAGTATTGGACTGGTCAGTAGCTCTTACAGAGACCCTGCAAGAGCCCAGCATTTCAAGATCCTCGATGGAACTGGCTTCAGAGCTGGCCCTTGCAGAATGTTTGCCTGCTATTGAGGGAGTGCAGCCAGTGGATAAGGATGAGCCAGTGGGTGGAGTGAACTCAGTAACAGAATTTACTCAGAGACACCACTTTGTGCTTTCTTCTAATATCACACTCTTGAAACAGAAAACAGTCTCTGCTTGAACAGAGGAATCAGAGGAAGGTAATTTCAAGACTGAACAATAGTTTTATTTGGTTTGTGGAGATCTATCTCTTATTAAAAATTTCCTCTCAGAAAGTAATGAACTATTAACAACATTGGTGGAGGGCTATAAATCCCAAGAGAGGTATGATGGGACTAAGGGGTAAAAAGCATTGCTCAAGTCAAGACAACCAAGAAATCTAAATAAAACACACACACCTCTGCCAGTCCTGAGATACATATTAAAGATGCTGACAAAACAGTTCATAAGAAAGTAAAAATTAGAAGAAATATAAAAAATATCAAAACATAAGAACGTGGAAGAAGGTGGTCCATTGCTGTCAAAATCAAAACCTTTAAAAAAAATTAATACTTAGCCCTGTGATTGCTGGTGGCCTTTTTATATTATTGTTTTAATCTTTTAATTGTTTTAATAGGTTTTAATATGTTGTTATTTATATGTGAATTTAATGTGTTGTTTTAATATGCTTAATATGCTGTTGTAAGCCGCCTAGGAAAGCCTTTTGGCAGTTATAGGCGGCATATAAATAGGTGCACAAATAAATATGTACATAAGCTCTTGTAATAAGAAACAACTTTGGAATAAAAGCAGTCTTATTTCTGAACCATCTTACTGATCCATGTAGCTTACACCCATGCTTATGTAAGTTCTGATGTAAGCAAGATTGACTGAGTGGCACCCGGCTCCCTAGGAAATGCCTGAATGATCAGATGGTCAAAACACAAGGTCTATGAAAGGTGTAAAGCCCAATTTCATGATGAAAAGTGTTTCTCCTTCCAAATGAGAAGAGATCAACATTTGGCCTTGTTTGCAATTTGAACAGATTCATACAATGATGCAACAGGTAGCTTCCCAGGTATACCAGTTGCATGATAGGCTTTGTATATGTGGAAGACCTGGCCCATTAATTATTGGAATACGGATTATGTATCAGCTACAGGGAGCACTACCTCTATCAGTTTTTTGACTATATAAGAAACTGAGCAGCTGAGAGCAAGCTGAACTTTTTCTTACAGGGCTCGAATCAGTGGCTCTGAGGATTGAACTCATTGCGATTAAGTCAGCCAGTTTAAGGAAAAGAGAGAAGGGGGGAAATCCTGATTAAACAAGCTATTAACAGTTACATGTAATAACGTTTCCCTTAAATACTTATGTAGGGTATTAATAGGCTTACAAGACCTTTTTATTATTAAAAGGTGAGTTTTTAGTCCTTCTCTCTTTTAAATAATCTTAATATTTCATTATAGTCTCTCATTTTAGACTTTCATGTGTTAGTATATCACTGGGGTGACCAGGCTACAAGTGCGCATCCACAGGCACCAACAGCAGTGAGCAGCAAGCCACAAAATATTCTCAAAGAGCCACTAACTCTCAAGTCTTGGTTTGGCCAATTCTAGTATATTACTATAAAGTTTATGCACCTACTGTCTGTCCTTAATGTGTGATTATTGTATTTGAAAGTGTCTGTAGACTTATTCAATAAATTTGGATTGACTGACTTAGTTTTTATAGAAAAGCTTTCTGATAGCACTGGATTTTCTTTGCTGGGCCTAATGAGATACAGCAGTTGGTTAACTCCTCTGCACTATTCTTGCTTAAAAGGACGGTGGCTGCCACCAATATGAATGAAACCAGCAGCCGTTCACATGCAGTCTTCAATATTATCTTCACTCAGAAACGACACGATGCGGAGACTGACATCACCACGGAGAAGGTAGGTAAGAAAGATGAGCAGAAGCTAGAAGCCCCGCCAGCAGCACTAGGGACAAGGATGCCACATTCCCTGGCATCATCTCAGTTGATCTTACTGCCCATCCATGACTAAGTCTCTGACCTCAGCTGTCTGTTTAGCTAAATGGATGAACATTGACTCAGTGGAATGAAGCGCAAAATGCATCATTGTACAGAAAAGAGCTTTAAAGAGGAGAAGAATAGCTTAGAAGATTACTCAGAAGAACTTGATATTATTTCATCTTCCTTACATATCAATAGATAATCTATCCTTTGCACCTCTTTTGGATTTGATGTGCATTGAGGACATTTAGATAAAGGAATAGAGGCTGCAATGTATGGAGAGCAAGACATTTCCAGCACATTTTATTTCCTCCTTTGCTTCCTTCCATATATTTATAGGCTACCTCCTTCCTAGGAGGCTTACAATGCAAAACATACTATAGCAAATTTGTTATTACAGACAATACTAAAAGTATCAGCTGAAGATGCAAGAGCATGATCAGACCCCTGCTGCATCATATCAGATGTCCACATTCCAAGACTGTGTCCTTGCTGGGAACAATAAGAGAGGGCCCCTTGCTTTGTGGGTTTCCGAGAGGAATCTGGTCAGTCATTCTAGGAAAGAGGACATAAATCTAGCATCCTGTTTCCTAGACCAACCAAATGCCTCTGTTCAGTTGTCATGGCAAACAAGTGTGGAATGAGTCCAACACTTTCACCTGAACAACGTATTTGCTGCCAAAATGTATATTCCTGAAGCTCTCTGGGCAGGTGATATTATGTACCTCATAACAGCTGAGAGGCAGAGAATTTATTGTTGTTGTTATTGTTCCTGCTGCTGCCCCAGAGAAATGTGAAAGTTACCTTGGACAACATGTTTCTAAGCAGTTTTCCCATTTCAGGTCAGCAAAATCAGTTTGGTGGACCTTGCAGGGAGTGAACGGGCTGACTCTACTGGAGCAAAAGGAACAAGACTTAAGGTAAGAGAAGAAAGCAAATTAAGACATTAGGCATCAACACATCTCTGAGAGGGGCTTAATATACCGAGAACTTCATCAACTGAGTGATATAAAAATGAAATAATAAATAAATATGACTCTGTTGTATACAGGATTGGGCACTCTGAGGCATGACATTATGACCTAGTATCATCTCAAACAGAGCACACTTGTGGGTTTTGATCATTTCTCAACCTCTCTTTCACCTGGGCTAGTAGAAGACCCTTGTAGTTGTAAAGAGATTGATACTTCCAGAACCCTAACCCCAAGTTGAAGCTTAACCCTAATTTACTAAGTCCAGATACTCCCCATGCATTTGGTGGAGTGCAGCAGAGGTCACCAGCTCCTGGTTTTTGTGAATGGTTTGACTTCATTGCCTCACCTGGGTTAGTTTTGGACTCCTAGAGCTTCAGGCAGGCTAAAGTTTTCCTAACCTTAAGCCAAACTCTTTCGTTACCATATGGAGCATTGCAGCAAAGACAGCAGACCCTTGTTTTTTTGTTGATGGATTAACATATCAGCCTCCTTCAAGCTCATACTGGAGTGTTAGAACAGCAATGGGACTGAAATTTCCTGAATCATAACCCTATATGGAAGGTTATTCTTAGTTTTGCCATGGCCATGGGTCTCCCATATATTTGGAGAACTGGGGAAAGGCAGCTCACTCCTGGTTTTTGTATATGTCTTGACTTCTCTCCTTCATCTGAGCAACTTTGGAACAGTAGGACTGCAGGGTGGTTCATACTCGCCTAACCATGACCCTGACCTGAAGCTTATCCCTGGTTCACCAAAATCCATGCATTCCTCATCCATTGGAACAGTACAGCAATGTGCAATCTTTGTTTTTCTTGATGGCTTTTTTATTTATTTAAAACATTTTTATGCTGCCCGCATTGGAACAAAGCCTCGGGGCGGCTCACAACAAGAACAAAATATACAAATATAACAAATTATACAATAAAAATATTAAAACCCAGTGCATCTCGGCTTAAAAGATTTAAAATCCTATAAATAACCAATAAATTAACAATTAAAATAAGTTTTAAATAAAAAGGTCTTAGCCTGGCGCCGAAAAACAAATAATGACGGTGCCAGGCGGACCTCTCTGGGGAGCGCATTCCATAGATGGGGCGCCACCACAGAGAACTTGACTTCTTTGCCCCAGCTGAGCCAGTATGGTACCCAATAGACCTGAAGGGTGATTGATATTTTTGTAAGCCTAACATTAACAAGTAGTTTAACTCTAGTTTTCCCAAGGCCATCTACTCCCCATACATTTGGAACACTGCAGCAAAGGCAGTGCACTCTTGGTTTTCCGGATGGCTAGAAATACCTGCCTTCCTGAGCTAGTTCTGAAGCAGTAGAGATTCAGAATGACTAACACCTTCTGAGCCCAACCCTAACCTGAAGCTAGGCTGACCAGGGCTCCATACTCTGTACCCATTTGGAACAGTACAAGCAAAGGCAGCAAATTCTTCATTTATCTACGTAGTTCAACATCTCTGCCTCCCTGGAGGTAGTTCCAGATCCCAACCCTGAGGACTGATATTTTCTCAAACCAAACCCTAACTGGAAACATCACCTAAATCTTTCCAAAGCCATGTAGCCCCACCACACTTTTCAAAAAGTGCAGCAAGTACAGTACGCTCTTGGTTTTTCTTCATGGCTTGACTTTCCTGCTGTCCCTGAGCTACTTCAAGAGTACTAAAGTGGCAGGGGAATTAAGTATTTCAGAACCCTAACCCTACCCTAAAGCTTCATCCTAGGGTTACCATAGCCATATAATCCCAATCCATTTGGAGACTTGCAGGAAAGGGATCCACATTTTGGTTTTCATGCTTGACTTGACTTCTCTGCCTCCCTGCAGCTAGTTATGGGCATCTAGAGGTACAGGGAGACTGATATTTTATGACCCCTAACCCTACACTCAGGCTAAACCTAAAGTTTTCTAAGGAACAGTTCTCTCCATTCATTAGCAGTTGTGGAGAAAAAGCATCAATCACTTGGTTTTTCCTCATGGCTTGACTTCCTTGCCTCTCCTGATGTAGCCCTGGACTCCTAGAGCTTCAGAGAAAGTAATAATTTTGGAAGCCTAACCCTAAGCTGAAGCTTTACCCCAGGATTCTCATGGCTATATACCCCCCTTGCATTTGGAAAAGTGCAGGAAAGGCATCATCATCTTGTGTGGATGGCTCAAATTCTCTGCCTCTCCTGAGCTTGTTCTGGACCTCCAGTCTTGCAGAGATTTTCATATTTTTCTAACTTTAATCCTAACCCAAATTTCAACATCAGATTGACCCAAGTGTATTCCCCACACTTCGAGATGTTCCACAAAGAAAGCAGACCCATGCTTTTTGTTTATTTCTTGACTTTTCTGCCACTGTGGGGCTTGTTCTGGACCTGCAGAGCTGCCAGGGGAGTGATATTTTCCTAACCCCAAGCAGAAGTTTAACCCTAGGTTTATCAAGGGCATATACTATCACTTGTAGTAGTGCAGTGATGCCAGCCAACTCATCATTTTTTCTGTTTTCTCAACTTCTTTGCCTCCCCTGACCTATTTCTGGAGCCATAGATCTTCAGAAAGACCTTTCATTTCACAGACTGTAACCCTAATGTGAATATTAGCCCTAAGTATACCAAGGCCATGTACTCCCCATCAGTTTACATGATCTGAGGTAGTTTCGGGGTCTTAGACCCATACAGAGAGTGAAACTTTCTTGAGCCTAATCCTAATGGAAGTTTAACCATACATTTACTGTGGTCATGTACTCTGTCCATTTGAAGAAGTTCCTAAAATAATTCTCACTAGAATTTTTTTTGATGGCTCCATTTCTCTGTTTCATCTGGTCTAGTTCTAGAGTCCCAGACCTGTAGAGGAACTAATAATTTTCTAACTCTCACCTTCATGCTATTCTGAAGCTGAACTCCATCCTTAACTGCCCTAACCCTAACTTCTATCCCATGTATTTGCATAACTTCAGCATAGGCAGCACACTTGGGTTTTCATGGAAAGCTCCCTGTTTCTCCTCACTAGGGCTGGTTCACAGGCCCTAGGGCTGTACAAAAAATGATAGTGTCTGACTGATAACCCAAACCCCACCTGAAACTTAATTGAACCTTTACACCTATGCACACTTCTCATGAATTTGCAAAGCTTTGGCAAAGTTAGCACAGCAGGTTTTGTTTTTGTTTTTTTTGAAAGTTTGCTTTTTCTGCCTGACCTGAGCTCATTGCAGGCCCTTAGACCTGCACAGGGACTGATATTTTCCCAACCATAAGCCTATTCTGATGCTAACATGAACCTTAATGGTGCCATATACTCCCTATGCATTTGGTATAGTTCAGTAATGTCAGTGCTGCATTGCTTTTTAGGATGGCTTGTTTCTTCTGCCTGGTAGAAGATATGCACAGGGAGAGTAGTTCTGAAATCTCTTTATTGTGCTGAACAGAATGCATAGCACTGCTAAAATGATTTCTTTGTGCAAATTCTGTGCTGGAATTAGCTGTTCTAAGTGAAATTGTTTCATTCTCACAGGAGGGAGCAAATATCAATAAATCGCTAACCACCCTGGGGAAGGTGATTTCTGCTTTGGCTGAGATGGTAAGGCTTCCATTAATATTGGGGCTGCAGTGGGATTGTATTGGGAAAGTTTCTTCTGTGCAGAGTTTTCTCCTGCCTATAGATTCTATAGGGCTTCACGAGGCTCAATCATTTGGCCTCTGGAAAAGATGTCAGATAAGCATTTGCTTTCTTAGCAGCATCCAAATGTCATGGAGCTGCTATGGATCAAATATGTGGCATGATAAATATCCTGTGTTTCATAACAGTGGAACAGAAAATGTTCATCAGGTTCACTGTACTATTAATTTAAGATAGTAGATTGCCAAAAAAATTGGGAAATCCCAGATGAAATCTCATGATAACATGTTTTATAAGAGGCAAATCAAAACAGGACAAAAACATTTGAAGTACCAGATAGGTATATTAAGTTTTTGCATTTTTAAAGATGGTGTTTTTGTCTGAAAGCATGTTCACTCTTAAGCATAATAAATGTAAATAGCTTGAGCTCTGGAAGTTTTGAACACATGATCTTAGTAAACTGGACCTTACTAGAAGAAATGGTTCATCTGATGGCCATTCACTGTCATATTTCATAAGAGCACACAGAAGAAATGGTTTCTTATACATTAGGGTAATGAGACCATACTCCAATCAACCAACCTGCTAGGGAGCAGCCTTCACCAGCATGCTGACATCTAATATTTTGGAGGACAACTTTCAGCATGCCTGACCATTCATGGTCTAGCCAAGAAAGACCCTGAAGCACTTCCCACTACAAGTGCTGGGTCCTGCCATCCTAAAGGGGCAGCCTTTGGCAACTTCTGTGAATTGTGGCAGCTGAACTGGGCAATCTTTCCCAGAGCCATCCTTCTAGTTAGGAATCTGCAGTGCACAGAGCTAAATGCTGTTCTAGCCATCTACCACACCAAAATGCTATTGTGAACATTGCCTCAGAATTGTGGTTGAATGTTCTTCATTTAGGAATTTGAAATTATATCTGGGTTGTGGGAAGTCAGAATGCTGTCCTATATTCTTCTCTCAGTCCATTCTTAGACCCAATCATTCTTTCCTTTAAATCCATTTTGATCATAAATTATAATGAAACTCTAATGGATATCTTTTGTTTGTTTTCAGGATTCAGGACCAAATAAGGTAAATGCTTGTGTTTGGGATATGGTGGTAGTACAGAATGTTGTTTAATTTTGAAATATTATAAAGTTTCAAAGCATGTGATTGGGCAAAACTGTAGTTACAAACACAATATACGTATTAGCTAGTTCATCCAGGGAAGCTGGTTCTGCTACTATTGAAATTATACTGAGTATAAGCTGATGTTCTCCTGAGCTGTGAAATCACTTGTTTCCCGGTTCTTCTGCATTTATCTTGGCTCATAGTACATCCTGTCTCTAGAAAGGTGCAGCACTGATTGTACTTTTGTACAAGTAATCCAGTTTAGAGCAGGAAATTCATGCCATCATCCTAGGCAGCATTTTGTATTTTCTCTGAAGATCCTTTATATTTGTTATTTGAAATGTATTTACAATATTATGAGATACTTTCTTAATGAGATATCTGTTATAAAAATTACCATCTAAGCCGTTTGTTATCCTGGATATATATAGGGCTTAATTCAATGTGTTACTTATCCTTCATGAATCTGCATATACTTCCAGAATCAGTGGTGTCTGTTCCACTTTCGTGTTCTTTCCTTCCTGTAGAATAAGAAAAAGAAAAAGACAGACTTTATTCCTTACCGGGACTCTGTACTTACCTGGCTCCTTCGAGAAAATCTAGGTACTTCATTCTCATTGCATCATCCATGTTCTGTCCTTACTCTTACCAGATTTCTAGCCAGTGGTCCTCTAGTCTCTTCTGCTTCCCGGCCATTTATGGTGTCCCTAATAAACTCCCATTGCTGCTGAAGAGATGGATAACACTCCTGTAAATGGCAGGTTTGCCACTGATAGAGCATGCTTGCACCCTGCCTTTGCCTTGTACTCTGCAAGTCATAGTGTTGGATGTGGCTGTGGATCAGTTGTGGGATAACATGGTTTGCATTCAAAAGAGCTCAGGTTCAATCCTTGCCATCTCCAGGTAGGGCTGGAAAAGCTCTTGCCTGAAGCCCAGGAGAGCCACTGCCACTCAGTGTTGATTGTACTTTGACTCAATATAAAACCTCTTTCTATGTTCTTACTGTTTGGGTGAGTGTTGGGACTATAATGATGCTGTAGAGTTGAGTTTGAGTACATTGGTTGCCTAAATCTTATGTGCAAAATGGTACAGTAAACTCTAGCACGAAGGAACAGATAGATAGAAAGAGTTACAGCTGGTGTAAGATGTTGTGCTATTTGAAGCAAGACCATCCTTTTCTTCAAACCTCCATTTAGTGTGTTGTCCCACTGCTTTAGTGGCATGGGGGTGAGTTCAGCCATTCGTACCTCATTGTGAGGAGTCTGTCCTCACAACAGGGCATTGGGCCAAGAGAGTCATGTTAGCTGTAGCAGGAAAGTGGCTGATGGGGCTCTCCACAGATCTTTCCTTAGTGTGAGGTACTGGGTCTGGCATGAGTTCTGGAGAGTCCCACTGGCCAGCAGCTAGTACAGCCAGCCAGGGAAACACAACTGGTTATGGTGGTGCTGGTCAGTCCTCTGAGTAGTGGATATGGAGTTCGTGACCTGCTGCTCCTCACAATCTGCTGTCTGAGGCAAAGATTTTGCCTTGTTTCATGGGACAGCCAACCCTGGGAAGAGAGAGGAGCCTAAGAAGAGCTGTGGTATGTAATGTTGTCATAGTACGAGCCATTGTTGTCGTGTGTTCTCTGGGCAGGTGGCAACTCTCGGACTGCTATGGTAGCTGCTCTCAGTCCTGCTGATATCAACTACGATGAGACGCTCAGCACATTAAGGTAGGAGCTATGCAAGGATTCTCACACCCTGAAATAGGACATGGGCTAAAGGAGTGAGCCTTATCACATTAGGTTGGAATGTATCTTTATTTATAGAAATATTCTGGAAGGCTTTTTTTTTAATAAATTGGAGCTTTTCTAGCAATGGAGCTACTTAGGAATTACAAAGTGATTTTTAAAAATCTAGATCGTTTACATGGATGTTTATTCCACTGCATATTCATTTGGCAACAATTTCAGGTATTTTCACATAAAACAGTCAGCTTATATCTGCAGTTGACCGCTCGATTAACCTACAATAGTTACACAATAACAACAATGGTGAATGGCAGTCTAGAAAAGTACACAGATATATCTACATATGCTGAACAGATATAGTAAGGAGGAAAAACTTTCACATGAGCAAAATCACATTGTTAGTGCTATATAAAACTGCTAAATGGTCAGTGTAACTGAACTCAGTAAAATTATCCATGTATCCCTCTTTGAGACCTAGATTTTTCTCTTGCCTCTTTAATGACAGTGAAGTTGAGCTCCTTCCTGTGAAAGACACACAGTGTGCCGTGCAAATGCAGAACACACTGAAGTCCTGCAACCTCTCTGTATGTAGCACGGTCCTTGAGGGACCTCATTGTGCTGTCATCAGCCTGGCACTGCATAAGAGGAATGAGAATTATTTCTGTATAGTATTCTCCAATCCAGTTTGCTGGATTCAGAGGCTTTATCAATATTTTTGAGGAAGCCACATCTAGTCCAAAGGCAGGTGAACAAGAGGTATCAATCTGGTCCCCTATCCAATGGCCTCAAAGCCTGTCTTCTGCTTTAGTTTTGTATTTCTTGGCCTGGAAATATATTGGCAAACAATAGCACCCACCTCAGATATGGCTCTGAATGTTTTTCTTCTACTCAGCTTTTACTGGAATGGGGAGACAGGCAGGTGATAGGTGGAAGAGAAGGCTTCAAGAGGATGTTGTGAGAAAAATTGAATCTCAAAATGCTTGGCGTTGGGCTAGAATTTAAATATTTTCTGAGTTTGTGGGGAGCTATCTATCTATTAAATTCATATCCCACCTTTCTTCCTGCAAGGAACCCAAGGTGGCTTGTATAATCTTCCTCATCTCAATTTTGTCCTGACAACAAAATAGATTAGGTTGTGAAGTAAGGCTGGATCTCTGTGACTGGCTGAAAGTCACACAGTGAGCCTCATGGCTGAATGGAGAGTAGAACCTGGATCTTCCAAGGGCCAATTCAATACTCAAAGCACAACACCACCCTAGGTTTCATGCTGACCAGGGTGAATCACATCACTAGTTTTTACAGGTCACACTGCGTGGTAGGGGTCTTCAATGTGGTCCTTGTGGACACCTCTCTTGTCACTCACCAGGATCCCTGCCCGTTTTTGTCTTTGATTTTATTTCTTAAGATTTTTTAAATCACATTTTTAACTGGGAGGCTGGCATGCTGTAAGGTGAAATGCTGCCCTTCGTTATTTGAGTTTGTCAGAGTAATTTTGTGTTTTGGAGATCAGACCCTACCTCTGCCTTGTACCTGGGTTTTGGGGCAATTTATTTTTCTTTTAGTCTTATCAGTTTGCCTTATGGGAAAAGGATGCTTTGTGAATGGCTACATCCACCATCACAACCATTTTATGCATGGACAAGTTCCCATGGCAAACGTTTTGTGAGAGTGTTCATGACACTCTTTCAAGATCCCAAATGTGCCCACTAACCCAGAAAGGTTGAGGACCTCTGTGTAGGGATTGGAGCAGCCTCTGCAGTACAGCCTTTAAAGGTTGTTACCTCAGATTCTGAACCAGAACTGGGAGGGAGAGGTGGGATTGGAATGCTTTGCAGAAATGCCAAGGCCGAGTGACCCAGAGATGAGATAAGCACTCCCATAGAGAACCAGACAGTTTCAAGTTCTGTGAGAAACAGTTGAGCTTGCACAGAGCATGCAAGATGATCAAACATCTTTGGTTCAATTGCATGGCATCAGGTAAAAAGGGCAGACCAATCAGGAAGTATCAGACATTCTCCATGATAGGCCCATAGGCAACAAGAACCACCCAGAAGGTGGATACAGCTTCTTTTAGAAGACAGGAGATACAATCTAATTGGCATCAACTGCACATCATTAAACCACATTTCCTTAATAACCAGTATTTTAACTTAGTTTATACTTTTGGGGACTGACTTCTACAATGCTCTATTGTTTTACAAAGCCAGCCAGACTGGCCAGCTTTAACAACATACTTAGGAAGCCTTTTGACCTGATCTGCTTGGGGGCGAGTGGGGGAGGGAGGGGAAGGCTGGCACTAAGACCTGATTTATGGCATTTTCAGTAGCCCTTATTTAGCGAGAATACATCTTGTTCCCACAGGTATGCTGACCGTGCTAAGCAGATCAGGTGCAATGCCGTCATTAATGAGGATCCTAACAACAAGCTGATCAGAGAATTGAAGGATGAAGTGGCTCGCTTGAGAGACTTGCTCTATGCCCAGGGCCTGGGAGACATCATTGACAGTATGTTCACTTTCCATGCATTGGACTGGTGCTGGCATTTGCAGATGCCTTGCCTTTCTCCTTTAAATAGAATAAGTCTATCTTCCACGTAGTTTACTTTTCTGCTTGATAGGCCCACTGCCCTCCTCATCTGCTATGAACTAACCATAAGGAGGACATGCTAAGGACCAGATCATTTGTTCCAGCTGCCATGTGGAAGCTTTCTTTCCATGTGGTAAATCTGCAGAATGTACACTAGCTCCCCATAGGCTACTTATTTTTCTTTCACACTGCCATAGATTTCCAAGCGAAAGGTTTGTAGTCACATGGTGATCAATGCCTGGGCTATATGAAGCTGCTGCATGTGAAGTGCTCACTGTGTTGGCACAGCCATCAGCTGCAAGCACCTGTATAATGTAGAACAGAACCCTAAGGCAGCTCTGTCATTTGACCTCTCCCTGCTCCACCCTTTCTTTCCCTGTAGTCCCCCTTTTTGCCCATACATTTTTAGGTGTTTGCATCTAGATCCCCATGTTGATATTGAACTGTTCACTGGTCCAGCAGCAGGACCACTAGCATGTTTTGATTTTCCCAACATCTGACTTAGAGAATTGCCTCACTATATTATATTCCAGTGTGCAGTTCCTCAGCTCTGAACAAAGGAGGAAATGTTTGATTTGAGGGATATGCTGCACTTCAGGACTTTTCCGGTTCAGTATTTAATGGGGTAAACAATAGCAATTGTAGGTAGAGCCAAACATCTTTCTCCCAGGTGGTGCATTTGCGGTGGGATTCTTTTGCCCATGTCACACAAAAAGCAATGATTTGAGCTGGGCAGGATGTGATTCATCCCACGCAGAGCTTCCAATGTGAAAGTGAGGGAGGAGGCGGCTCCTTTTTTTGATTATCCCATAGTTCCTTATTGAATAATGGCCATGTTGTGGCTAGCAGCCAGCAGGGCTGCTCCCTTCTTACCAACCTAGCATTTTGTTAGTCCTTTAAAAAAAAAATATTTTGCCCTTCTGCCCTTATTTGCTAGCAGATTGTATGATTGCCTTTTGCACTACAGGAGTGCATACTTTCCCATTTAAAATGACAGAAAACCTGTCCTCTCTGACATGGACACAATTCCGAGTCTGCTTTCTGTGACAACAGGGTGTGTACTGTTACTAATAAAGCATGAGGAGATGCATACAGGGATTCTAGATGTGTGGAAAAGGCCCACAAGTGCTGTTTCTTATTCCTATAAGATGAACCTACTCTTGTTTTCTTTGTCTTTTTCCCCTACCCTTCTCCTATCTCTCATAGCCAATCCTGTTCCAGGAGGACCTAAATGTGTGTATTCCCCATTGCTGGTATTTTGTGTGCTTCACCGCTTCTTCTGACAGACTCAGTCACAGCAAAGGAACACTAGTGCAGCATAAGAAATGACCCCAGCAGCCCAATACACTTGAGGCAGACCATTACTGGGGACAGCCGGCTTTAATAGCTGCCTAGGGCACATATTGAGCCAAACCCCACATTTCTCCTAAATGCAAAGGGGACCACAGCAGGGGCATTAAGTGACAGAACCATATTATGAACCATAAACTGCTCTCAAGGTGCACAGAGTGGCAGTGAGGGGTTGGTTTCTTTAGCTGTGCACTCTCACTAGAAAAAAAAGTTCTTCTCCAAAAATGGCCTTTTCCCCCATGAAGATGTCCAGGCCTGAGACGGCCATGACTGGCCCCTCCCTTCATCTCCGTTAATGGAGAGGATGCATCCCACTCCCACCTAACCTTCATGAAGTGGCTGTAAAAAGATATTTTCTGAGCCTTGATTGACACATGCACCCACAGACCAGAAAAAGCCACAATCTGGAAATGTTCCGGGCCTCGTTGCCTTTGTTGGAGGCCCGGCAGCTCTTCATCTTAGCCGGCCCTTGTTTTTTACCATCTGGATATCCAGTGGCTCTTGCCATATTTCCCTCTCCTTTAAAATACTTTGTGTGGGTTTTGCTCTTGAGACGTCCTTTCTCTATGCTGTAACGGTGTTTCCTGCTGTGTGCGCTGCTGCTGTTGCTGCTTCATGCTGGGACTGGGTCTAATGAAATGTTCTGCCATGGGGAAGGAAACAGCCTACCCAGAAGCACTCAGATATCTGCTTCAGGCAACAGGCGCCCCAAACGTCCCTGATCGTCCTGTTTGACCCTCCTGTTGGGTGTACCCGTTAGGAATGCTGCTGGAAGAGCCCTTCTGCTGGCAGGGCTTGACAAAAGGATCTGGCTTTTGCTGGCATGCTAAAAGGCTCTGCAGCGTGTGCCTTGTGTGTGAGCATTTCAGCCTACGCTCTGGTTAAAGCACCCCTTGAAAGTGCAGTCAGGCAAGCAAGAGTTTTACAGGGTTTGTGTACTATGTTTCTCAGAGATTGCTCAGAATCCATGGACAAAAACCCAGCTAGGGTGACCTTAACCCTCTGCACTTAACCATTTTCCACCTTGTCCCTTTAATCTGCTGGGTATAGTTCAAGAAACTTTATTCTTTTATTAAATAATACAAATATTTAATCTATTTAGATATATGTTGAACTAGTCTTGTCCAATTTCACATGAATCAGGGCTGGCTAACAGTATTATTTGTTTTATGTTTGACAAGGTTTCAAGTGTTGCTAATTTAACAGTTAAGCCCTAGTCACAGATCTAGATTTCTGCTGTTCTTTCCATCCCCAAATTCAGTCAGGAAACAGTGAATGGATATCTACTCTCCCATTATTTACTACCCTGGAGCCCAAGTCCTACCTCTCCATGTTCCAAGAGTTTTAGAGGGTGAATGGTGGTGGAAGTGGAGACTAAACATTTGTTAGTTCTTCAGGGATTCTTAGAAGGTTGTCTTGAAATTGAAGATTTTATAATGGTGAAAGAGATTCTTGCTTGACAGGCTGTACTGGAATCTAGCCAGACTAGGAAGAGATGCTGAATATATAGCTGCAAAGGAAAGAACAAGATCCAAGCCTCATTTCTGGGCTTACAACTGTTTTGCAAGGTCAAGGCTTATCCATTCCTGCAAAATGGTTTACTAAGGAAACCATTCCTCAAATAATCATACATATATTTTAATCTATTTAGCTATATGAAATGTTGAACTAGGAATGTATTTTTTGTTACATTCAAAAGCACGCATAGGAAAGGACCTAGCAAGGAGATGTAGATTTTCTAAAATTCACAGGGTCTTCTGGAGTTCATGAATCTCAGATATATTGGACCTCTTTGATAGTATAAGTTTCATATCTTTGACTAGCATCTATTTCCCTTATCATTTAGAGGGGGAAAATGCAAATAGCAGTTGAAGTAGTGTCCAACTACCAGTCCATTTGGCTTCTGCATGTAGAATGTTGGAAAGGGAGAGAAATATCTTGTCCTTCATCTCAGGCCAAAAGAAACAAGCGGTCTCTGGCTAGTAGGAAAATGTAATGGCTAGGAGAAGCCCTGATCAAGAATGAAGAATATTCCAAAATTCGGGTTTCAGAGACTGTGCAGATATACAGCTTTTGCTTAGAACTCAGAATCTTCCCAGGTAGTGGCCCAGATTGTTGTGCCACCAGACAGACTATAACATCTTAACCAGACTTAGACAAATCTAAAAGGAAATGCCTTTGGGCATTCCTAATAGCCAACCTTCTGCATTGCTGCTTTCTCTGATATTTTGATCAAAGCATGAACTTCTAATGTCTATCTTAGACCATATTAGGAAGAAGCAGTTTCAAACAAAACTTCCAAACAGGACTTTTTTAACCAGCAACTTGGAATTTAAATACAGTTTTCTAAATTCAAGCTGTTATGCTGATTAATCCTGTACTGACACAATGCTAAAAGTTTTGCTGGAAACTATTTTTATTTTTTGCATGAACTTCATAAAACTAATATGTTGTTAACAACAAATGCTAATATTAACAGTTTAAGCTTGGGCAGGAGGAGGTCTTGCACCTATCCTGCCTGAGTGATCCTCTGGGCAATTGGTTTGCCAACATGTGTACTGGGGGCTGGACTAGATGGGCATTGGGTCTTATCCAGCACAGCTTTTCCTGTGTTCTTATGTTCTTAGCTATATGTGAATTCTTCTGTTAGACCCACAAAGATTGTCTATTTTATCTGTTAATATTTGGGCTTCTTTTCTGGATTTTGCATTGTTCAAACAAGTCCAGATTTCAAAACTACAGTAGTTATTAGAATTGATGATGTGACCAATTCATAATATGAAGCAAGAGAAATCTTTGGTGTATTTAACCAGTACTCTCACGTCAAATGATGTGATTTATCACGGACAGTGATACCTGTTCCCTGATCAATTGACTTAGTCTTTAACTGGAAGCTGACTTCTATTTTACATACTATAGCTTGTGTGCAGAACCAGCCAGAAAATGGCAGGATACCTGTACTTTTAGGTATCATGTAATATCTATGAGAGAAATTGATGAAATAATCTTGAGAACTGATAGCCCTGTGTGGAGGGATTAAGCTCAAGAGAAATGTGCAGAGCTGAGCCATGTCAATATTTCAATGGAAAAGAAGGCCTGATGAAATTAATAGAGCAGAGTGAACAATCATTTGAGCAAGAGTCATCCCATGCACTAGTATATAATGAACACTGAGTCAGTGGAGAGAGTTGAGCATTGGATGTTCTAAGGTTTTTGGATCTCCTCCTAATAGGCATAGCCTGCCTATACAAAGTTGCGCTTTGTACTAGTCACATCTAGTAGTGCCAATTTTCCTCCCATCTCTCTGGAGCCACAATAAGCTGCAATTTTGTCTAAGCATTGAATTCATAACTTGCTACAGAGGGCTGCTGTGTTCATCGTTGCCTAGTCTGGAGGTTTGTGATGGTATCAATTCCTAGCCCAATCCTAGAAAGTACACGCAGGATCTTCAGGCAGAAGAGCCTCTTCTAATTTGAACATCCCTTTTCCTTTTCACTTGAGGTTTCCATGTTTCCTCATTAGCTAGTCAGTTTCCTGTTTTTGCTCAGCTTCCCTCTCCTTATTCTTAGCAGGATAGGAAAGGCTAGTTGGCCCAGTCTAGCTAATTCAGCATCCTCATTTGTCATTAATTTCTGAATTTGGCATGCATACGCAAGACACTTGCCCAGATATAGAAAGGAAGTAGTGGAAGGAAAATGTTGTAACAGGTGGAGCTCTTTCTTAGACCCCAGTGTCTTATCTGTTTATTTTAGAGATGTATTCATCTTTGAATATAGTTCCGGGGGTTGCTTCTAAATGTAAAGACACGTTTCGCTCCTGGAAACCCAGCCCTTTGCTTTCTGCATGACCTTCCTGGAGGTTGTCTCTGGTAACGTCTCTCTCCCTTGCCTACAGTGCTAGAGGAGAAGGGCATGATAGTGTAGCCTAGATCTTCAGTATGCTGTCCAGTTCCCCCAAAGCGCTGTTGTATTAGTGCTTAAGAAAAACTGCACAGTGCGTAGAGTGAATGCTCCAGCTCTTGTGGGGATCCTGCCCTGACATCTATAGCTACATTACTGTCTGTGTATCTCTTTGTTGAATTTCTATCTTTCTCCTCATTGCATCATGTTGCTGTTTCCCAACTGCAATTCTTTTCTCTATCTTTTCCTTCCTTCTTCCTGTCTTGTGTCTTTCCCTCTTTCTTCTCCCCTCCTGAACCCCATAGACATGTCCGACTTTGAGAACAATAATGATAACCGTAGAGTGGCAGATATGAGTCAACGCCATGACAATCTCTCCACAGTGACCAATGCCTTGGTTGGAATGAGCCCGTCTTCCTCACTCTCAGCCTTGTCCAGCCGAGCAGCTTCTGTCTCCAGTCTCCATGAACGCATCATGTTTGTACCAGGTAGTGAAGAGGCCATTGAGAGGCTAAAGGTGAGGATCAGGATCATGTGTGCCCACATC
Organism: Varanus komodoensis; assembly: GCF_004798865.1. Taxonomy (NCBI): domain Eukaryota; kingdom Metazoa; phylum Chordata; class Lepidosauria; order Squamata; family Varanidae; genus Varanus; species Varanus komodoensis. Next base: position 91,621,993 of record NW_025335268.1, read on the forward strand.
ACACAGCAGAGAATATGGGAAAAACTCGGGGGAAGGAGTCACCGCAGAAGCACACATAGGTAGTCTTCAGTATGCTGCCAGTATTATAATCCTGGTAAAGTTATGTGGGAAGCAATTTGAAGTAGTGCTGTACTCAAGTTCTTGATCTATTTATTGCAAGTTTGAACCCCAAAGTATGGGAAGGGATAGAAGTTCACATAAAAAGCTCAATTTGCAGTGCTTCAGCACTTACCTTACTGTAAGGAGCTGGCTGAGGATGGTGGGAGTGGTATAGCTGCTTCTTGTTTTATCCTTTCCATCCTCTACTGCCCTTGTAGCCTCTGTGGCTGGTTGAGTGCTCTGATAAGCCTCCTAGACAAACAAACCAGGACTTCTTCCCTGTGCTGCTGTCTGCTGAGTGCCAGAAACCTATGTAGGAGTTGTTCTTGTAGAGGTTCCTCTTCATCTTGTTGTTGAAAAAAAGATTAATAACCACAGCAAACCAGAAATACCTCATTCCTGTTTCAGGCCCTCTGCAGGAAGCAGCACTGGGGAGCCCATGAGTGGGAATTCTGGTTAAGTCCCCTGTGGGGCTTTTCAGAAAGCTCAAGCAGTCAGTGAAGCTACAAGGGCAATAGAGGATAAAAAGGTTAAAACAGAGCACACACAAACCACCTTCTCACCATAAGGTTGGCAGTGAAGCCCTGCACCTCGTGAATTTTCTCCAAAATTTTATTAATATTTTGATAAAACAGGCAGAAGAAAGCCTGCCTTTTTGGAAGAAAAACAAAGAGGTTGTTGCAGCTTAGCACTCTTCTGAAACCACCTGCTAATATCTCACTGACTTGACTTCCATCCACCAAAGCCTGAGCATTGCTTATGCAATTGCCAGGAGTGATAAGTGGGTAACTTTGGAGGGTTGGGAGCTGCTTTGTCCCTGGCTGCTTGGGGAGCTGTGGAAAGCACAATTCTGCAAAGAAGCAGGGTGAGATCCTTGCAAGTCTAGTTTATCTGCAGAAATGGGGATTCTGCTGGGGAGTGCATGCCGTGTTTCTCAGCAGAATCAAATTCCAGTGGTACAGTGGTGGCAGCAATGATGGGAGCAGCAGCACCAGGGGGTGGTCATTGACCCCTCCAAGGAAGCAACATGTGGCCTATGGACCTTGGGTTTCCCAGTCCTTGTTCTGAAGAAACGCAGGTGAGCTCAGCATAATGCATTGCAGGGAAAATATTTATTGCCTAATCAGGTGGCAGCTGTGACCTACTTGTGTTTAACATGTCCTGTGCAGGAAACTGAGAAGATCATTGCTGAGCTGAATGAAACATGGGAAGAAAAGTTGCGTAGAACAGAAGCAATCCGTATGGAGAGGTAGGGATTGAGCTGTGAGGCTCACCTGGTACATTCATAGTGAAAACCTTACTTCTGAGTCCCATGTGGTTTAGAGGATTTTTTTTCACCACAACTTCTTTATTCTTTTGGCAGAGAATGATTAGTCTTAGGTCTGCTCTGTACATGACATGCCTTATGGGGAAACTACACCAGTAGAGTGTTTTACTTTGTGGTTGAGTTTCATGAAGTATGTCCATGCCACTGGGAGTTTTGCTGGTGGCAGTAGCAAGAAAACGCTCCATGAAATACTGGTGGCCAAATATGTATTGCATATTAAAGACATAATCTGGAACAGTCACCCCATGGAGGTTGTTACAGTTTTTAGATTATCCATTTGTGATAACTGATGAGCTGAAGATGCTAGAAATTGTGCACTGGTAAAAGTCACTTAATGCTTAACTTTCCCTTCCCTGGTTAGGAAACTGCACGTCAGATGTTAGAGTGCAAGATGACTCTTCCCCCACCTCTCCTCTAATATGTTCAGCCGGAAACCAAAACATCTCTCAGTTTGCCACGTATAACTTGCTCATAGTACTCGTAGTACCTGCATTTTAATGAGGCATGTGGATGGCCATCCATTGTAATTAGACGGTTTGAAGCTTCCACTTTCTGAGTACTTCTGCATCTTGTGTCATCAGGCCAAGTTCTCAATAGAGTTTTCTGAATCTAGTTTCTTTCTTTTCCTGTATCTCAGGGAGGCTTTACTGGCAGAAATGGGTGTGGCTATGAGAGAAGATGGTGGTACACTGGGGGTCTTCTCACCTAAAAAGGTAGGGCTCTTTTCCTGCTTCCTCTGCAATGCTCAAGTGCAATTTGCAATATGCCAACTATGCAGCATGCTGTCACTTCTGTAATGGCATAGAATTTCTGGTTACCATTTGAACAATTAGAAGTCCCCTTTTCTGTCTTCAAATACTGTTGTACTTATACTTTATCGCTGGCTTACTGCTGCAACTGGTTCTTCATCTGTTGCTGCATAATTTGTACTCACTCAGCAATAGCTCATTATTGCATTACTGTAGTCAACCGTAGCTGAATGCCATTTTCATTGAGCTGCTTGAAAGTGGCAGGATAACTTCTGCCCTCCTGGTTAGTCCTTTTAAAAATCATCATATTCACCAGAACATAAGAATAAAGAATTTGGATCAGACCAAAAAAGTTCATCAGCATCTTGTTTCCCATAGTAGCCAACTGCATGCCTCTGAGAAGCACAGATGCAGGACATGAGGACAATCAACTTTCCTATTGTTGGTCCCAAGCAAATGATATTCAGTGGTGCCAAGCAATTTGGATACATTTAAAGTGGAGGTATCCTTCAGGACAGTCCCCAGAACTCTGCCCCCAAAGAGAGTACAGAAATGCGGGCAGCTGTGTGGGCCAATATTAAACCATTTCTAGCAGTTTTCATATCCACCAGAAGAGGTCTTTCATAAAACTAAGGGATCATAGCTTTCTATTCAACACCAGATCATCCCAAAATATTTTGCTTTACAATAGGGATAGCTCAAAACTGTAAATGGCTGCTGGGGATACCCCCTCATGACACACACACAGCTGCCCCACTGCTGTTTGGATTGCAGCTGAGCTCTTAGAGAACAGAGAAGCCTGTAGGACAGTGGCCAAGGGTGTCATCACTCTACTAATTAGAATGCCACAGCACTTTGACCCTGTGAACCCTGCCCAAGCTACCATTGGACATATATTGCCTCTGAATAATAGTCTTCACAGTTAATAGACCAATCTTCCATGAATGTCTGCAATCCCCAAACAGTCTACTCTTGTTGCTAGACAGCCAAGAATTCTGAATGAGATTCTTTCTTTAGCCCTTGATTTTTTAAAGCAAAGCCAGTTGCTGCTGAAAAGCCAGTTATGTTCTATGTGATCTCCCTCAATGCAGCATAAGAATATAAGAAAAGAACTGCTTGATAGCGCCTTTTCTACTGGTCAGTGTAACTGGACAAGCTATGGGAATAACCACTGTAGAACTGCTTTAATAGTATGCAATAGTTCAGACAAGTGTGTGCTTGGGGGTGGGTGGGTGGAGAGCCAACACACTAGCAACACTAATCATCCAACGTGCCTTAATGCATGTTATGTCTTGATTTGTAAGTTCCCATGATTGTGCTAATGACAGAGGCATATTTGAGTTCTTCTTTCCCTTTTGCTATGTAGCCACCACCAGTTAACCACCAGGATGTTTTTCTGGAAAGTGTAGGGGTTTATTCCCCCAAGAAGGTTGGTCTGGAGAGTTGTGTTGGAATGATCTGTGTGATTTCTTTGAAAAACATGCTAATTCTGTCTTAGATATAGGAAACTTTCTGAATTCTGTCTGCCTTGGCTAGAAAAGCTAGCTTATGAACTCTCTTATAATACATAATATAGATGGGGGAACAACATCACACCATTCACTATGTCTTCTTTGAATTACATAATCTGGGTCATTCTCACAGGTGATGTCATGAGCTTGCGTATTCAACCTTATGACTCTATGCATTCTGGCCAATGCTGCAAGCAGAGTGAGTTGCAGGGTTCCTCTGTTTACCACTCAGCTACAGGGAGGTTCTGCATCATACTTTCTCCTCTTAGTGAAGAAGCCTCAGGCACTGATTGCTCAGTGGCAGGATGACCAAGCTCAGCCGCAGCAGAGGCTCCTGGGTCCTGCTCCTGTCTGTGTTCATGCTTATAAGCAGGGCGGTCAGTCAGCCAATTGTAATGCATTCATTGCCTTGCTTCTGACTGACTGATTCCTTTCTAAAGTGCATTGCTACAGCTTTTCAGTCAAGGTGGTAATTTCCCCACTTTAAGAACAGACACTGAAATAGCAGAACAGTCTGTAAATAAAAATGAATATTTTCCAGTCAGAAATAAAACCAGTAAGGTTGGTAAAGGGGTTTTAAAAAATCAAGATTTTAAAACCCATGACCAAAACTTGTACTCTGTTCATATATAAGTCTCATAAAATATTTAGGACTTCATCAGATCTCAATTGCTCCACAAATTCTGGGTTCCAGAGCCAGCTCTAATTTTGAAGTGGGGTGAAGGCTTAGGAAGCTGCCTGTTACCAGGAGTCCATCTAGCCCAGGAATGCCATCAGTTACTGGTTGTGTCTAGGTTTTTTGGTGGAACCTTGTCCTACCCCTGCTTGGAGATATTGGGGATGGAACCAGGAAACTTCTGCATGCAAAACGGGTGCTTTACCTGTCTATCTAGGGCCTTTTCACAAAGGCAAGGTGCCCTCTGGTGTGCTGTTGCCTCCATAGGCTGTGGCACCATCTTTTCCACTTCTGCCATGTAGGTGGAGACAGATAACGCTGGGGGTGGCTACTTCTGCCATTGCAGCTCACTTGCTTGCTCTCCAGCCAGTTTCAGGGGAACAGCCACTCCTCCTCTTTTCTGAATGGTGGCAGATTGCTGCCTCCAAGCCACCAGAGCAGATGAGCAAGTGAGCAGCAACAATGGCTATTTCATTTACTCAGGTGATGTATTTATTAGTCTGCTTTCAAGATTACAGCCTTCTCAAAATGGCTTAGAAAATAGAATATTCAATATAAAAATACATGTAAACAATTTTAAAACAGACCAGTTAAAATAAAATATAATTTCAAATATCTAATAGCTGCTAAATGTTTCAATTAAATGTCAGATAGAACTTTCTGAAACAGTCACAGATGTAGTCAGCCATATATGTCTTGCTGGGGTGGGTAACTTACGGCCTTTTGGCTGATTTTGGTCTAGAGCTCCTATCAGCTGTAGTCGATACAGCTAATGGAGCAAGATTGTGGAAGTTGTAGGTCAAAACACTTGGAAAGGCATCAGTTCCCTTCCTGATATCTTGGGAAAAAATTCCAAGTGGTGGTGAGGGGGTGTGGGGAGTACCACTAAGAAAGGTTCTAGTATCTCTAGTGTCTTACAAGAACTTACCATCTTTGTGGTGGACCAGTGAGTAGGGCAACCCCTACTGCCCAGCAAATGGTAGGTAAGGAGACATTACTCCTAGATATCATCACTTGTTTGTCAACCTGATGGAGCATGGGACTGATTGGCAGAAGTGGAAGAAGAACGTTTTTTGCATGGTGCATAGACACAAGTAGAAGTCACTGTCACACACAGTAGAATGTTGCAGAGGAGGAGAGCACTGGAGAAGGTCATCTTCTCTCCATTAACCCTAAGAGAGAGGACAGGTGGTGATGGCTGCCCCTCTTCCTTCTCAGCACTGGGAAGCAACAGACTTGCTAGGGTGCAGGGGCCCTGGCAACTGCCTGATAATGCCAGCCCAATTCTGTGTATCAGCTACCTCACAGTACAGCTGTGCAGTATGTCAGTATGCAGGTTTCCTGGGTGGCATGTATTTATTTATCATGTAAGAGGAGCACATAAACTCTGCAGTCCTTGCTATTACAAACCTGGAAGTGCCCAAGGCTCATTTTCACAGGAGAGTGCTTATTTGATAAGCATGAAGTCCTAGCACTTGCATGCGTAAAGGGTCTGCAATCCTCTTTGCATGGTGTTTGGATTGTCGTGGTAGTTGTAATGCTAGTCACTTTTCTGAAAACGATTAAACAGTGGTGATGACAGTAAAGTGCTTTAGCCATTTAATGAAGGGTGAGGTTGATTTGTGGAACTCCAAACAATGGGGAATCACAATTAAGGCTGTGTGAGAGCTTTGCAGTTGTGATGCACAGGAACACAGAAAGCCACCTTAAACTGATTTAGACCAATGGTCCATCCAGGAGTGTTGACATTGGCACATGGGGGCTTTGCCTGGGAAAAGAAGAAGGGTTTAGGATGCAACCTTGTGCCCCATGGACAGCTAGTGAGTCCTTGGAGTTGTAGGCCATTTTTTCTGAGTAAACAAGCACAGAACTGCAACCTGAGTTTCTTTCTCTCCTTTTGTCTTCTTCAGACACCGCATCTAGTCAACCTAAATGAGGATCCATTAATGTCTGAGTGCCTTCTCTACTACATTAAAGATGGACTAACTAGGTAACTAAGGTGGTAACAATCACAACTTTGCCAGGATGAACTCAGGGGACTGACATTGAAAGGGTTTACACCAGCCATTTTGCATTCAGATGCCTCCTTGTAGAGAGAGTAGGCATGACTTACTGAAAACTATCAGAATATTGTTTTATTGTTATATCATTTTAAACATTTATTTATTTAAGAGCTTTATGTTGTATTTTCCATGTAAAATACTGTTCAGTGCAGTTTTAATATATAGCACATTAAAACATACTAAAAGGGCAATAAAACTTGCTTATTAACACCCCAAATCTGTGCCTATAAAACTAGTAGTGAAGAACAAAAACACTGAAGACAAGTGGTCTAAAATCTGCCAGCTGTTGAGAAGCCAGAGAAAAACGACCCTAAGCGATTTCACAGAACAATCTTTACTTTCAGATTCAACTAAGGAAGTTCTGTCATGAAAGCAGACTTCTGCACATAATCACTTGTCACATCAGTAGTAATGAATATCACTCAGATGGACATCTGATTGCAGATTCATAGATTCATAGAATAGTAGGGTCGGAAGGGGACAAGTAAGCCATCAACTCCAACCCCCTGCTTGGTGCAGGATGCCAAGTTACACCAACCCACACAGATGGCTGTCCAGTTTTGACTTGAACATCTCTAGTGTAGGAGAGCCCACAGCCTCTCCTTGTAACTGGTCTCACTGTTGTATTGCTCTGACGGTGAGGAGACCTTTCCTGGTGTCTAGTTTAAATCTGGTGCGCTGCAGTTGTTCTGTGTCCTACAGGGATGTGAGAAGAGATCTTTTCCTTCCTCTTTGTGACAGCCTTTGAGGTACTTAGATGCTGTCTGTCTAAGTAGTGCTGTTTTGGTACAACAGCTCATACTTCAGTATTATTTTTTTTATGCACAGCTAGATCTGGATTGGGACCTGGGTTATTACTTGCTGGACTTCCCTGCAAGAATTTCCAGAGCTGTGGCACTACTTTAAAAGAGGCCCTGCTCCCTCTACTTATAGATATAGAGCAGAAGTGAAATCCCAGAGGTTGATGTTAATGTACCGGGAAGTTTATGTGGGAGACAGGATGGGTGCAACACACTCAAGGCTCTCTATAGAATGAGTAGCACCTTGAATTATGGCTAGAAGCAAACTGGTTCAGTTTAGTTCAGTTTAGCAGTAATTAGTGTATTATGCTGCTCCTGCAATAGCAATCCAATAGATTTCCTCTCTGTTGGGAGCCTGTTAGATTAGACAGGGAACTCTGTTTAGCAGAGCATCGAGAATGTTTTGCAGGTTTGGAAATGTGATCTCTGAATAACATTTTTGCCCTAACAGGGTTGGTCGAGAAGATGCTGAGAGAAGGCAAGACATTGTCCTCAGTGGACACTTCATCAAAGAAGAACACTGCATATTCCGAAGTGACACTAAGGCTGGCAGTGAAGGTATTCCCATACAGAGTGCGTCACAATTCTCAGGGCCCCTTCCCTATCTAGCTAGAACAGAGTTTCTCTAAATCACTGCCGCCCATTCCTGCCAGTGGGGCCTATCTGTATCTCAAATGAGATGGCCATTTATACATTGCTAGAAAAAAGGAGATACACCTACAAAAAAGAGGGAAAAGAGCATTATAGGTGTGCCTAAAAATTACAAGAGGAATTGGTATAGGCTGGTGCAGTGTTCCCTTTAAAGGTTTCCCTGATCTGCCCTTCGCATACACTTGGAACACTCCCTTTTTTTTCAGAGCAGCCATGGTGGTTGAGCATTCCACTGCTGTTTAACAAAGGCTCTCTGCAGTAAACATCGCTCCCTGCCCCTGGAGGGGGAGGTCTGCAGTATACCATGGCTCTTCTGATGTCCTCCTAGGGACCATGAGAATGCACCTGAAATGCTTTACATATTTGGGACTAATGCACTGTAAAGTTGAATCATAGTGTACCAGGTAGCCCATAGGGTTAAACTGGGTAACCTGGGGTTTTCAACAAGCATTACTACTGTCCATCTTTCTAGATTTCTTGGGGAAAAGAAATTGATAATAAATTAGCTGCATAGATGGAGCCTGCCTTTCCAGCAGTAGAAATGCTTTGCAATAAATTGTTAAGGCTCCAATATGTGGCTTCTAATTGTCTAAATCATTCATCCCTGAATCTTTAGTGGATTAAGCCAGCTTTGATTTCATTCATACCTGAAAAAAATCCAAACAACTCCAGTAGAAAGGTATAGATTTGGAGACCCAACAATTATAAAGCCACATGGCTTTATTGGCTTGATATGTGAAGTCTCTGGCATGGTACCTATGGACACCTATCTTGGTACCTGCCATACTCTTTGCCCCTCCTGATATTCATTACATTTATTGAACTATTTGTTAATTCAGGGGCTGGTGTGCTCCAACGCAAAAGCGTATTCTCCAGTTTCATCTTTATTTGGACTCAACAACTTATTTTTGTTTGTTTTGATTCTTATGTCTATCTTGCACTTAATGCTCTTGGGCAAGTTACTTTGCTTTCAATGTTAACAGTTCTTCTGGAAAATGGGTATTTTGTGGCTTGCCATGACCTCATAGCAGCTATTTTATGAATGGGCAAGCCTCACTCCTATGGCAGTCATTTTGTGAAAGTACCTACAGTGTTGTCACAACATTCCAAACATGCAAGTCTTAATGTGTTATAAACTCAATCTTTGACATTTAAGATGTAATGTCTTTCCAAGCTGTCATACAAAATGAAAACTGATATATGTTCAACAATGTTTTCATTTTAAATATTACTGCTCATGAAAGTTTAATCTTGTGTGTATAAGCATGCCATATTGACTCACATAGAGGTCTTGGTTGCTTGTTTGGCAAGTAGACCAGTCATCCAATATTTTAACAAGGTTGAGATAAAGGTCTCTGTCACATGCCATTTTATCTGTCACCCTCTCCCAATTGAACCTGTGTCCTTTCCACAGCAGTGGTGACCCTGGAACCTTGTGAGGGAGCAGACACCTATGTCAATGGCAAGAAAGTAACAGAACCCAGCATCTTAAGATCAGGTAGGTTCATTCTCCAGATTGGGCAATGGAACACAGGAGAAAGATACTTTAAAAAGTTTTCTTGGAGATGATTCAGCTGCTGCTGCTGCTGCACAAGAATAATCATGCTTCTGAGAAGAAGAGTTCATTGTCCTGAATAGAGCAGTGGTTGCATACATGATTTGGAGTGAAGTCATTTGGATTAGGTGGCTTCTAGTTTCCATGCATGTGGACCATCTTTGCCAGCTCAGTAGTTTATCATAGCATCTGCTTAGCAATGGACCAAGCAAGTACAGGATTCTCACCCCACTCCCAGCCCTCTACTAAATATGCCCCCTTTCCCACAGGAAATCGCATAATCATGGGGAAGAGTCATGTATTTCGATTTAACCATCCAGAGCAGGCACGGCAAGAACGGGAGAGGACCCCTTGTGCAGAAACCCCTGCTGAACCAGTAGACTGGGCTTTTGCCCAGAGGGAACTCTTGGAGAAACAAGGCATTGACATGAAGCAAGAGATGGAACAGAGGTGAGTGGAAGAATGAGTGTTCCTGTGCTGGTTTTGATCTATTAAGCCTTACATGATTCAGGACCACAATACCTGATGGAACACTTCTACCAACTTGAACCTACCTGTACAGTAAGTTTATCATCTAAAGTCCTTCTTCAAGTGCCTCCTCCAAGGGAGGCTCAGAAAGTGGCAATAGGGGAGAGGGATTTCTCAGTGGTGGCCCCCCAGATGATGCCGTTATCTTCTCAAGAAGGCCTGCCTGGTGCCAACATTGTTATCTTTATGGCATCAGGTTAAGCCCTTCTCTCAGGCATTTGTCAGCATATGATTAGGTCTTAATCAGGTCTTGTTGGTTGATTACAATTGTTGAAAAATAGCTAGTGTTCTCTGTGTATTCTTTTTCTATGTAGGCTTCAGGAATTGGAGGACCAATACCGGAAGGAAAGGGAAGAGGCTAATTATCTTCTGGAGCAGCAAAGACTTGTAAGTAATAAAGGGGTTACTTTTTGCTCACTTTACCTCAGCAGGTACGAATAGACAGGCTCAGTGTGCTTGACAGATTTTGATACAATTACTTTCAAGTTTGATAGAATTATTTTGATATAATTATTTTCATTGCAAGAGGGTCAGTAACTTGGATTTGTCAGTCTCTGCTCTTCCACAGGTACAATTCTTACACAATTTCATGAATCAGATTTGTTAAAGGCCAAAAACTTTGCATAATTGTTGTCATCTAACAAAACTGGAAGTGTTCTCAAATATTATATGTAACTTCTTGTGATTCTCATGAAATTATAGGTGGCTAAACTGAAATGGTGGTTATTAAGGAAAAGGAAGGATTGGTTGGCTACAGGGAATGGAGTCATTTCTCAGTTTTACATAGAATTAAAATACAGCAGGCATAAGAAAGACGATGCAGGTCTTGACTGCTCATCTGCTTGCTTTTTTTAGGATTATGAAAGTAAATTGGAGGCTTTACAGAAGCAGATGGACTCAAGATACTACCCAGAGGCTAATGAAGAAGAAGAGGAACCAGAGGATGAAGGTAAGAATTCATTAAAAGGGAGATGCTGAGGCATGTGGTGACGGCATATAAACGTTTTAAATAAATAAATAAATAATCAAGTACTAGGGATAATAACAACAGAAACAATATACATATAAAAGGAATAGTATTTCTGAGAAAATGTTAGAGATTAATGTTTATATTAATGTTCCATTGTTATAGTAAGGTGAGTCAAGGTGAGTAAATAAGTTAAAGAACCACAATTTAGCAGAAATTTTCAATGAATTCTAATTGAATTTTCAAAAATGTGATTGGAGCAGAAAGGATGATAGCCATTGACTGAGAGCAACAACTTGTTTCTTTTCATTCATTCATTTTTAAGGAATTTTTACCTTATCCTTTACATAAAGTGATAGTCAACTTTACCTGCAGTGATTGGTGTTCTGCTACAAACACATAATTACAAAGCAATGGTGATTTTGAATTGTTCATTTAATATACATGGAAGCATTAAAAAGGTAGAAAATCTTTTCCTTAAAAATGCATTACACATTTGCTTTAAGGAAAAAAAAATCATGCCATCAATCTCACCATTATGGCCAATTACTGAATTAGAAGGATTTCCATCAAATTTGAGAGAAATTTTAGGAGAAAAAAACATATATTCTATGTCCTGATGGTGGGGGGCACAATATTTTAAAGAACTATTTTCATTGTATGTTTAATTGTATATGTTTTATTTTAGATGTAGTGTTATTTTGGTTGTATTTTAGAGTGAAAATTAATTTACAAAAAATGAAATACATGGAAGCAATGAATGGGAAAGGATCAGGCCTCTGCTTCCATATATTTTAGGGATGAATAACCACTGAATGACATTCAAGTATCACATATTGTGCATTGTGCTGAGGCAGGGATGTGTAAGGAACCCATTTTGAGGGTGAGAATCCATTGGATTTTCTGCACGAGCTCCCTGGACCCTACTCTGCTTACTCATGGCTCTGAGTTTGACTTCCTGGCAAGCACACTGAGACCCAGGAAGTGAACCTCCATAAATGCTGTGCATGCACTGTACCTCTTCCGTGCACATGACCTGCAGCCTTTGCTTGCACTGTACCTGCTTCAGAAGAAGGTTCCTGGTCAGGCAACTAGGATTCCTTAAGCATTTGTGGATTCTGCTCTGCTCCCTTCTAAGCAAAGGCCAAGTATGAGAAGAATTCTGACAGACTGAAGAGGGCCAGATTCTGGGGAGGATCATCACAAATCTATGCTGAGGAATACAGAAAGGAATCCCATGTAACTCATACACAGGGTATTAATCCAATGCCACAAGCTTAACTTTAAAGGCACCCACCTGTTTATATCCTGTGAAAAAATATTAATTAGCTCATTCAGTTTTAGCTTAATAATTTGTGGTATATCGCTAGGAATAAGTATCCCCAATAAATCGCTGAATCAGGGGACCACCAAAATAGCTAACTGGCTAATATTGGCATCACTTTGGACTTTGGCCAATTATTGAAAAACTGCAGTTTTCCAAAATCCATGATCGACTCTGTCAAAGTGGAAATGGTTACATGGAGTTGTGAAATAAATATCAAATCATCTGTGTAAAGGTTAATTTTTAATTCTAAAGAATTATGAAGAAAGCCGTTTTAAGAACATTTGTTTAAGAAAAAGAATGGTGTGAGCTATAAGCAAGGACTTGTTTTTTGAAGGGAGTGATCTTGTGGAGTCTTTTATCTCACCAGTTCAGTGGACGGAACGGGAGTTTGAGTTGGCACTCTGGGCCTTCAGGAAGTGGAAATGGTACCAATTTACTTCCCTCCGGGATCAACTGTGGGGCAATGCCATTTTCTTAAAAGAGGCCAATGCCATCAGTGTGGAGTTGAAGAAGAAGGTGAGCACTTTCTCTCACAGCCACTAAGGATGATGGGTTATTTTTAACTCTTGGTTGGATGAAATAGTCTGTCAGATAGATGAAGCCTTCTTGATACACAGCATGTATAACAATATGCATTTATTATAGAAGATAGTACAGTGGTGTGCAGTGAGTAAGAAGATGGGTGTAGTAGGGGTGTCGAACCTTTTTTACTTTTGGAGATGTGCTTGAGGCCACATTCCAGTGGTGAATGAGACCCTCTACAAAACATGGTGGTGCCAAAAAGCCAAAAATTCCAGCATGTTGCAATTTGAAGCTCTGAGTGCCAAGAGCTAAGACTCAAATGAGGCATTTCCACTTTTCAGAATGGGGAAGAATATACAAAAGCCAGGAAAATACCAAACTATGCGCAGTGAGGAAAAGGGCATAGTCACTGGAGGACCCCAGAGAGCCAGATACAGATCCCAGGCAGGCTCAGACCTGGGTTTATACATCATTGGAATATAGGATTTTTAAAATTCCCCCCAATAATAGTATGTCACCCTATAAGCTTGATTGGCAATCTGTTTAGGGGAGACAAATGAAGAGCTTGCTTCTGTACACCATACTTACCTACCATCCGCAGCTTGCTGCTACATAATGTGTGCTGATCATTGCTAGGTTGGATGGTATTTTAAAAGAGTTAAATGGGTTAATTGAGAATAGGCCCATCAGTAGCCATTAGCTATGAAATGGAACCTCAGTGTGTAAAGCCAGAATACATTTGATGCCCAATAGAAAACACTGCAAATAGATCATCACCTCTATAGTGTGCTTGTGAATGTCCAGAAACGTTTAACTGGCTGTAATTGGAAAGAGAACACCAATTAGTTGGACTTTGGTTTGATCCAACACGGGAATTCTCATGCTCTTGTTATTTTTAACTGTTGTGCTGTCCTCCAATACCATATCTGTTTGGGTTCAGAAGAGTTGTTTTGTATTTTGGAGTTCAAGCCCCACCTCAGTCTTTCAGTTAGGTTCTCAGCAAGCCACTTTCCTTTAGTCTGGCCAGTTTGCCTTTTAGAAAATGGGGTTTGGTTTTTTTTTACTCCCCATGCTCCCCACAGTAGCCATTTTGTGCAAGTTTCTATTACATAGAAACAGAGCGAGTCAGAAGGGTCCTCGCAGGCCATCTAGTCTGACCCCCAGCTCCAACCGGCTCCACTTATGACATGTCTACCATGTGCATTGCCCAGCCTATCCTTGAACACCCGCACCGATGGGGCTTCAGCCACCTCCTGTGGAAGCCCATTCCATGTCCTAGGGGACCTAACTGTCAGGAAGTACTTCCTGGCATCCAAACTGAACCTTGGTTTCCGGAGCTTCGCTCTGTTGGAAAGCGTCCTGCCCTTCTCTGCAGGGGAAAACAGGTCTCTACTCACCTCTGTGTGACACTGCCTCACATAATTATATGTGGCCAAGACATCCCCTCGAAGTCTGCTCATCCCCAGGCTGAAAAGACCCAGTTCCCTCAGTCTCGCCTCATACCCCATCCCTTGCAAACCGGCCACCAACCTTGTGGCCCTGCACTGTACCAGTTCTAGGAGGGACTTAGAACAAAAGCAGTAGATATTCACAGACAAGCCTTTACCATCTTTAGGGGAGGTCTTTCTCTTGGTACCACTGCTTCAGAGGCAGGTTTGGTGGTAATGCAAGAGAGAGTCTACTCCAGGAGTGGGCAATTAATTTTCCTATGGGGCCACATGAGAAACTTTGACAGTTGTTAAGGGCCGGACCAATACACTTACAGCTCTGCTCAATATATATCTCTATAAAAACAGTAAATGAAACATTACAATGATACAATGAAAATGTGGAGCACAGAACAACACTATTAAATGAATATTCACAAAAACATTAATATTACATGAAAAGCAATAAATTCAATTCAATTTAGCAGATCCTTCAAAATAAAAGCAGTGCAGTTGTATTGCTTGCATATATATTTCGACGATATATATTTGCATTGACTTTTAATTTGCCAGTGACCTCATGCGGGCCTGTCAGGATCAGCCATCGGGCCGGATGTGGCCCGCAGGCCGTACAATGCCCAGGTCTGATCTACTCCCAGCCTATGACACCATGGGGGCCTAGATTTCTTGGTTGTTAAATTTGTCAGGGGCTAGTGTGTGTTTCTATACAAACCATTTTTATGTTAACTACACAATAGTATGTTGAGGTTTTTAATCTTTGTCATGCACCCAGATTACTTTGGCTATTGGGTGATGAAGAACTATAATATATAAAATCTACCCCTCTCAAATGCATTGGTTATATATTTGTTTATTTGATTACATGAAGATTAAGATTTTTTTTTTGCAGAAAGCATCTATAGTATAAAATGGTGTGACTACAGTTGAGTTGGATGCAACTGCTAAAGGAGAATGCATATTTAGGGTTCTTGTGAAAACACGATCACTTGCATGCCATAGCAGAGAACAGACTGCCCCAAATAGCGTGCTCTGTGTGTGAAGCGATACTAACCAGCAACACTCATCATTCCCTTCCAGGTTCAATTTCAGTTTGTACTCCTCACGGACACCCTGTACTCACCTCTTCCTCCGGACTTGCTTCCTCCGGATGCTGCTAAAGAACGTGAGAAACGTCCTTTCCCAAGGACCATTGTAGCAGTGGAGGTGCAGGACCAGAAGAATGGAGCAACCCATTACTGGACTCTGGAGAAACTCAGGTAAGCAGAAACATCTTAGTTGTACAACGAGGGCCTGGCTGGATGATCGAGAGGCAGGGGAGCTTTGATCACCCTGAAGAAAGGTGACACAGGACATGGAATTATCATTTGACAATGTTGCAAGCCTTCTTACAGGACAGTGGTGCAACAGTCAAGGGTATTCAACTGTAAGCATGTGTTTATCTGATCTTATGAGATGATTTGAGGGACTGGTTACATGACAGTCTCGGTGGATCATCCAGCAAAGTGGGTTGAGTATGGAAATGGGGTTATGACTTGTGGGCACATCTGTGCATGATGTCCAAAGTATATCCCTTCCCAATACTACCATGGATAGCAGGACTTTTCTATCACACGGTCAAAAGATGTTTTCACTTGCAGTCTCTGTGATTTAGGATGACAGCATTAGCCGATGTTGCTCCTTGACCCCATGTGAAGCTCTCATATGATCTTTTTGACTTGAGTGCCACTTATCTACATGTTGACTAGTTTATCATGTGGACTGAAACTTGTGCATGACAGAGGAGCCATACTTCCATCAGCTCTCAGCATGTTGAATGACAGCCACTAGTGTCCACAAAGAGAAGTCCTTGCTATAAACTCTGTATGAATAAGGCTTCCTCTCCTGGAGCTTTTGAGGGCTTTCCTTTTTTTTTAACTTGCCCCTAACAAGAATGTAGAATTTTCCCTATGGATAAGTGTGTGTCTAGAATTTAGAACAAGATTCAGCACTAGCTTCTAAGAGTATACAGGTAAGATAGAATTGTGGCTGGAAGTCCTCTGGTGAAGAGTTACTCAGCCACCATTATGAGAATTAATTTGTCTTCTCTGCCATTCCAGACAGAGGTTGGACCTGATGCGGGAGATGTATGACCGGGCAGCTGAAGTGCCCTCTAGTGTTATTGAAGACTGTGACAATGTGGTGACAGGCGGAGACCCCTTTTATGACCGCTTCCCTTGGTTCAGGCTGGTCGGCAGGTGAGAGCTTTGATCTGCCTTTGCTGAAATTTCATACCAAACCAAAGAGGCCCAAAGGAAGGAAATGGTCCGTGGATAGGTGCTGTGCAATACTTGTGCTCCTTCCAAAGTGGGGCAGAGATTGTCATGCATCTGGAGGTTTAATCACACATCAACACAACTGTGTAGCATCTCACTCTTTGTAGTGATCTTTATCCGCCCTCCAGGTGTATGTAGCCGAGTGGCTCGTTTCCCACTTACATCATTGCAGGGGCTTTTTCACTGTGAGCTGTACACGCATGTGTGCAGGCACACATGCACACACACGCACACACAGCCTTTCACAAAGTTATGCCTGACATGCAAATTCACAGTGTCCATATTATGCTCCTTTTTGCAACACTGTCACTGATGGCTGCAGTTTCCTACAGCAAGGTCAAAAGAGGTTTTTATACTCTGTCCACAATGTATAGGCTTATACAAACTAAGCTGCAGCCCTTTGAGTTCATGGGAACTATCGCAAACAGATGCCATGGGACTGTTACCACCCATCTCTACCATATTTCTAGAATATCCTGCTGACTGGCTCATACTACTATGCTCTTGGTCTGAAAAAATTCTTACAGAGTGAGATGCAGCTAAGAAACCCTGCTGTAGGATGTGTACATTTGTGTGTGTGTTGTGTGCAGTGTGACTATCTGCCTATATACTACCCAGTATATACTGTGTGTTCTCATGTGCTTTCCATGCAACTAGTAGAAAAAAACTGTGATGCCATCAGCTGAGAATTGTCAGAGACCAGTGGAAAGGCTCTGCTGTTGAATTTTGACATATTTGAGTGCATCTGAATTGTGATCCATTCCATTTCAAGGATTTGCAGTGAATTGTCTCCCCTAACCCGTGCGGGGAGAAGCAGCTTATGATGGAAAAGTGCACGTTTGTTCCACTGAGGACAGTTGGGGGATTCCCATCAAATGTATTGGATCTTCACAGTTTTCAGCTGATGGTGTTTGTCGCTCCTCTGTTAGACGTCTCTGGTCTGGGAGGTTTTCCATCTCTTCCCCTCCTTATTAACACTGCCGCTTGGTTTAAAAGAGCGGGCAAAGCAAGCCTAATCTCTCTCTCTCTCTCTCTATGTGTGTGTGTTTGGAATAGCTGGTGTTAACCTGTCTCCTATCTTGTTGTACTAACCTTAGTTCAGATATCTCTGGCTGCAACAGCTCTCCTATTTTCAACACATGCATGAGCGAGCGCATGGCTGATCTCACCCCCTCCCCCACCTTCTCGAACCCCGACTCCGACATCACCGAGCCTGCTGACGAGCAGCACGTGGGGAAGGAGGAGGAGGAGGAGGACCTGGAGGAAGACATCTTTCCGGAGTACCCGCTGTATGATGGCCAGGATCCATTTTACGACCGCTCCCCCCTGTTCAGTTTAGTAGGAAGGTTGGTGAGGTCTTAGGAGAGCATGCTGGGAAGGAACTAGCTCTTTCGCATAAGAGACCTGCTTTCCCATGTTGAGGCATTCAGGGAGAGGTGAGCATGAAGAAGGTTGAGAGAGAAGGGCAAAATATGTCTGAGCATCTATCTATATTTATATAAATCTCTATGAAAAGAGGAATAAACTTCACAGTGAGACGACTGGCTGTATGAAAGAAAGAAGAGGGTATTTGCTAGAAAGACAAGACATTCCCAATTGGGATCACAGAACCTGGTAAGCCACCAAAGTTGGGATCTGCATAGTATCTTGAATTTAATTCAGTTCTTTGTTGATTCTGGTGCAGGAGGTAGAGAGTGTTTTAAAATGTATCTCTAAAATAAAGGAAGCCTGGATGTTTTTCCAAAGAGAAAAATGGTTGATAGCATAACTGAGATTAAGAAACAAGGGAACCCTGAAAGCATGCATAAAAAACTAGGCAAGGACCTCTTGCATGCATTGGGTAATAGTACAAGGCTGGAATTTGGGAGATTTAACTTTGGCAAAGGATAGAATTTAGGATTTCAGCAAGCAGCAGCAGTGGGGTACAGGTTAGTTTCTGAGTATAAATTCCAGGACATGTTTGGAAGAACTTTTGCTATTTATATGGCTATCTAGTGTTCTTTATAGAGCCAATGCTACTTGTTTTAGCTGACCTGCTTCCTAAGGGAACAAAGGTTTTCTGCTACTTTGCAGATTAGAAAAGACAGGCTATGGAGAGTAATTATTCCGACAAAGAAAATCTAGCCAGTTACCATTTCTAAATATGGCAGTGAATTTCCTTGCTGTCTTAGGAGTGCAAAATGAGTTTGCCGATAAGAAACGCTGATTGCCCACAACATCATTCCCTTTGTTTGTGAAAGCGGATGTTGGCATTTCTGCATACCCTATGCCAGCAAAGAGTCACAGTACTACCAATGGATCTTCATCTCTGCCAAAGACTTGGCTGGGGTCCTTGAAAAATCCTTATTCACTTTGCTGAGAGAAAACGAAGTATTTCTCTCTTGTTATCCGCAAATCTTTGTCCTTCATGGGCCCACATTCATAAACATGTGCCTCAGCAGCACTTTATACCAGGATCAATTTCAACTTTGGATTATAATACAGGAAGTTCTTTCCTTGGTGTCCATGCTAGGGAGGATATGCAGAAAAGGAGCATTTGTACTTTTAATAGTTATACGAAAGAGGAAATTTCAGTAGGTTTCTCTCTTGTCATGAAAGCTATGCATGCTGAAATTCCCTTTTTCTACAACTTTTTATACAAAGGTGCAGAAGCCCTATCCATCGTTGTACCTCCCTATTCTAGTTCAGACAAGGAGTCTTGTCCTCTAGTTTCCCTACCTTTGAGTAGGATTCAGGAAAATGGGAGCAAGCAAGGGAGGAAAAGGGCCTAGAATAAAGCAGAGATGGGTGAAGAGTCCTGCAGTCTCCGACCGAAAGAGCTGGCTTCTTCCTTTTTTTTTTCTTTTTTTTTCTCCTCTTGGGGGATTTGAGATTTTAAATCAACAAACAGGCCAAACTACCAAATAGCTCAATGAGGGAACACCCTCTCCCCCAATCATGTGAACTGTTCTTGGGGGTCTTTTGAGTCAGACAAAACTGACTCCTCCCATGCAGCAGCTGTGCCGTTCACATTTCTCGTGAAGTGTGCTTTGATTGGATCTTTGTCTTTGATTTTTTTCTTTTTCTTTCTTTATTATTATTATTATTTTAGCTGCTGGCTCTATCTCCAAAGCTTTAGCAAAATTGGGGGGTTATTTCACTTTTGTCTTCCTTTTGAAAGGCTTTTCTTTGGTCTGAGCATGCCATCTTTGCACCTCACCAATCTTGTGGTTAGTGCCTCTATCCTACTCTATTCCTTTAATGACACACAGGCTCTTTCTTTTATCCAACCCCCTACCTCTTTGTCTGTTCCTGCCCTCCCTGCCCTTTCCCCCTTTCTTCTTTTTCCTGCTTCTGTTTCTCAACCTCTCCAGCTCCCCAACTTCTTCACCTTTCAGTTTTCTGAATTTCAGGCCTGTTTCATAATATGCCTTGAACATACTGGCTCTCCTATAGAAGTAAATCCTGAGCTGCTTCTTAGACATCCAATATCAAAATAGATGTTGAAAATCATGCTGGAGAAAAGAGAAGTTATTTGTTAAGGTGATATAATCTGTGTCCTTTCAGAACATCTACTGCTGTCTCTGGACATTGAGATGATTTGCAGGTCTAGGAAATTAACAGCAATACATTAATTAGCTTTTGTTGTTCTCTTTCTCTAACAAGGAAGTGTTATGTAAGAGTTCTACATTTAGTAAAAGAAAAAGCTGAAACACAGAACATGACAACCTGTGGTGGCTTATTTATTTAACCCACAGTAAGGCTGTGGGGTGTGGCAGGTTGCCATTTTGAATATCCATTTTCCACTTGGGCTTTTTCTATCATGCAAACCTGGCAGCACTGGCTATATGAAAGTTAAACAATCCTCACAGAACCCTAGAACAGACTATGGATTATATAAGGGCTGTCTAACCCTTTCTCAGTGCCCCCCTCCCCCTGCATCTATGGAATAACCTTCCCACTGCAGCCCAGCTGGCACCAAACCTGTCATCTTTTCAGTGCCGGGTTAAGATAGCTTTCTTTCCAGGCACTTTTAAAGACTTAGCCAGCCAGGGGCTTGAGGGGGATCGCCAGATATTTCATAGAGTCACTCTTTCGTTATTTCTTTTTGTTTCTATCATCTGTTTTAGCTTTTTAAAACGTTTAAAATGCAGATTTTTAAAACACAGGCTGAAATTCTGTGTGTTCAGATAGAAAAACATCCTATAGTCCCCAACCATGTGTTTTTCCTGTCTAAACACACAGAAGACTGTGCTATTAAAAGTGTTATTTCACAGGGATTTGAGCTTCATAACACAGTCCTATGCCTGCCTGTTCTAAATTAACTCAGTGGGACTTTTTCTTAGGCAGCATTGCAGCCTTAATCACCTCTAGACAGAATTCTGTATAAGGTAAGAGAGATCAAGATAATTAGTAGTGCATTCACACTCCTTCCCATAGATCTGGCAATCACCAATATACTTCAGTACAAAGTCTTGCCTTCTCCAAACACAGAGCAATTTCATTGGCTAGTCATCAGTTGATTGGCTCAAAAACAACTTTTGTAAATTTCTACCTTGCTTGCAGTTTTTTATAAATTGTTTGATACACTTAAGAGTGATTTTTGAGAATGCACCCATTATCTTTTAACAATCCTTCTGAACACGAATACTGTTTATGAGTATACAATGAGCTGATGATATATGTTCACAAGACTGAAGGTGATAACTTATATGGGAACTTTTCAAAATTGCAAAGAACACACAGATGCATTTGTCAGTCACATTAAAACCTGGATCTGATACAATCTGATTTTTAAAATTATTCTTATGAGCATGGATTTATGTAAGTTGGAGAGAAACTCCTTTTAGTTATGAATGTCACTGAAACACGTTAATTTTTTAAAAGTTGTAAATTTTTGCTAAAACCAAATCATTGACCATTACCTTATATGTATGTTTAAAAAGGAAGTGTGTGGCTCAGTTTGCACATCATAACAGCCTGTTTTTAAAATCCTGGCTTGTTATGAATAAGTAAGCACGCTGATGCATGTCACCAGATCGTTCCTTCTGCAAAATCCTGAGTTGGTTGCCATGGCACACAAACCTGGAACTCTGGCTTGTTTATCTCCCATGAAGCATTAGTGTGGCCTTGTCTCACCTGTGTTGTGCCTCTCTTGGAAAAACCACACTAGCTGCCAGTAAGCCACTGATCCGTGTTTAAGGAGCTGTCATCAACATAGCCCTAACCGGGGACTATCTCACTTCTTATGCGCCACCCAGTTCTAGAACCTGTCAGCAACAATTCAAATAAAGTTTTTAAAAGTACTGAGCAAAACAAAAATTGGTACTTAGGGATTTTCCATTTATGGGTTCTCTAGATGATGATGCTGTGTCATATGGGTGCTTTCAGTTAGTTTATTTAGAGAGAAAGTACTTTATTTAATTGTGAAAGTCAAAAGTCCAATTTTAAACATGTGTACTAGTGCTATTCTGTTATGTCACAGCACCATGTAGAGATTATGTGGCCAAAATGCAAGAAAGGAAGTGCTTTGTATAGTGCTTAGATTTTGATTCGGCAATGAAACTGAAACTTCATATAGAGGATTAACAGCCACTTAATAGTTTCATGTAAAAAAATTCTTAAGGCATCCCCTGCAAGAGTGGGGAACAGGAATTGACTCAGTAGCATTTATACTTGGGGGAAAACAGAAAATACTTGATTATATTGAAAATACTTGATTATATTGAAAAAGAAACTGCAGTTGTATTTTGCTGCACTGGACAGGCTGATGCTGTACTTGCATTTTAATTAATTTTAAAAATTTATTTATTTAAAACCTTTCTATACCGACCCATACTTAGACGTCTTGGGATGGTTTACAACAAATTAATCCTAAAAATAGAAATAAAAATAAAAGTTGCCTAGAATCCAATGTTAAAATATAAACCCACTAACTAAAACAAGTTAACAATTAAAATACTGGGAGAATAAAGGTTTTCGCCTGATGCCGAAAGGAAAGAAGCGTTGGTGCCAGGTGGACCTCAAAGCAGGTCTTTCTAAAAGTTGCAGAAAAAACAGACTTCTGGGTTACCATAAATGTTAGCTAGATTGTTGCTAAAAATGGAAGAATTCATGAAATCATTGTCTGGAAAAAGGTGTGACAGCATAGTTATTTATTATTTATTTATTTAAAACATTTCTATGCCGTCCCCATCGCAACAAAGCCTCGGGGCAGCTCACAACATAATTAAAATATATAAATAACAGTTAGTACATTAAAATTCATTAAAAACTTGGTAACATCTCGGCATAAAATTTAAAATCCTAAAATACTTAATAAATTAACAATTAAAATAAGTTTTAAATAAAAAGGTCTTAGCCTGGTGCTGAAAAACAAAAAACATACTAGGCTCACATCATTGATTAGAAGCAAACCAAGTCTTGTAGCACTCAGGATAGCATACAACATAGCAAGTTGGATTCAGTTTATACTGGATGAACTGTGCTGGCAGAAATGGGCTTTCCTGAGTCCTTCTCGACACAGCTGCTCACAAGCTCTCTGAACATGCTAGACAGAAGTAGAAGGCCTTGCTGAATGGGGTGAGTTATACTGTGAATGGAGAGGGTAGATCTCCCCAAAGCAGGTAGAGCCCTTCCTTTCACAGAAGGCTGATTCTGGATTTAACACCCAAAATGTTAAAAAATTGAACATAGCCTTTCTTTTAAAAATGCAACAGGCAATGGAACACTGAGCAATGCATCAGTATTCTGGCAACTTAACAGAACAAATGCCTTCCAGAGCAAGAATGACTCAAACTAGTGTCAGAAAGCAACAGACCCAAGGAGCTTCCGGGGCATTTTAACCCAGCCTTCCCAATTTGGTGCCCTCTAGGTGTGTTGAACTACAAAGCCCATCATCCACAGAAAAATATGCATTGCCTAGACTGGCTGGGTGTGATGCAGAGTTATATTAGTTATTAGTTACATGTATAGATTGCCCCATAGCCTGCAGGCTCTCTGGGCAGTTTACAATTATTAAAATTATATATGCATTCAATAAATATTCATGTTACATAAAAATAAAACCATAAAACAACCTAACAGGACAACAACACAACCCTAATAAGCAATATTTAAAACATCATTATAGATCTATTAAAATAACTGCAAAATAAATTTTTTCACCTGGAGCTAAAAGAAAGCAAGGATGGTGGCAAGTATACATCTCTGGGGAGCATATTCCAGTGATGGGGTGTCACTACTGAAAAAGTCCTTCTCCTGGTTGTTCCTTTCCCCCTTACTTCTTTAGAGGGTGTCCTAAGAAGGACTTTGGTGGATGATCTTAAAGGTCGAATAGGAACATACGGGACAAGGAACATATCTTATAATAATAATATGGAGCACATCAAATTAGGAAAGCTGCTCTGGCCCATGTTCTTTCTTTTCTCTTTCAGGTTTGATCATTAGCAAAATTCAGATGCTATATGGGATGCTTAAAGCCTCATATGCAAGAATATTCTTGGGACTAGCTTATATAAACACACAAACATTTTCTTACCTTCTCTGGCCCACCTGAGTTTTGATCATTTGTATTAAAGCATACATGTAAATGTCTCATTGTCCCAATTTTGAGTGCTCCTAATTTTCGGAAGGTCCTCATACAAAGTTAGGCATTTTCAGCTTCTCTCTTGTATTTCTCCCTTTGAATAAATGTTCATTTTCCAGTAGAACTGTAATAGTTTGCCCCATCTTGCTTTGCAGCTTAATATTAGAAACAGCTCAATTATAATAGACCACTGAATCTGAACTAAGCTGTTTGGGTGTCTCTGTGGTCCATAAGTACTAACAACTGTTCTCTTTAACTGGATGCTGAAATTTAGTGGCACCAAATGCTACAATATAGACTATTTACAATATTATAAAATACCAACCAAATGGAGAAGAGTTAAAAGCAAAACCTATAAATGTCTGTTCCAAAGTGCTGATGACCAAGGGAAAGTTTTAAAAGCCACATATATTGTTTGGGTAAACTCATCAAAGATTCTATTCATATGAAAGGTACTGGATAGTGCATGGATAATGTCATTATACTGCTTAGTCACTAGGTGGCACTGGACTTGGTGGCTCAGGCATTTCTGCTCTTGTGTGAGAAAGCCATTAAACTTCTGGACTGGTTTGTGCAGTAAGCCCTTCATGACAAATACTTTCCCGATAGAGGGAGCAATGTTAATTTTGCTTATGGATTTATTACAAGGTTCCCAAGTAGTTGAGGAATGATCAATCTGAGGCTTGGATGAAACTAGCTGCAGCATAGTATGCTCTATAGGGACTTGTTTTCTTCCTATGCAGTTAGTTTAACTAGATGAAGAGCTCCTTTGACTCAGGCTTGTAATTCAGCTCAATTTGTTTCTCATTTTCTGGAGGATATTTCCCTCTAGAAAGGGCCTGTCTCCCAACATCCTTCCTGTTTTTCTCTCCCTCTGTGCTCTTCCTGCCTAACTCCCCTATCTTTGTTTCCCTGCTCTAATATCCTCTTTCCCCTCTTTTCTGTCCCTTTTGCCCCACCGTTACTTAGCAGCAGGGGCTTGGATGAATTACAGCACCCAGGGTACTAGTTGCCTAGTCTCTCCTGCCACAGGTCCTTTTTCTAGTTTTCTTCTTGCACCAGCACAACCCCCCTCCCCTCCCGTCGGCCACGGGAGATGACAGAGCAAGAGGTACGCTATGCTAGCGCTCACTAACTCACTACACTTTCGCTTCACTGCTCAGTACAGGAACTCTGTTCTAAGCACGCTGAATCCCCCTCTCTGTCCGGCTGGCCATGGCTGCCTTTCTTTAGTTTTGCTTTGCAGCACCATGTTGTGATGTGAGCGGTGAACTGTGGTCCCAGCTACCATCGGCTATGGAGTATGTTTGGAGTAGCTCATATGTGAGACGCAGTGACCACTCTCCTTATCTTGCTTTTACTTCCAGAGCTTTTGTGTATCTCAGCAACCTGCTGTATCCTGTTCCTCTGGTCCACCGTGTTGCCATTGTCAGCGAAAAAGGGGAAGTGAAAGGTTTCTTGCGTGTGGCAGTTCAGGCCATCTCAGGTAAGAGGTGGGAAGGTCATGGACGGGGGAAATTCTAACCTTCCCCACTGGCATCCTCCAAATATGTTAGAATGCAGCTCCCATCCCTGTCTGCCACCATGACCAATCGCAGTCCAGCACCTCTGCAGGATGCCAGGTTGTGGGAGGCTGTTCTAGGTGCTCTTTTCTGTAGTGTCTCTCTGCTCCTGGTAAGCAGTTCTTCATCTTCTTCTGAAATGGGGAAGGGAGCAAAAGAGCCTACTGGTCAGAATGAGCAACTGAGGTACATAACGAGGGGGATGAGGGTTTTCCCTAAATATCTGTTGTTGACTTTGGGGAAGGGATGCTAAAGAGTCCTTTGAGACCATTCACACATATATGTACATTGTTTGACTATTCAGCATTCGATGGGTCACAACTAGTGTGCGAATTGACTCAGTTGAAAAGCATTGTGCTTGAGGTGATCTGTGCTGGTTTGTTCATACATGCAGCTCAACACTAGTCGTTGATTCATAAAGTAGTGAACATGTGTGTGACTCACCTTTGTATTTCAGCTAGTTTGGAGGAAAGCTGCTCAGCTGCATACACCTTTGGTGTTTGAGTCAGTTAGGGAGCTCCTGGGGATGAGCTTGTTTGCTGGGTTGCTGGTCACCTATCTTTTCCTTGTGTTGCAGTTTAGATACTTCAGAGAAGTAACTGCTACCCAGATTAGTACTCTCTCAGTCCTTCGGTGTACAGTACATGTAAGCCATGTGGTTGCCATCAAAAACTGCTTCTGTATAGCGGGAATTCATGTGTGTGTGAGAATTACACTAGTCTGAGGCAGGGAAAACAGCTTTGCTAAAGCTTAGTGTGAACCTGAAATGCATGGCAACCACCACCACCAGTACTCTGTCATCAAAATTGCCATTTGTTGGCCAAACTGGTCTGTCCTTATTTTGCTCTCTTAAGCCTGGCACAAAAGGTGATTTTGCCTCCTAGAAGTGCAGATATCTTAAATTGGCTTATATTTGGTTGGTTCATTTGTGAAATTCTTCAGATACTTTAAAACATAATTTTAAAATAAAATATAGACTCTCACATTCCTTCATTCCAGGGTGGGTCCTAGTGTGGATGTACATAAAGTGGAAGCAAAGGATTCCTAAGTTATTTTTGCCCTTGCAGAACATGTGACAGTGCTGGGATTTGGTTAAAGTTCATCTGTGGCAGTAGCTTGGTTGCTTCAGAAACTATTTCCATGTGGCTGAGAATCCATATTGGAGCCACATGTAAATAGCTTACCATCTAGACTGGCCCCAGTCGCATACAAAATATCCAGAACTTCTTGGAGGGGAATGGCACAAAGAACAATCTGCATGGCAAACTCGTGCAAATAGAATGCTTCACTCCACTTAAAAGATACAGTGTATGACTTTCCACTGATTCCCCTTTCACTTAAATGATTCAAGGTGCATCCAGATAGCCAGATAACCCCACTTCTTTCTTTTCCTTCTTCATAACCTCTCTGCCCGGTACACATGGTGACTACCCAGAGAAGCCGTTAGCAATGTGCAAAACAACCATGTGCAATGTGCATATCTGATGAATGTCAGTCTAAATGCTGACTGCATTTGCCCCGCATGGTTGAGCAATGCCTTATGGACAACTCTGCATATGAAAAGACCACCATCTACAAGTCCCTGTCCATGACTTTTTCTTTTGAGAACAGCAAGCTTTTCTTTCCTTACTATAATTTCTGGCTTCATTCCTATTTCCAGCCGATGAAGAAGCACCAGATTATGGCTCAGGAGTGCGGCAGTCAGGAACCGCCAAAATTTCCTTTGATGATCAGCATTTTGAGAAGGTAAGACAGGAAAGCCAGCACTGTCTGAGCATCATCCCAAGAAGCAATTACCTGGAGTACAGGGGCCCAACGCTAATTAATTATTAATTAATCAGTGTCTTGTGCGGATTCAAAACTATCAGAGTGCAGTATTATGCACAAAGGTTGAACCAGAGGCTACTTGCTGACTTTGAGTTGCATCAAAGTCAGATGTCTGTTCTGTTTTCTAGCATCCAAACCATTTCTTTGGCATATGTAGTCCATCCACAAAGCTAAGCAATAACATTAGTTGTCTTAAATTTACATCTGTTTACAAGTATTAACATATGGAATGAAGACTGGACTAGTCTGCTTTCTGAAAGTGGACACCACTATTAAGAACACTTCAAATCATGGTCTTTAGTCATCTAGCAATTCGTGGTGGGTAGGAGATATTAACTAATACTTGATTTCATGGATGCTATTCAAACACAATGCACATCTGATGATGATGGACTGGTACCAACATATCTCTGTACTGCTCCCTCTTTTTCTGTGTCCACTTACTGCTTGAGCTTAGTTGTGAATCTCTGACCTAAAGGAGAGCAAAATACACTGCTGCAAGAGAAAACAAAGAATACTTTTCATAGCCTTCATGTCCATCCCTTGCATTACATCCCTTTCTTTTGCTTCCTTGTAGTTCCAGTCTGAGTCTTGTCCTGTCGTGGGAATGTCCCGCTCTGGAACTTCACAGGAAGAGCTGCGCATTGTAGAGGGACAAGGGCAGATAACTGACATAGGACCATCAGCAGATGAAGTCAACAACAACACCTGTGCAGGTAGAAAAGCACTTCAGGCCAATGCCGCTAGCATAAGACCAGTGTAACATAGTCTGTAAACTACAGATGGAAAAGCAATTTGGCTGCAACATTTTGTACCTGTTGCCATTTCCAAAGCAATTCTTCAAGAGCAATTCCATGTAAAGAATGTTAGAGAAATCTAAGTGGGATGTGAGGAAACTGTGTGTCACTCTAGTCAGATCCATTACTTAGTAAAACCAACTTGAAGTATGGGCTATAATGCTGTGAAAGTCTACTGCTCAGTTTTGGTCTATCCTTATGACAGCTTTTGCCCACAAAGGATTTAGCACATGGTGCTTCGATTGTTTGTAAAGAGCAGTATTTGCACTTAGGATCCAGTCCTTTTTGGCTGATGCAACTACCTTGACACTTCATACCAGAAGCCCTGGTGGCAGCTTTTCCTCCAGTGCGCAGAACCTCATTCCCTTTTTACTTTATTGTGTGTGCCCCACAGGATCTAAACATGGTCTTTATACAAGAAAGAACTGTGGTTTACAGTTACTAAATTATATTTCTCTAGCCACTCCGGAAGATCTCCTCTTGGATAGTTCGGAGAAGTCTGCTGTAGACGGGCCGTTAGAGGCTGCCCTGGAGCATTTGAAGCTGGGCAGCATCTTCACTTTCCGAGTGACTGTACTGCAGGCCTCAAGCATCTCAGCAGAATACGCTGACATCTTCTGCCAGTTTAAGTAAGATACAGTCCTCCATTCACTCACTTCAGGCCATTGTAATCACCCCTTTGTTTGCAGTTTGCTGGATTTTCACCTATTCAAATATATGTTTGAATATATATTAGAGAGAGAGAGAGAGAGAGAGAGAGAGAGAGAGAGAGAGAGAGAGAGATTCTAATCCAGCTTTTCCTAACCTGGAGCTCTCCAGAAGTTCTAGACAACAGTTCCCAGGGTTCCTGACCATTGGTTTGCTAGCTGGGGCTGATGGGAGTTGAGGACCAAAATATCTGCAGGGTACCAAATTGAGGAAGGCTGTTCCAATCCATGCCTAGAGCTCAGAACATTTTAGTGCATTGAATTTTTACCACCCTAAAATCCTGTTTTTGGAATGATGGCATGATATATAAAAACAAAAAAAATCTGCCCTTTCCAGATGGGAGATTTTGTCATGACAGAACTTCCAGTCTATCTAAGTAGCTTTACCATTTAAAAGTATGAAGAGTAGAGGCTAAGATATAGCTACATTTTGAAAGATACTAATTAGACTTCATGGCAGAAGAAAGGTCAATGGTGAGACAACTATTAGGAGAAAGCTGGTAAAAATTTTGAGTCACCCTGCAAGGAGAGGATGAGGAACCCCACAGAGGATTATCCTCCATTCTGCCCCCACCCCAATCTTTGTTTTCCTGGTCTTCCAGGGTGTAGCCCTACAAGAAAGAGGTTAAAACTTGTAAGATGTCCAGAGAACATTTGTTATTTGATGAATTAAACATATAATAAATAAAATAAATCACACACATTGCATAGGAAGCCTGATTGTGACCAGCAGATCCCCAACTGAACTAATGTTTGTTTACTGGATATAAATAATATGCAGACTAATAAATACATACATAATATGTAAACGGATCTTGCTGAGATAAAGTTATAAATACATTTAAATATATTTATGCTAAATATATTTTAAAACAGTAGTAAAAGCTATGTTTTTTCTCAGCTTTATCCATCGCCATGATGAGGCCTTCTCTACTGAACCCTTGAAGAACACTGGACGAGGTCCACCTCTTGGCTTCTACCATGTCCAGAACGTTAGTATAATTCCAGCACTCTTTCCTTTTGATCACTTGACAAATCTCCCCTGGTACAGTAGCTTTGTGATTGCCACAGAGATGTTGTTTATGGTGACACCTTTTAGGGTTTTACATCAGGCAACCATGTGTACAGTTGTCTGATTAGCAAGAAGGATATATATGGAATACAGTGGCAATTCAGGTCCCTGCACCTAAAACAGAAATTCACGGAGTTGGGAAAAGTACGGAAAAGAGCAAGAGGCTGGAACAACTTTCTTATGAGGAAAGATGATGACATCTGGGTCTGTTTAAATTAGAAGAAAGGTGAATGATGTACCCCCACAAAAGTGGGGTACAAAATTATATATGGTTTAGAGAAAGTGAATAGAGAGGCATTTTTCTTGCTTTCTCCTAAGACTGGTACCTGTGGTCATCTCAATCAACTCATTGATAGGAGATTCAGGACATAGAAAAGGGTTTACTTCTTCACACAGTTTGTAGTTAAACTTACTACAAGATGTAATGGTGGCCACCAATTTGGATGTTTTCAAAATCATTTGGACAAATTCACAGAGTGGCTACTAGTCCTGGTGGCTATATGCAACTCCCATTATCAGAGGCATGTTGCAGGGGAATCTGGACCTGTTAGTTTCCCATGGGCAGCTGGTTGGGCACTATGTGAGCAGAGAGCTGGACTAGATGGGCCTCCCTCTGACCCAGCAGGGTTCTTCTTAGCTTCGTATATGAAGAAATACATTACTCTTGATTCAGGGTACCTTTGTAGCAATCTTCTCATTGCCTCCTTCCATGAGAGAAAGAAACATTCATAGCAATGTTTGCCACTCAGGCAGAAAGCTGTATGAAACAGTCTGAACATATTATGAAGCATGTAATATAATATGCGATATAATATTCTATATACTGTACCAGCAAGTAAGCATTTAAGATGGGGCATAACCACTGCAGCCTCATGTCATGTCCTGTCTCGATGCGCTAATGTTATGAGCACATTTAGCACAGCAACACAGCAGTGCAGAGCATTCTTTTTGCATGTATGGGAAAGGCAGACATAGCTCTGATAAAATGAATACCGCTGTAGAGTTTGCATTCTAGATGAAGAGTCTTCTTCTAGACAGGGCTTGAACAAATGCAGCTTCCTCATGTATAGGACTGTGCTGTAAGTGAATGAGAAGCTGCATATATGTTAGCAATTTTTTTCCATCTTTCTCAATTAATGTAAGGGGAGTTTTCTTACCCTTCTGTCCTGTCTCTTAGATTGCAGTGGAAGTTACCAAATCTTTCATCGAATACATTAAGAGCCAGCCAATTGTTTTTGAGGTATTTGGACACTATCAGCAGCATCCGTTTCCCCCTCTCTGCAAAGATGTGCTCAGGTAAGTGTGTGTTGGGAATGAAAGGGACAGTTCTTTTTGGTGTGCATTCTGAGGTCAGGCAGATTTGGACACATCAGATGAGGGCAGGCCCTGGGAACCAGCATCCTCAGATGTTGAAATGGGAGAAGCGGAGGGGCTTCTCTCAGGTTTGCCCTGCACAGGTGTTCAGTTGGACTCGGAGAATAGTCAGAATCTACAGCTGCAGGGAGGGCGCATGGGAGGAGAACTCCAACAGCCAGCCTAACCTGGTATGATTCTTCACCCTATGACATGGTGTTGGGAGAGACAGGCCACCCAACTAGAGGGGTGGCAGACAGAGAAGAGGCTTGCCCACTTCCAAAAGAGCCCTCCCAGAGCCCTAAGGTACTCAAAAAGAGGGTTCTCAGAAGTAGTTGCCAGATGGGGTTCAACTGCTCTCTGTGTGCTCAGAGAATGTGCTTACTGGATGTACCTTAGAGTTTTTGCAAAAGGACAGTCTGTTACTCTGAAGATACAGAGGGGAAAACCTAGCTCCTGGCAGTGTGTTACCTCCATGACAACTGGCATTGCTCTAAAACTGCTCTTTGCTGGGCTTGGCTTGGATAAACATAACCAGATTTACCTGATTATTTTTTTAGCAACAGTTTTATACCTCTTCTCATTTGAAACGTATCCCAAAGGTACTTACAAAAGAATAAAACACAGATTAAAAGCCTCACACACATACATACAACCTAACATAATGAGGCTAGCCAAGTCCACTTTGTGATTGTGGCTTCATCCACGATGCCATTGTGCCTCACTTTCTTGGTCTTATCTTAAGCAGTGCCACAGCCATGTTATTTTGACCCTGGGCACAGCATTCTTATAACTCTCCCACACCATTTTTTGAAGTAATAGTAAAGCACGCAAGTGACCTTTGTCTTCTCAACCCCCTGTCCCATCATGCCCTTCCATGCTTTACAATAGCTTCCAATCCCAGTAAGGTTACAGTAGGGGTTCCTGATGGCAGCTGCAAAGCAGTTCCCAATGTGGGGCACACATTGTTTTATTTTTCCCCATTTTTCTTAATATATACACATGATTTGAATGCAATACATATAATTTTCTAGCAATTATCAATGGGCTTCAACAAAAGCAGACCAAATATCCAAATAAATATCCATTTGGTGTCTGTCTGCAACTTATTCATATACTGAAAATCTTGTAAGGCCCTTAATCCATTGCATTATAGGAAAGGAGTGTTTATCCTTCCAATATTGTAATACCAGCACATGATGCTTTTTCATTTACATTGTTATTGCTAAGCACGTCTTAACACGGTTAATCTTAGGGAAATCCCATGAGAGCCTCATGTAAACCAGCATGTTCTGTCAGGTAGGCAAGGGGAGTCAATCTCCAGACAGTGCTACTAAAATCATGGTTGCCATTTCAGTTCCTTGGGTGGGTGAACAGTTGGGGCAACTGCATAAACCCCAGTGGGCTCATTTTCCACTATCTGACCAGCACTATTTAAGTAACTTAGAGAGATCAGTCCTTTGGTCCTAAGGGGATAGATTATTGTTTATTCTCACAGTAATTTGTGTTCCTTTACCCTATAGCCCCCTAAGACCATCCCGGCGCCATTTTCCTCGCGTCATGCCATTATCCAAACCAGGTAATAGAAGAATTTCTTCTTGTTTAACATAATAGTTAATGGTAAAATAAGAAAAATAAGAGTAGAAGATTGTGGGGGAAGAGACTAGCCATCACAAAATGCTTGTGCTTGTCTGGGAGAAGATGAATTAACAGAAAAGTGCTTAGAAGACAGTACTAGCATGACTCATTGCATTAATGAATAATAGCCAGAATGCAAGGAGGATGCACTTCTGTGCCTTTTCTAGCATCGTGTTATCCATTGTCTTGGTTCTTTTATTTGGGGGGGGGGGGGGGGGGGGGGGAGGTCATAGGTAAAGTGCCGCATTCCCTGTGCATATGAAAAGTTCCACTGGGCTCTAAGCTCATTTCAGTTCAGGCATTTGGAGCTGGAGAAAATGCAAGTTCTTCTTGCCTGAAATTTATCTCCAAAGAACTGTATGTGCACCTGGTTAAAGCCTATTGACAAGGCATTTCAAAGTTACAAAGCTGGGTTGTCCGTGGTCACTCTGCTGTTCATGTGCTTCCAGTTTGTTTTTATTATAGCATTGTTTTACTGTTCTATTGTATTGTGTTGTGTTTATAGTACACTTTAGTTTGTATATACTTCTTGTGTATTCCCCTGGTACCTACTTAGTCAGATGTGTTGTAACTCATGTCCATGGGCCAATCTGACCTGCTTGGGGTCCCAGTTCACCCTCTGGGGTGCACCAGATGGTCATGCTTGTTTGTCCTAACCACTGATCTTTTGGCGGCTTAAGATGCAATCCTATGCCTATTTAGATAGAAGAAAGGCCTACAATTCCCAACATGCCCCAGCCAGCCACACTGGGAGTTGAAGCCTTTCTTCTGGCTAAACATACATAGGATTGTACCCGTTTTATTCAATTTATTTTATGCAGTTCCACCCATCTGCCCTTTTTAATAGGAGAAACACCTCTCCTAAGTCTTAGCTTTTGGCAGTAAGAGCTTTAAGCTAAATTGTACTGTAATTTTTACCCTTCCCCTTTTTCCTTTTGGTGCCACCCACCTTTGGAATTTGGCTTCTCTCAAACTTAAATCAGCCCTTTTGCTGAAAGAGGTTTGGTAAGCTGCTGAGGACCTGAGGGTCATCCTAAGGAGAGTTGGAGCAGATAATGGAGCATGTGTCTCTCAGCTGTTGCTATCTGTGGTCGGTCCCAATTTTCTGCCTACCATGATCAATGACTGTTTAAACTCATTCTCTCTGGAATGCTGTAGATTTGAATGGCACATTTAAAGCAATAGGAGTAGTGGGCAGAGTTTCAGGTACTGAATAAGCGCTACCCATGTGTCATGTACCCAGCTTAGGTTGTAGGTATCCAAGCATAATTGTTTCCTTTTGTCTTGTATTCTGCTTGTTTCTCTTTGTCACTGATGAAGGGTGTGAGAAATCCTTCCAGATGATTAAAAGCCTGGTCCCCAGTGTGCTTGCTGGTGACATTCTGGAAGCCTTCTCTGGGTACTTGTTTTCTACTGCCAGCACAGCCTTCTCCTTCCCACTAAGAGATGGGGAGGAATCCAGCCCTGCAACATCCCTGTCAGTTATGAACTGTGTTGTGAGAAAAGCTCAGCAGCCTGGTTGGTGCCTGGACAAAGCTGTGGAAGACTCCAACTCAGGGTTCTTTCCTTGGAGGGTTCCTGAGAAATGAACCTATGCAGTATTTAGAAATGGGGCAATATCTAGAACAGCTTTGCTTTGCTTGCTGTTCCAAAATTCAGTGTGCATGAAATCTTGGATGAATCTGCCACAGGATGCCTTCGATCCCTGAGTCCTTGGGGTTTTCCACTCTCCTGTTCACAGTGTGTTTTTTCTTGCTGCTGCCTTCAGCAGGATTCTGGACTCTCTCTCACTCTCTCTCTCAATCTGTGTGTGTGTGTGTGCGCGCGCACCCGCATGTGCATGCATGCTGGCCTTTAACTGGGAAGGTGTTGGGCTGTCCATTAATCTTTTGCATCTTTGATGACTTTCACCCATAGTTTTCCAAGTTAGGTATAGGAAGATATATACGAGTATAGCCCCATCATCTCACACAACACTTTTCTGAATAACATCAGCAAAATGACAAAATGGGTTTGTTCTGAGATGTTTGCTATGCACAGTGAGCAAGACAAACAGAAGGGGAGGAATGTCTCACTTCAAATGCCTGAATGCAAGGGTGTCAATTTTTTTTTGGCCTGTGGGCATTTTTGGGAATTTGAGAAATTTCTATGTGCCCCACAATAAAATGGCCTTTACAGATTAGTCATACAGTGGCCGGCATGGGGGCCTGACTAGTCAAAAATGAGGTGTGAGGGACAGATACAGTGAAGCTAGAGACTGAAAGGGAGGGGGGAAAGCGAAATAAAGGGGTGGAAGGGACAGAAGGGGCAAGGCTAATGGCTAGAAAGGAAGAGAAAGGAGACTACCTAAACATCTTCTAGTTTTTTAAAATTTAAATTATTTTTGAAGAGGGCAGGAAGAGGAAAACTTTGTGGGCTCACCATGTTGGGGTCCCCTGCCTTAATGGGATTGATTTTTAGAGTCCAAAGGCATGCACAACAGGTCACTTTATGGCACCTCAACTCCTAGCATGTAGATTTGCTGTGTGTGCAAGCTAGCTGGCCACAATCTTTTCCAAACATCTACCCAGCAGTGATGACCTAAGCCAGACATCTCCAATTCAGCATCTTCCAGATCTAGTGGACTAGAAGTCCCATCACCTGCTGTGCTAGCTGGGAAGATGGGACTTGAATGCCAACAGCTCTTGAGAAAGCAGGCTGTCCTAAGTGCTTACTAAATTGTTTATGTATTCATACCACAAAAGAGCACGTGTAAAGAATGATCTTCCTTTGTAGCTGTTACTGATACCATGAGCATTAATCATTCCCCGGCTCTTCTTTGTACGTGTGTCTAGTCCTTTCTGGTGGTCATTCATATTGCATCACAGTTGAGTTGGTTTCATTATCTGTAAGTCTTCTCATCTCACTGGAGGAGGAAATATGTGCAGCCTTGGACATGTTTGTCCACGTGCTCACACAGTCCCAGCCATCTTCCTTTCTGTGCATTTGGATCCAGAGCCTTGTGTAGATCTGAGTACTAGAACTGAGCACTGACTTTTCTTTTCCTTTAGACAGCTGTTGATGGTAGAGTTGGCTGTTTTTCCCCTTTTCTGTGTGGTGCAGTGAGACCAGTTTGAGGTAACAGGGTTTGCTGTCATTATCTTTGCCCCCTGAATCCAGTTTCTTTCTTTGCAGTGCCTGCAACAAAATTGAGTGCCATGACAAGGCCAAGCATCGGCCCCTGCCAATGCAAATATGATCTGATGGTCTTCTTTGAGATTTGTGAACTGGAGGCCAATGGCGAGTAAGTGGCTGCCTTTGTTTACAGGAGAGGCAGGTTTTCTACTCTAACAGCCATGATGAGCAAATTTAATGGACAGCCAAAGTGTTTTCATCAAAGCTTTGCTATAGCCATTAGAGGAACCTCTGCCAGCTTTTAAAGTGGATGATTGGGACTTTTGGGACGGATTCAGCCTTACTGAAGCCAGAAATTGATTCATTTCATGCATTAGCAAACTATCTTGTTTTCTTGAACCTGAAAAGCACCCAGATTGGGCCCAATAGATGACTGGATTCATCATGGATTCTTCACTTTTGCCCCATCCCCCCCATTCCTTGCAGTGATATCCTTTAATGATCCATGCCCTTCAAAGTGCCCAGTGGCATGGTAGTTGGGGCTTCCTATGCCTGCCCATTTTTTTTTAATTGCTCCTGTAAATGAACACACCCACACAATTCTTTTTGTCCGTATTGTGCAAACAGGGCTTGATCCCTCAACAGGTACAAATTGTAGCCAGAACTGGAATGTCCATCTTGCAAGCTGACCAACCCTGTTGCTGCCTTGTGCTGCTGACACAACCCCTCCTGCTACCTCTCTAGCTAGTGCAAGGATATCCCCTTTATGCCAGCAGCCTGAGCATTGTGCTGTGGCACAGAGTGCAGTCCCCATCACTGGCTCAAGTGGAGATCGCAAGACAGTGGCAGGGATGCCACATCCACTGGTGTTGGGATTCCATCTGGCAGCCTTGGGTGGAAAGGGAGAGATGGCCCCAGCTGCCATCTCTTGAGGAGACCCTGCGAACCATGGTGGGGGACTTCACTGCTCACTGCTGCCAGTGATCTCTGCTGTGTGCCACTGTCATGAAGACATAGGGAATGGCACACACCAGAATTCAGCAGAGCCTCTGATAGCCATCCTCAGGGGGCTGTCGGAGGCTTCCCTGATCTCCACTGTGATTGGCATGGGTCATGAACCACTGCCACCAGCCCCAGATAGGTGGCAGGGCTGGCAGAGATTGCATGAAGCCCATGCCACCCACTCCAGGTGCTGCTTTGGAATGTTGCCTGGTAGCACCTGGAGGTGGGTGGCATGGGCTTCCCTTTCCCCCACTTTGTTCGGAGATTATGAAAAGCAGGTGAGTCAGGTCCTTCAAAGTGCCCAAGCACCCCCCCCCTTTTGCACCTCAATTTTTTCTTTTAAAAATATTATTCAGAAGTACAATCATTCATGGATCCTAAATTGCCTGCCTCACCTGGGCAGTATCTTGGGGGAATGTCTGCTCTTAAAGTGCAACAGAATCCCTCATGGCCATTGACTCAGAGGCTGCCAAGACTTTTGGTTTTGATCTGTCTTCAGAGCTGTCAAAAGATGAGTTGTCAAAAAACCACAGAAGCTAAGAATGATCTTTGTTCATGAAAGGGGATAACCACTTCACAGCGATATCATCAATGGTTGTTTGTTTGTTTGTTTTCTGGCCCTGGTTTCATTCAGGGTCCTCTCACTTTCACACCGTTCTTGAGATTCTGGGTGTTTGGGAAGGTGGAAAAGTGTGAGCCACCCCTGTTTAGGGGAGCTATCAGTTTAGACAGCAATCTGTCAAAACTCTGGCTCCTTTAAAGGGTTGAAAAGGGGGTTCACATGAAGTTTTTCAGAGTGACGTATGCCAGCATGAAAAGTTGTGTGATGAACTAGTGACATCCTTTCCACTGTGCTGGGTCAGCACTTTGAAAGAACTGTTACCAGCTGTCGAACTGAAGATTGCTTTTTGAAA
This sequence comes from Varanus komodoensis, assembly GCF_004798865.1. Lineage (NCBI taxonomy): Eukaryota > Metazoa > Chordata > Lepidosauria > Squamata > Varanidae > Varanus > Varanus komodoensis. Next base: position 91,660,081 of record NW_025335268.1, read on the forward strand.
TCACTAAAACAAACTGCACAAATAGTACTGGGATGGTTGTGTCTTCCGGGTTTAGCATAAATAAAACAGATGGAGTGGATTACTTCACTCGCATTGTTGCTGGGGGTCTGTGGTGCAGGCTAACATTCTCTATCCTGTCTCACTAAAGTTTTCTTTTCCAGCTACATCCCTGCTGTTGTGGATCACCGTGGAGGGATGCCCTGCCATGGAACTTTCCTACTACACCAGGTATTTTCTGCCTGCCATGTCTTGAATCAGAGCATCACTAGTGCTGTGATCAATATTTTTCAGTTCATCCTTCAGCCCAAAAGTTATCATGGGAGGGTGATGAAACTTCCACAGAAAGACAAGCCACCCCTTATAAAATTGCTTTTCACACCTGCTGAAGAATGCACAGTGTTTTGCCAGGAGAGATTGGGAAGGGGGATTCCCAATCTGTACTGCAGATATTTCCTTTAATGGGACCTTTTTGAAGGGGGGAATTTGCAGTGCAACTATCTTTCTCTCCTTATTTTGTCAAAGTGCTTGGTGAGAGAGAGGGAGAGGTAGAAAGTGGATTGTCTTGCATGTCACCTTCTTTAAGAGACAGTTTGAAGAAGGTCTACAGTGGGTCCAGCTCCTTTCCCCTCTCTTAGCCAACATTTCCCCCCTGTCCACTTTTCCTTAGTGCTATCCATTGCATAAACACAGTTGTTGTAACTCCCGTGCTTTCCCTTTGGGCATGATTGATGGCAGGGCATCCAGAGGAGGATCACAGTCACCTTGGTGCATGAGACAGGTAGCCACATCCGGTGGAAGGAAGTGCGGGAGCTGGTTGTGGGTAAGCAAAGCTTGTCTTTTCCCTTGCATGTGTTTCATTAACCCAGATTTCTCTAACCTAGTGGTCTCTGGATGTGCTGGATAGCAATTCCCATCATTTCCTATCAACATAGAAATGATAGGATAGAGCCAGTGTGGTGAGAGCCAATGTGGTGTAGTGGTTAAGAGCATGGGACTGGGACTCAGATGATCTGGGTTCTAGTCCCCGCTCAGCCATGGAACCAACTGGGTGACTTTGGGCCAGTCACAGACTCTCAGCCCAACCTACCTCACAGGGTTGTTGTTGTGGGGATAAGATGGAGGAGGAGAATGATGTAAACTGTCTTGAGCCCTTTGTAGGAAAAAGGCAGGGTATAAATCGAATAAATAAATAAAATAGGATATGTAGACATACCTGGAGTGGACCAGATTAGGGAAGGCTGACTTAGCTAATGCCAAAGCCAAACTTGCCTGAACTGACCAGCCCTGTATGCCTGAACAATGCCATTGATACCAGAGAAGCTTCTGGATGCAGTTGCTGTGTCCTGCAGGGACCCAAGTGATGCAGGCCTTCAAGTATGCTTGCTGGTTTTGATGCAGCAACATCCTACTGGATACAGCAACATCCTACTGGTTGCCAGCTGAAGTAGACAGGACCTCCAGTAGTTCAAGGAAAGCCATGCAGAATGGCATTTGTTGTGAAGAACTACTCCACATCTCCACCCCTAAAAACGTAGAGGTTGGAAGGTTGCACCAAACTGATTCCCTTGGCTTTTGCAGGCACATTTTGAGAGGTGATTAAATTATAGCGATAGGACAGGCTTGCTGCCTCCTTTTGGCAGCTAATAAGAGTGGTTAATGTTTTGGAGCCATGGTATATGAATAGGCAATACCTCCCCACTATTTTATGGAAGTATTTATAGCAATCTTCAAAATTCCTGGTGTGCCTACCAACTCAAAAAGGTCAAGGACTCATCTCTGCATCATAAGAGTGCAGAAATATCTCAGATATGTCACTTGATGTTCAGTCCCAGCTACAGACAGTTTCAAATGGAAAGAGTGAAAGGTGGAGTCATTCCTGCCTGCCACCTGCCCCATATAAATAGAGTATGTGTCTGCATGCACACTCACTGCTTCCTGCCATGTGGTTGCTGTCAGGCAAGGGCAAAATAAACTGCATGTACTCTCTTCTGCTTGCAGGTCGGATCCGGAACACCCCGGAAGGAGATGAATCCCTCATTGACCCCAACATCCTTTCTCTGAATATCTTGTCATCAGGATACATTCGACCCTCCCAGGATGATCGGTGGGTTTGGTCACATGTTATTCCAGCATGCTCTGCTTATCTATCCTGGGTCAAACATGGTCTCCCTGTAGGGCTTCAGGGAGTGCACACGCCTTTAGGGATGTCCATTCCACTGCACAGCCGGTGGACTAAGCCATGCTGAGGATAGCTGAGAAGCCAGACTACAATGACAAAGGAGTGGTGAGAGAAAGCCACTAGCTTCCGAAACAACTTTTCCCAAGCACCTCTTCTTGCTGTTTTACCAGACTCATAGCTGATATTCTACAGCAACAACCCTCATTTTACTTATAACTGCCTTGGCTTGGCCATGAATACCCACTGCCTTGTCACAGAATTGGATGTTTAAAATTGTATCCAAATGTAGGAAGTTCCCTTATATCAGTTTGTCCATCAAACCAGTACTTAATGCACATTGTGCTGACTGGAACAGCTCCCTAGCATCTCTAGCTGTCTTCCACACCACCCTTTTATCTGTGTATGCCAGCAACTGAACCTGGAGATGGCCTTTCCCTGTATGTGTGGGATTCTTGGACAGCTGCTACCTCTGTAAGCATCTCATTGTTATACAGTGTAAAGCAGGGGTGTGCAGCCTCTTCTTCCTGTTAAGGGCCACATTACCTTCTGGTTAAACTGCTGATGGCTCCATAGCGATGGTGGACAGGGCCAAGGCCAAAAGAGGGTATGTTGCCCCTTTTCTTATGTTTCCTTTCCCCCTTTTCACTTTGCTCTTCTCTTATCTTTTTTTCCACCCAGGGGGTTGCTTGGGAAAGATTGCTCTTGCCAGAGCGCTGAACTGAATGCATGCAATGGGCTTTTGAAACTATGCTGGGGCTCATATGAATTTGGGTCAAGGGCTGCATCTGTCCCTTAGGTCACAGGTTGCCACCCCTGCTGTAAAGGTAATTTTAAGCGATTAGCAGCTAAGTGTACCAGTGGTGCTGGTAGTTACCCTGATATAAAAATACAACTTCCTGGGTGGGCACAGGTCAGCAGTATAAGAAACTATTCTGTAAGTAGAAGTTCTCCAGCCTAGGTCTAGAAATGCAATGTGACTAAACCCCTTCACTCCATCTGAGGTAAAAGCCGTGAAAATATCTTAGAGGTCAGCCACTGCTTCTTTCTTTTTGTGTAGTAAGAGCTTGTTTTCTGGGTAAAAGATAGCACAGAATAGCTATAGTTGGCACAAATGGCTTGCAGATCTTTCTAGCCTCCTTTGTGCTTGAGTAGCAACGCTTGCATGTAAGACATTCTCTCTGGAGGTGAATCCTGGAGATGGTGCCACATAGAGAGGCTTGCACTTCATGTGAAGTACAGGTTTGGCACCAGATGGGATAATAGTACTCTGTGGTATTCTCAGTGGTAGCAGCCTAGGAGACAGCATGGGTTCTAATCCAAGTTTCCCTTACTCCATTTGGGAAGGCGATTCTCATTTCTTTCTCATTTTTCTGTCTCCTGTAGATAAGAGGTTAATTATTCCAGCCATGTCCTCAGCTATCATTTCCATTCCAATATATCATTTATCCAAACCACTGGCAAAAACTGTTCAACAGAAACTTATGTGGGTGAGCTAGGAAATTGAAAGGAGATAGATAACTATGAAAAAGAATATGTGGACAAGGCTAGCGGTTAGTGGCCTGGTCTCCAAGGACTCATCTAGCTAAGGGCTGCTCACTTCAGGTTCTATAATACTTAGGAGGAAATGAAAGCACTTGTGTCAAAGATGATGTAGAGTTTATTGAATAAAATGAGGAAATATGAATATAAAAGCAAAAGGCATCTTACACTCCCCTCCTCGTGGCCTGCTGGTTCCCTAAATAGGCCAGGGAATGCTCTGTGGGCCTCCAAAACCACCAGGGCAAGAAATATGTTAATTCCTCTCCCCAAGCTGAGAACAAAAGACATGGATTTGATAAAGGTCCTCTCTCCCACAGTTTCACAAGCTGACAATACATAGAGGCTCAAACTTTCCTTCCTGGGGGACAGGGTGGAGGCAAGGCAAGGAAGCTGCTTTAGTAAAGGAAACAGTTCTGTTTCCACAGCTCTTTTCTAAGAGCATGCTTGCAAAAGCAGCTTCAAGGCAGTGATCTCTGGCTTTCCTCCTAACAAGCTGAAGACCATAAAGCAGTGGTTTGGCTACAAGGAACTTTCCTACAAGGAACTTTTGGACAGTAGGAAAGTTCACTACAGTGCCTGTTGAACTTTTAATGAATTCCTCACTATTCTTCCAGCAGAGCCCATGCAACAGCGCATGTATCATGTATAAAGCATAATCTGAGCAGAAAAGCTGAAAGAAAAAGAATGTTTAAGTTAACTCTCCCTAGTTTGGTGGCAGTGTCAGAAGAGAGCAAGTATTCTCCCCCAATGAGTTATTAATTGTTCAAAGGGGAATTTTATCTTCCAAATGAGCAAGCAATAAATTAAAGAACCTATCTAAACCAAACATGAAAGCGGTGCAAATAGGGTCAGCATGCAACAGTGTCATTCCAATTACCAATATTGACTAAAGGTCTGTCCTGTTAGTTAAAATGGAGCAAGGGCTAGCTATAGGATACCTAGCACTCTGGGTGGGAAATAGCACTGGTGCTCACTGCCCCCTCCCATTGCCCCAGTCAGCTTAGCATGGCCATGGAGAAGGTCTCTGGTGCCTGGTGCAAGTGTGTCATATCTATAGAAAGCAGCAGGGGCACAAGCAAGTATTACTGCATGCACAGACTGTATCTGAAAATTCTCGCCTGCAACTCCTTCTTGTCAAGTAGAGTGAGAGATGTGCTTCCCATTTCATAAAAGGTGATGAAGAGAATAGCAACCAGGCCATGCTTTTCCTGAGCGCCGCCTCCAAATGCCAACCACTTCTGGCAGAGCTTCTTTCTGCTTCCCAGGGCTCAGTCTCACAGGCCTTGTTGCCTGCTGCTGGCCTTTACTGCTCATTCAGTAGGATTCTCACACTGAATCTGTACCTTAGCTTAGAGCAGTAATGGCAAACCTTTTAGGGATGGAGTGCTCAAACTGCAACCCAAAACCCACTTATTTATCACAAAGTGCCAACACTACAATAAGACCTGAAAACTGAAGTTTTAGTTTAGAAAAAAACAACCCACAGCCAGTCCAAGCATGCATGCACACACACACGGCAGCGGAATGACAGGCCATGAGAGAGCTCGGATGAGACGTGGGTAATGAGTCGCGGCACGTGACGTCATCGCCTGGCGCTGCTACTCCTTTCCAAGCATGAGCATGGCCCCTGTGTGCACTGTTATCCTATGCTCGACTGCTGGGGGCACTGCTGGGGTGACTTGGCTCACATGCCGACAGAGAAGGCTCTGCGTGCCCGCTGTGGCACGCATGCAATAGGTTCGCCACCACTGGCCTAACCCTACCCTGGTGCACTCCCCTAACCCTAATATATGGCTAAAGTTCCATTAAAAAGAGAGCAATTTTGAAAAAGCCTTCCTTGAGTAGCTTTTTCTGCACAGCTCATCATTTCTGCCCATTCTAAATACATTCCAACCATCAAAAGCATACCAGGACACCTTGTTTTTCTAACCCTAACCCACTTATTTGTCGGAAAGTGCCAACACTGCATTTAAACCTGAAAACAGCCAGTCCAAGCAAATATATATGTATCCTTGGCAGTGCACTGACCGGCCATGCGAAAGCTTGGACGAGTCATGGCTAATGTGTCGTGGCTTGTGACATGATCGCCTGGCACCACTACTCCTTTCCAAGCATGCGCATGGCCCCTGTGTGCACTGTTATCCAATGCTCGGCTGCTGGGGCAATGCTGGGGTGACTTGGCTCGCATGCCGACAGAGCTCTGCATGTCGCTGTGCACGCATGCCATAGGTTAGCCACCACTGGCCTAGAGTAGCTACCATAGGAAATTACTCTTCCATAGGACCTGACCTGGAAATCTCAGGGGATGTCCATTCACTCACTTGCTCACTTCCTGCACTCTTTCCCTTGTTGGCCTGGAGTTCTGTGACCAGAACATACCATGTGCTTTGTTACAGAATCCCTCTTTGAAGCAACAAACTTTGTGATCAGGCTAGTTGGCCTGGACCAATCATAAACCTGCTTAACCGATCTCTTCTGCCTAGACATAAAGATTTTACCTTACCTTAACTGGTTTAGATTCCCTTACAGTTGGACTGCAGGTCTAGCTGATAAACATGCCTCCTTCCTAGCTGCAACTTTCTATAGCTTCAAGTAGACCCTCTGTTTTTCTAACTTTGAAAATTACCACTTTTCCAGAATACAGAACTATAGTAGCCATATGACCAAACCTAGCCTACCAGTTTTATAGAACAAGTGAGGCTGATATCCCACACCATGGTGAGGTAGATGTAAGTGTTTTGACTGGGGTATTTCCGAAAATGTAAATGCTGTCTGGAGTTAGGAACCAACCAACCAACGTGCATCAGCAGAGCCAGTCGCTCAGTAAGTTTGCCTCAAAACTGTATTCCACCAGTTTTTTCCCCAGTGCAAATGACATCAAAGTGAATATTGAAAAACAAACATACTCTAAAGTTAATTGAAAATTAGTGCCCAAACAACCTGGAGAACCTTGGAAAAAAGATCACAGTCACTTGTTTTTTGCTATTCCAATTCCCTGAAGACAGCACTTTTTTTGAAAACTGAGTTCAGCTTGGCTCCCTAGGCAGCTGCCCAGCTTGCTCACATCTAAAGCTGGCACTGTATGGAGCAGATGTGATTCCAAATGGCTGCTTCTTCAGTAGCAGGAATAGCAAACTGAGAAGCAAAACAGGACGAACCTCATAGGAAGGGTACAGGCATTTGAAGCTGCTGTTGTTGTTGTTGTTGTTGTTATTATAACATTTCTATGCCGCCCCTTGCCGAAGCCTCGGGGCGGCTTACAGCACAATAAAATACATTGAAATACAATAGAACATAATAAATTACCATTAAATACAAAAATACAAAAAATACACTGAGTTACAAACATAGTAATATAAAATTAAAATTATCAGTATAAAATAAGTAAATAAATAATATAGGAGGAGAAAAGAGAAGGAAGAAGAAAGTTGCCCTGGCCAGATCATATATTTTAACAATTAAAATGATGTTTAAATAAAAAGGTCTTTACCTGGCGCCGAAAAACCAGTAACGACGGTGCCAGGCGGACCTCTTTGGGGAGTGAATTCCATAGGTTGGGCGCCACCGCAGAGAAAGCCCTCCTCCGAGTACTTACTCTCCTAATTTCTTTCATGGAGGGTTCCCAGAGAAGGGACTCTCCTGTAGATCTCAAAGGGCAGTCGGGCATATACGGACGTAAGCGCTCATTTAGGTAGCCAGGACCCAAGCCGTTTAGGGCTTTATAGGTCATAATCAACACCTTGAATTGGGCCCAGGCTTCAATGGGAAGCCAGTGAAGCTGACGGAGGACTGGAGTCATGTGAGCATAACGCCCCATCCCCGTCAGCAACCTGGCAGCTCTATTTTGCACCAATTGAAGTGTTCGGACCGTCTTCAGGGGAAGCCCCACGTAAAGCGCGTTACAGAAGTCTAGGCAGGAAGTCACCAGCGCGTGTGTCACCGTCGCCAGGCAGTCGTACTCCAGGTAGGGGTGCAGCTGATTAATCAGCCGAAGCTGAAGGAAGGTGCTCCTCGCCACCGCTGTCACCTGAGCTTCCAAAGAAGGCTCCGGGTTGAGGAGTACTCCTAAGCTGCGGACCTTGTCCCTAAGAGGGAGTGTTGCACCATTCAGGACCAGGTCAAATCCACCCTCTTTGAAGCCCGATCCGCCAACCAACAGGACCTCCGTCTTGTCTGGGTTGAGTTTCAGTTTATTGGCCCTCATCCATTCCCTTACCACGGCCAAGCACCGGTTCAGCACAGCCACTGCCTCACCTGGATTAGTGGAAAACGAGAGGTAGAGCTGGGTATCATCAGCGTATTGATGATTCCGCAGCCCACACCTCCTGATGACCTCTCCCAGTGGTTTCATATAGATGTTAAATAGCAGAGGGGATAGGATGGAGCCCTGTGGTACTCCATGGCATAGCTGCCATGGCGCAGAGACATGGTCCCCCAGCACTACCTTCTGGAATCGACTATTGAGATAGGAGCGGAACCACTGCAAAGCAGTGCCTCCAACCCCCAATCCCGCTAGCCTATCCAGAAGGATATCATGGTCGATGGTATCGAAAGCCTCCAAGAGGTCCAGAAGAACCAACAGGGATGCACTCCCCCTGTCCTTCTCCCTGCACAGGTCATCGTACAGGGCGAGCAAGGCAGATTCAGTACTGTACCCGGGTCTGAAGCCGGACTGAAAAGGATCCAGATAATCAGTTTCATCCAAGAGTGCTTGGAGTTGTCCCGCCACCACTCGCTCCAACACCTTGCCCAGAAACGGAATTTGCAGTTGCCCTCTTGTGCTAGTCTTGCTAGTGTGCTTGCTAACAGCGATAACCACAGTCAACATCTTATTTGTAGGTATCTGGTTTATCTCCATGTCAATCAGAGTCAATGATCTATGAATAAAGTTGACTTTTTGGAGAAAAAAACCAGTTGTGTTGGGGATCTTGCCAAGTAAAATAAAAAGCAAACCACCCTGGGTGTGCAGGCCTATTATTATTACACAATGCTTTTTTCCAGCCCTGGTTATTGGATGGGTAATTGCATATTCTGGGCATAATCTTTTAGCATTTTTCTCATGCAAGTTCTCCAGCTCTGTAGAAGATTTGAATATGACTTATCAAGTGAACAAAGTAGAACACTTCAATACTGGTACAGCAATGCTTTATTTATTTATAATATTTACTTGCTGCAGTTCTTTGCCAAACATGGCATCCAAAGCAGCATATACCACTATAACGAACATTTTAATACCATAAAGAATCAGCAGCAATAAAAAGATCCATCCAGGGCTCTGAACTATCTGCCAGGGAAGTAGGTACATAAGAGGTACAAAAGTAGGTACATAAGATATTTGGTTCATCTTTTTGTATCTATGCCTGGCCTTTGAGTGTCATTCTTAGTTGCATACATGGATGAAAATTGAGGTGTTGGCTCACAGCAGCTATTAGCAGAGCTGGTCAGATTTGGAAGGGAGAATAAAGGAAGAAATGTTCTAGAAGGAAAATGGAAGATTTGCCATCTTCAGATTCCCCCTCCTTACAATTTTGCATGGGCTTTGGAGCTTGCTTTTTTGCTTTCTGCCTTCTCAGAAACCAGGTAACATTTCTTCTGGTCAATTTTCTTTTATTCCCAGCCACTGAAACTCTCCAGCACAGAAACCTCACATTTGCTTCATTTTGATAGACAAAAAGCAGAAACCCTGTGTTGCAGTGGAATTAACCCCAGTTGGCCTTTAGTAACAGCACAAAGCTATCAGCTGAGAGTTAAGAATGCATCAAGCTGTACAGGACGTGTCTCAGTAAGGCTATGCTGAGTATACTGTGTAATTGTTGATCTCTTCCAAGAACCTGAGGCAGAATCTAGTCTAATGAATCGGGCTGTTTTCACAAGTTTCAGTTAGTGTGAGGACAGTCCTTTTGCTATGCATCTCATTTGTGATCCAAGTGACCTACCTGAGTTTAGCTCATTTTGTCCTTGTAAGAGCCCTCTGAGATAGCTTAGGCTTGCTGAAAGGAATGATGCACCTGCCCTGCAAACATCATGATTGAGCAGGAACTTGAAACTGGCTGTCCCTAGTCCGTGCCCAGTGCTGCATCCATGACACCACACTGGCTCTTGAGACCACTTGTTCACTCACATATATGGTTGTGCTCTGAACCAAGGGACTTGCAAGCTTGGCTATTTTCTACAGCAGCTTAGTGGGGTGAGCCAGTGGGCAGAAGGGAGCTGTTTGCAGGGCTTGAGCTTTGGAAGAGCTGCACTATGGAACTGCTGCTACGGCTGCCGCCGCCGCCGCTACTGCTGCTGCTGCTGCTATTGCCACCCATATGGACCCACACTAACCATGTGATTGTTTGTGTTTTTGCAGGCAGTTTCTTGATTCGGATATGCCTAGGTATTATTTGTTCCCCTCTCCATTTCTTTTCTTTCACCTTCTCCCAGGTGCATCCTCACCCCCGCCCAGGTCAGCATTGTGGGTACCAATGCTACAGAGATGGAACTTCCCTCCACCTACCCAAATACACCAGCTTCTCTCTCTCTCTTTCTCTTCTGTATCATTGGGCTTCCTTTTTGTTCCTTGGGTATTTCTGTTTGGTTTTTTAGTATTTTTAAGACAAGTTTGTTCTTTAGTTCTCTCTTTCTCTCTTGTCAATGTTTATTCTTTCTGGCTGTTTTCCTGTTTTGCTGCTGTTGTAATTTTTTTCTGACACCTGCCAAAACATGCTGGCCCCTCTTGCCCATGTTGAAACCTCATTTCGTGCTCCCAGCTCTGGCACAAGGGCAGTTTGGATAGCTGTGAGCTGTTGCAGGCTGCATGAGAAACTGGGCTGAGTGTGATGGGAGTGTGGGAAAGGCAGCAGTGTGCGAATGACAAGAGGGAAGTGTCCTACTGAAACAGGCTGTGTGACAAAGAGTTGTCTTGGGATAATTGTTTCTTCAAAATGGATGGCAAAGGCTAGCAGAAGCAGCTGCACAAGCCCAACTACCAAGCAGACTGTAATATTTGCGCACTGAGGACAGTGGATCATTAGAACATCATCCAACAGAGACAACAACAGGAAATTTTTACATGTAATCTGCTTGCTATATTTAACTAGGAAGGCAGAACTTTAGGTTGCAAAGACTGGCTAGAATTCTCAGGCATGCATCAGTCAGGACTAATCCTCCCCAGCTGGTTGTATTTCAGATATATTGAACTGCTGTCCCCCTCATTCCCAACCGGTACAGCCATCAGCTATGTTGGCTGGGGATGATGGGGGATGTAGTTCAACATGTCTGCAGGACAAATGTTTAGGAAAAACTGCTCTATAAGAAATGAATTAATAGAGATCACCCGCCAAAGGGGCAGTTGGTTGTTCAAAATAAATGTTTGAGAAAGTGATGTTCGAGCATTGTTCTCCACTCCTTCTCTCCAGTTGCATATAATTCCCCAGATTTGGCGTTTCTCTCAGTATATAGAGCCAAGGACGAGAATCCTAAGACAGTGGGGGTTTTAACTTTCTAAGTGATATTTCTGTGATATTTCATGAATACCACTGAGGATCTTGAAGATCTAGGGGGAGAAGATAAATAATACAGGACAGGGAGAATGAGAATAAAATGTACTTTTTCACTTACTCTGATTGCAAGTCAGCATACAAGTAATTGTGGATATTTGACCTGAAATGACTCTAGGGATTGTGGTTATATTGCAGTGCATGCTAATCAAGCTTCCAGATCTGAAAGTTTGGTGTGCAAGCTGCCATTCAGAGAAACAGGCCATGAAATTTAATAAAGTAATTGGAATGAAATGGATTGTGCTTAACAGTCTGGCTTCCCGTACAATAACCATTCTGTCTTCATGGAGGCTATGAGACTACTTTGACATTTGATCCCACTCGATAATAGACCATCATTTCTGAGAGGCTAAAATGTAGTTTAAGAGAGGCATCACTTTCCTTGATGTTTACTTTTTTCCCAATTATCATCTTTACATAAAGAAATTTTGCAGGATTTGGGCACCAAAAAAAAACCCCAACCCTGTTTTATCAGCAGCAAATGTGTTCCTTTTTTCAAACTGCCCTGAGCTCTGAAAAAACTGCTGTCTATCTTCAGCTGAAAGACCAAACTAAAGAAGACAAAATCTATGATCAGGATAGTGGCAAAGGGAAGGTATGGTGGTGAACTCTTTTCTCAGTACCATTTTCTGGCTGAAAATCATGTTGCAAAGTTGCAATTTGCCTTGTATTTGTACACATACAAAAATGGTACTCAGGAGAACAAGCCCTGGGAAGAAGGTTTAACAAGCTCTTCCCCAGCACCACCATCCTGTTCCAAATCCCCCTTCTCACCACAGCCACTATCTGCTAAAATTAAAAGGGATGAAAAAGTGAGTCATGGAGGTTTAAATAGATTAAACATATGGATCTACTTTAGCTCTTAGGGTGCGATTCTATGCTGTTTAGACAGAAAATATCTTACAATTCCCAGTATTCCCCAGTCAGCTGTGCTGAACTAATTTTTTGATGCTAAGGTCTTCTTTATTGCCACTGTTTATTCTTACCATTTTCTTTCCATTATTTATTTCAAGCATTTCTTGTTTAAAAAAAAAAGATGATGATGATCTTGGGAGTTATGTGCCCCATCTTCTGTCTTTTGCCAGTGATACCATAGTACTAAATGATGATTTGATGTTTGTTTGTGTGTGTTTACAGTACACACTGCCCCACAGTCCCTCTAAATGTTTTTAAATGGTGTCTGGGAAAAGAGGGCTACAATGGAGGAAGTGGAATCTGTAATACCTTTCACAGTTTCTACTGCTAAATGACACAACAGAGAGTGGTATGAAAGTGTTTTGGCAGCTTTGCAAACTTTTCGCAGGTACATGTTGCAGTGCTATATCAGTCCTCCTCCATCCTGGTACTTTTCAAATGTGTTGGACTACATCTTTCAATCCTCCTAGCCAGTATGGCCAATGGGAGTTGTAATCCAGCACATCTGTAGAGCTCTGGGGGGAAAAGCTGTCTGTGCTAATCCAGAACATTAATTATGTCAAGCATACTAGTTCTATAAAGAGAGCATAGCTGGACCACCCATTAAAACCAGGGACCCACAAAAGTTCCAGGATTCAGAAAACTACTAACCAGTAGTATCCAAAATTCCAATTATCCTTCAGGATCTTTATTTTGTGACTCCCAGTTATATTCTGCATAAGCCTCTTGGCATGTGGATATCAGATGTACTTCAATGGTTGCAATTAGGGAGTATTTTTTAGGCTACACATCCATTAGGGAGGTTACTATGCTTACTGATAGATGGCATACATATGTAACTTATAAATAAGGCTTCTCAACATGAGGCATTTATTGTGCACTTGTGATTCCTCATTCAGAGTAGTTTGTGGGTGCTTTGCATTTCATCCTCACCCTTCAGGGCCTCTCTCATGCTTTGCAACCATATGGCAGGTTGTCATTGGATTGAGCAAAGTGTGCTATTACCTGGAAATCGTGCTAGGAAAAGCTTGTGTGTTTTCGCAGTTCTGCTATACTGTAGCCCCTGCTTGTGTTGTGTAATAGAACATACAGAAAGGCAGAGAAAGAAAAAAATTCAGGGGGTGGGGGAAGCATGAAATGAGCTGATCATAATCCTGCAAAGAAGATGGAAGCAGAAGCCCCAGGAAAATGGTGGGTTAAAAACCTCATGTAGAGAGGCCCCCAGTTTTCAGATTGTATTGGTGCCAGCATTCAAAAGTTCAGTACTTTCCTTGGAACTTTTTTGTCTAAACTTTCAGCAAGGTTTCAGTTGCATACTTCAGCCATCATGATGGAACCATGTTCCATTGTTGGTTTCTTATATGGTGTGTGCTTTTGTAATAGATTATTTTCCTGCCAGAGTTGGTATTGAGAAAGATTTTTTTTCCTAGATGTGATTTATATTTAATATTTCCATGTGTTTAGTGGGAGCAGCTAATTTCTCCCAAGTTATTTGAGTTTACTGATTGCTGTCTTTATTCCTCCTCTTGCTGAAGCATCTTTGCCTGGTGTAACTGTGCTTGCAGCTCCTTGTTGATCAGGGCACTGTCATCTTTTTCAATGGAACAGTACAGGTGTTCATGACACCTCATTTTGCAATATACTTTCATCTCTTTTGTGCTGAGTTTTACTTTGATAACTACTTGTATTGGCAAGCTCCCCACAGTTTGTAATGCACTGTGGAAGTTTGAAGCAGGGAGGTGGATGCTGAGGGGCAGGGAGTACTGATAAGGTACTGGAGGGCAAAGCAATCAGTCTTCCCCATGCCCTTGAGCTAGTCCGCTGCTGCAGGTGCTGTGGAGAATGGTGTCCCATCATTGGTGTTGGGGTAAAGTGCAACTGTCAGTCTGGTTGTCTTCTGCATGTGAAATGGGTCAGGGGCACCATCTTGCCCTTTGCTTCAGTCAGCAAAATATGTTGGCTTGGCCCTGCTCCTCAGTGGCTTATTTGTTTACAGTGACTGGGTGCCCAAAGTTCAAAAAACCACAGTGGCCTATAAGCCAATGGTGGCTTCATTGTATGAGTCAAGTGATATGGTTCATTAGCCACCCTTAGAAGCAACATAAGGCAACTATAAACAACTGTGGCTTATTATGTTGGGTGAGCGCAGTCAAGAAGCACCTTTAATGCACCAAAACAAGTTATTTTTATGGAGAAGTGAGATATCTGGGCCTGCATAGACTCTGAAGCATGGTTCACTGTGCAATGCTTGTATCTAGTGCAGCCTTCCTCAACCTGGTGCCCTCCAGATGTGCTGGACCGCATCCCCCATAATTCCTAGACAGCAGGGCAATCCAACATTTCTGGAATGTACTAGGCTAGGGAAGTATGAGTTGGATCCACCATAACAGCTTTCCACAAATAAGCCAGACAGGCTTTGATTTCAGAACTGATGTTGACTGAAATGAAAATGACCAACGGAAGAGTATTTCAACCATGCATTTCCATAAAGTGCTCTCAATACTGGGCTAGGTTCCAGAAACTGAAGTTTTATTCTGCTTTCTGATCACGAAAATGTCTTAATTGTTGAAATGTATACTGCTTCTCCTTATGGAATTCCTTGATCATTCTCCAGATTGTTCATAATATTAGGTGCTCAACAAAAGGTTTGCATTAATACTATATATTTCTGTTATTGTACAAAGGCCAGCATACACAGAGATGTCTTATTCTGTGGTCCATGCAAAGGATAATTTATCAGTATAGAAGTGTGAGACTTGTTGGCTGAATGAGGTGGTGTCTGGGGACGAATGACCACCAAAGGTTCTCAGCACAAAGATCCTCAGTGCCATAATTGTGATTCTCAAAACCATGACCTCTCAAAGGCAGCATTCCATACTCCTCACATACTGGATTTGTGAGGCACATGCTGTAGCACTCCATATTGACCAGCCTTCCACAACCTGGTGTCCTTGCATAGCTTTGACAGTTGGGAGTAATGGGAGTTACAGTCCAAAACATTTGGAGCACACCAGTTTGGCTGGTTAGGTTTCTGCTTAAATTTGCAAAATCCTAGACATTTAACTTAAAGCACACCCGACCTACATCATTTGTGCAGTAGTTTTGTTTTCAGT
Source organism: Varanus komodoensis (assembly GCF_004798865.1). Taxonomy (NCBI): domain Eukaryota; kingdom Metazoa; phylum Chordata; class Lepidosauria; order Squamata; family Varanidae; genus Varanus; species Varanus komodoensis. The sequence goes on from NW_025335268.1 coordinate 91,675,368, forward strand.
GATACATTATCTATTTGGAATCTTTTCTTGGGAAGTAGGGCAAAGACTACTATTTGTGCAGATCTTACCTTTTACAAGTCATTGTAGCACATTTTCCACATTGAAAATCAAACTTTTGATAAGAATCATGTGTCCTGAAAACAAATCCTTGACCTGTCATCCTATTGATAACACAGGATAATGAAGCCTAACTGGATGGATACTGATATCTGATGTTCTACTAATAAGCAGAAGGGTAGTGTTCAATTTGTGAAAATGCATTCTGAGTTTCATTCTGTAACCATGCCCTACCCAGAGAGAGGACGGATAGCTGTATTTTTTGTTTTTGTTTGGGTTCACCACCCATACCAAATTCACTGCTAACTATGGCTGGACTGTGTTCCCCATGCCCCTACCACGTAGCTGCCTCTCTGGGTAGCTTTTCACAGTACCCTATGTAACTTAAGCTTTCTGACATTTTAATTTCTGTGTATATGTGTGTATGTGTACATGTGTTTGTCTTGGGTTGCCTTCCACTTATAGCATTTCACTTGGAAATGACACTAGGTATTTCTATCTCACTTTTCTGTCACACACTTGCTTGATATGTTCTTTTCTCTCTTTGACTCATTTCCTCTACCCTCCAGTTTTGCAATTCTCCTTTCCTGATCTTGCATCCTTCCTGTTGGAGTTAGCTTGGTCCTCCAGTGGCTGAAGTCTCAGTAATCTTAGTCTCAGCTCTTTTAGTTTTGGTTTTTGCAAGATGTTCCAAATCTCTTGATGTGAACGGGTGTCATTTAGAATGGGATTGTAACTGTTGCATCAGCTAGCAGTCAGATCCTCTTTAACAGGAGCCAGATTCTGTTTCTGAGAGGTGGACTTATTAGAAAGCATCATCCTCCAAGAGGAAGCCTGGCACCTTTCTTTTAAAAAACCATCTGACTATGTGAAGACTGAGTGTTGGTGAGCTGTGATTGTGGAACATCCATGTGGAATGCTTTGGCAGGGAGAAGGCCTAGCCGTCCCAGGTGACAGTCACCCCAGCCAGCAAGTTCAGATTCGGAGTGGGAGGAGGATGAGCAGGAGCAAGCAGACGCCTCTGAACTGTCAAGGTCACCATACAGGATTACTCAGGCAGAGAATGTGGGAACCAACCCATCTTGGAGCAGAAGGGAGACACTGTAGAACAGGGAGGGTAGAGATCAAGCATGAGCTTGATATTGATAACTGATATTGCTCGCCATTCCCACTACCATCTAGCCCTTATGCAGTGCAAGCGACCTGAGGCTGGAGTCAAGTCCTTTCCAAAAAGGAGAGAAATGTTCTGGTTTGGATTCAACCCTGCCCATGCACAGATGCTACTTCTACATATCAATGGGATCATTACTTTGTTTTATACTGTTTGTAAACTCGAAGAGCTCAATAAAGGACCCACCTTTCTGCTTTATTAATTATTTTATTTCTATAGTATCCAATAGCCAAAGCTCTCTGGGCAGTTTACAACAACACATAAAATACAATATAAACTACAGAGAGCAATAAAAACATCATAAAATTTCACCATACAACATTTTAAAAGCTACAATAGCTCATACAAATTAAATCATAAGACCTCTGTAAGCAGCTAACAAAGCTCCAATATGATAGTAAACTAATTAAGTGCCATACTGTAGACGACTGTCTTAACCTGGCACCAAATGCATATTAAAGTTGGTGCACATGGTCCTCAGTATGCAGCTTGCTCCATAGCTGGGGGACCACTAGTGATGAGGCCCTTCTATGGTTTTGACTAAGTCTGCTGGAGAGGGAAAGTGGGGAGCGAGACATGCTGGAGCTTTCCCCTCTTTTCCTCCTTTACAGAAAGGACTTTACCCCACCTTCAGGGTGGGTCATACTGCTCAAAGATTAGATGGTGGGAATAGCACGGAGTACTTAACTGGTCCATTCTCTTGGCCTGCCACTCTTGTTAGGATCTAAGAATTCCCCCTCGATCTCCACCGCACCCTGTTCTATAGTGCCTCTCTCCTGTTCCAAGCCCGTTTGATTCTCACACTTGCCCTCAATCATCTCACATGGTGGTCTTGACAGTTCAGAAGTCACTGCTCATTCCTGCTCATCCTCTTCCCAGTCTGAATTGGAATTCACTGGCTTGGGCAGATGGTCACCTGGGAGGGCTGGGCCTCCTCTCTACAGTTTTTTGAAAAATGAAGATGCTCAGACAGAAATTGGGAGGACATCCTGATATTTTGATCACCTTATGAATGTCATTTTGGAAACTGTCCATAATTTAATGGATCGGAAACATTAAAGCTGAACCAAAGAAGTCCCATAAAAGGAATGTCACCATTGTGGAATACACTACTGGAAGAGTGCAGGTAGGACATTTGGGTATCCGTATAGTGTCAGCCTTCCTCAAATGAGTGCTCTTCATATGTGCTGGATGAAAAAAAAAAATCATCCTTAGCCAACATGACTGATGGCCTTGCTGGCTGGGGATGATGGGAGTTATAGCTGTAAGGGAGGCCTGGGGGTAATGGTATTCCCTGTCATTTCAAGTCAGGTGAGTTCCTATAAATCAAAGATCAAAGAAATAGTCACATTTCATCGGAGTCAAACAGGCCCACTAATTTTTCTTGAGTTTTGGCAACTATAGCTATATGTAAGAAATTAGCCACAAAGAAAATTGCCTGAAAACACTCTTGTAGTCATGTTAGACTTTTAGAAATGGTAATATTATAAATACAAAAAGCTTTTGGAGAGATGGAACTGACTGCAGCACTGAGCATCCTCACTCTTTTCTTTTTCCTTTTTCAAAACATGCTTGCCAAAAATTAGTACCCCCTTCCATTGCAGGGAAGATAGATTGTCTGTTGTGCTATGCTTGACTGAAGAGATATGGCCCTGGAGTGCTTTTAGCAAAATTTGAAAATGACAAATTAGTCCTGGATGAAGGCGGCAAGATCTATTTTTTAAAAATTTCCTAGCCTGAATTTTTTTCCTTCACCCACCCATTCCTTTTTCTAACCCACCCAGAGAGCCATTTTGGCTAATGGGTGGGATAGAAATTAAATAAATAACTCCCTCTTTCAGGGGGCATCTTTAAATTCCATTCCAGGATAAGGATGGGACAATTGAGTGTCATTGTTACTTGGAATTGTTCATGAAGAAATGGACAGAGGCTAAATACATTTCTACAACATACAATGTTGTATAGCTTATACAACGTACAACATTTACAGATAACTAAAAGTCTGTCACCTTCTTATTGAAGGATCTAGATGACGGAATGTCTTGCATCCCTTTTCCCATGCCTTTCTGACACCCTGTTGTTTTTTAAAGCTCAGGGTGTATCCCAAACCAGCTCTGTCCAGTGCAATCCATTTAAAAACAGCAGAGAATCCCAGTGGTTCCTTTGTTACTGCTTTCCAAAACAAAGGAGTATTTTTTGGCTAGAGCACTCCAGGATGGCTACATCCATTCAGCACAAAGATGTTTGTGTGTGTGCATGACTGCATATTGCTGCTGATGTAATTCTTTCCATGTAGTTTTATCGTTGCCTTTTGTTGACCAGTGTTTGGTGTGGGGTTTGTTACCAGACATCTTGCTGTTTATTTGCAGGACATTTTACCAATTTGAAGCAGCGTGGGATAGTTCCATGCACAACTCTCTGCTGTTGAATCGTGTCACCCCATACAGAGAGAAAATCTACATGACCCTCTCAGCATACATTGAGGCAAGACCATCACTATTACAGCACCTCCTGCAGTGTGGGTCCCTAAATGGTTTGGGGTGGTGGGCACCTTTCAGATTTTGGGAACAGTTTCACAAAATGGCTGCCATTCCATTTTCTTTCAATCCATTCATAAAATGGCAGCCATGGTGGGTGTGGCCAGTTATAAAACACTCATTTCCCAGCATGCAAGCTGATGTTGCTAATACAAAGTATCAAGGTACCCAAAAATCTAATTGTGCTCCAAAAAATAAAACCATTCTAGATAATGCTAGAGAGCAGCAAGCGAGCCAACCTCCCAGTTAAAAAGTATTTTTAAAAGATAATAAATTGCAGGAAATAAAATAAAGCTCAGAAGAGGCAGAAGCCTGATGAGTGCCAAGAGAGGTATCTGCAGAGACACTGATACCCATGGGCACCACACTGGAAACTCCAAAAGTCAAGACTTGGCACAGTTCCCTTGTATGCAGAGACTGTACTAATGTTGCATCCCCGATTAAGGGAGGTGCTCCACATAGCATTGTTATTAACAATATTACGGGGAAACCTGCTACGTCCCACCTGCATGTGTTTGAAGCTCAAAAGTGTCCTCCCACTTCAGATGGAGAATTGCACCCAGCCAGCTGTGATCACCAAAGATTTCTGCATGGTCTTCTACTCCAGGGATGCCAAACTCCCTGCTTCGCGATCTATCCGCAATCTTTTTGGGAGTGGAAGCCTACGAGCCTTGGAGAGGTAAAGATGCATCTCCTTTCATTTTCTGTGGGCAGAAGTAGAGGAGAAATTAAGGGCACAATGGGAGGAGGTGAGACAATGGCACTTCTGATTTGCTAGAATAAATGCATGTTTGTGTAGATCTTAATAGGGGTTACTGACTAACATGCATTACATTGACACCCATGGTTCAGGGTTGCCCATGCAGATGCATGAGGAATCTGTTTTGGGGGTGAGAATCTGTTGGATTCCCCCTGGACTCCAACCTGATTTCTCACAGCCTCGAGTCCAACTGGGAGCCATGTGTGCTGAGGATGCTGTTCCTGCCAGCATCCTCCAGGAAGTGAGCCTGCATGAACCCTGCACAAGCAGCATCCCTCTTCTGCACATGTGACTTGCAGCCTTTGTTTGTGCTGCGTATGTAGCAGAAGGAGGTTGTGGGTTGTGCAACAGGCATTCCACATGTGTTCATGGACTTTCTCTCAAGTTGGCTCACTTGCTAATTGAGAGGCAGGCATGAGAAATCCAACAAACAGAAGAGGGCTGGATCCCAGGGGGATCATCACAACCCTAGTTGCCTGAACTCCATATGAAACAGTGGACTTAGTATTAAAATGTGTTGAAGCAGTGTTCAGCTCACCTCAGTTGAGAGGGATGGAGCAATAAAATAATTCTTCGAATGTGCTTCATGCAGGTGAAGGGCATCGCTTCTGTCATCTTGCTTTGACATTTCATTCCATTCCTTTTCAGTAACCGTGTGACTGGGGTCTATGAACTCAGCCTTTGTCGGGTAGCTGATGCTGGTAGTCCAGGTAAGAAGCTCATCTTTACTTCTGGTTGCACATGAAGGGTTTGGATTAGCTTTTCATGAGAGGTCTGTAGGGCATGTATTTAGAGGGGGTGGATGTAACCTAAGAAAGGTTAGGCTTATTATTGCTATAACACTTTTGATTTCATCTGAGTGACTCTTTGCATTACAGAACTTTAATCATAGGCATGTGAATTAATTAAATGTGCTTTGTGGAGTGGACATGAGCAATGCTGAATAAAGCCTGAAACATTTCCAAACATTTCCATTTGCAGGCATGCAAAGGAGACGCCGCCGTGTTCTTGACACTTCTGTGGCCTATGTGCGAGGCGAGGAGAACCTGGCAGGCTGGCGGCCCCGTAGTGACAGCCTCATCCTGGATCATCAGTGGGAACTGGAGAAACTGAGCCTCCTGCAGGAAGTAAGAGTCAAGCCCAGATACCCGCCACTTCTCATCAATGCATCCATGCCAGTGTTGGTGGGACATGATTGAAGATAAGAGGGTGCCTGAATTTAGAATACTTGAGGTTGGGCAACTTTTGTCCCTCCAGATATTTTGGCCAACAATTCCCATCAGCCCTAGTCAGCATGGCTAATGGTGAGGAATCATGGAACTTGTAGGTTGCAATATCTGGAAGGCCACAAGTTGACCATCCTGACATAAACCAACTAGGATAAATTGGTCATACTTAACCTTTGTAACACTATTTAATAAAATGGAGCAAAGATGCTGCCTAGGACACACAGAGCTCTTTTAACATGGAGCTTTACAAAACCTGACCTCAGCTGATGTTCAAACAATATTAAGTGCTCTAAAATATGCATCCACATTTAAGCCCTGTTCCAAAGAAAGTTATTTATACTGAAGTCTCATTGGAATGAATAAAGTTAATTGCGCTTACCTTTTCACATAGATTTCAATAGGAGGCTGTGCAACCCAATCTCATGCATATTTATTTGGAAATAAGTCCCACTTAATTTAATAGTGGGACATGTATGCTTTCAGGATTGGGAACTGCACACAGAATAGCACAAGCTAATCCCCTTAACCCAAACTGTGGAAGGTACATCTCTCCACCTGCACTCCAGCTTTCTCCAGTTGCACCTGTGGTCGCATCCATTAACTTTACATTATGGATGTCCAGTGGCTTAACCAGGGAATATTTAGGTACTAACTACTGAATGCAGTTTGAACTCTAGCTCAGGCAGGAGTCACTCTTCCCTCCTTCTCAAAACTCATCTGGGCAGTGGCTGTGTGCTCTTTCCCTCCATTCAGAATATTATGGGAAACTTTGCCCACACCCTGAATGTACATCATTGCTATCACATCCTGAGTGTCTGTAGGCTTAGAGAACAATTAAGATACAGGTTTAATGACTTCTACACATGCTCATAATAGATGCTTCTGAGTTTCCTAAGTCTCACTAAATTCCTCACATTCACCAAGGACCCCTTCATGTTAAATAGGAAAAATAACATCTCTGCTTGTGCAGTACTATACATGGTATTTCCAACACAGAGATTATTCTCTGATTAAGATAACTCTGTGTGTCCCTGTGACCTATCTGTGTCTGGGCTTTACTTCAATAGGTGGAAAAAACAAGACATTACCTGCTCCTGCGTGAGAAGCTAGAGACAACTCATCGTTTAGGTGATTCCCTGTCCTCAAGTTCCAGTGAAGACTCTGATTCTCGCAGCACATCTTGTGTCTCTTCTCCCATCTCAGCAGATGGTACACCAGAAGGGAGAAGTTTATCACTAGACACCCCCAGTGAAAGGCAGAAAGAACTTGCAGTCAAGGTATGAGATACGGGACAACAGTATGTTAGTCTCTGGGCAGTGGGGGCTGGATGCACGTGCATGCATTTGGCTTTGGCTTTGCCTGCGGCATACACACATTCTTATCCCTACATTCTTGCAGAGACCAAACTCTGCCGGCAGCTTGTTAGTAGTTCCAAGTCCTCACATTGTCTTTTGTTTATCATGTAGCTGGATAAAGATTTATTAAAAGATTGTGGTCTTGCCATGATTTTCTCATTGTCAGTTGAGATGTTTGACATGAATAATGGCATCAGTAATGTGATGGAAGGTTTAGCTGGACAAGAATGTTTCAGTCTCTCTTCAACAACAAAGAGAGAAAAGAGCAGCAGAAAGAAGTGCCTGACAACAGCCAGATAGAACTAGGTTGGGTGGCACCTAGTGATAATATAATGACTTCATCCACACACCATCTTTATCAGACAAGGCAGAAGTGCAATTGCCTGGTTCTGTTGGAACTGTTTTGATTAATTTTAAACCAAAAGGACCAAATACAGATGGTATGGAGAGAAAGGCTGAACATTTCCTTGCACACAGAAGATGCTGATAGAAGATGCTAAGGACAGGCAGGGCACTTTTCCAGGTGTAAAGCTGAGCACTGCAGAGTCTTGGAGAATATTCATCCTGATTCAGCCCAGGCTACTAATACTTAGTATGGTCTCGTTTCTGCAAGTGGTGTTTTTGCTTTCCTAACTGTTGCTGTTATATGTCATCAAGTCATTTCCTATGTATGGTGGCACATGAATGAATGCCTTCCAAAATGTCCTCTCCTTCGCCCTGCATAACTCTTTTAAACTTAGCTCTTGAGGCTTCCTTTGTGGAGTTCATCATACCAAGCATGACTGGTATTCTCTCCACACAGAAGAGCTCCAAAAGAAACAGAGACATAAATTCTGTCCCAGACCTTATTCTACAGTATGCTTAACTTCATGGTTGCTTTAGCCCTAGGCAGGTTAATCAAACTGCTGCCTTACAAGGTGAACCTTTTAATTTTGTTCTTTCTTTTCTCCAGTGCTTGCGTCTTCTCACACATACATTCAACAGAGAGTACAGCCATAGCCATGTGTGTATCAGTGCAAGTGAGAGCAAGGTAAGAGAAACTCCATTTTTCCATTCTGGGAGCCTGTTCCTTGGCAAAGTACTATGAAAGTCATCCTTCTGTTTGTAAGGATGTTGTGAAACCATATCCACAACGGAGGTGGCAAATTTCGTCTGGAAACAATTTGGTGCAAAGTCTTTCCATGCTTGTCTCTCTTCTGTGTGGAATTATGAGAAGTTTCCTCTTTTATTATGGGGAACATGTGGAACAGCTTGCCAGGATCAGAACTCAATCATATAGGAGACTTTGACTTTACACATGACATCAGTCTCCTTAGTCAACAAGCTTCCAGACAGGACTTTTATTGTGATCACCCTGCCTCATTCCCAGAATCTTATGGGGAAAGGCCCAAATGAAATCATCACCTCCCACTTCTATCCCTTTCCATATTTTTCTACAGCTTTTTCCATCTTTTTGTTACCACAGAAAATCTTTTTAAGAGGGAAATGTGGAATGGCTGCACAATGGCTTTTTATTGATAGCACTAGGGGAATTTTATTTAGAAGCAGTCAGAGAAAGGGAAGCTGAAAATGAGTTTCTTTGGGATGGGAAAGAGAATAACCTGCCTATTACTCTAGAGCCTGATCCAAAGTAATCTGAGGACAGAGGTCTTGTTGGGGGGGCGGGGAGTTGCAGTTCACCCTTGCAGAGTGTGCAGAGCCCCACAGTCACTGTCCCCTTCCCTGGAGACCTGCAAATAAAACCTATCATGTGGGAAAGTGAAGAGTGCACGTGCCTCAACTGAACATTATTTCCAAGGTCTGCTTTCTCTATTCTGTTTTTCTTTCTCTCAGCTAATCCCCAACATATTAACTATTAACAGTACAGCCCAATCTATGCATATTTAGTCAGAGTGGGTCTTACTCTCAGATAAGCATACAGAGAATTTCAGCCCAGATTCAGAATTCCCTGTCCCAGGCCTGTGGAATGTGGGGTCTTTAACAGAAATATAGGAAGCTGCCATGGCAGGAAGGTCCATTGTCCTCTCTAGTGTATTGTTTACTTCAACTGGTAGCAGCTATTCAGGTGCTCAGGCCTCAGGGCGAGGTCTATTGCATCACTTGCTACCTAATTCTTTTACCTGGAGATGCCAGGGATGGAATGTGGAGCCTTCTGCATGTAGGGAATGTGCAGTGTCACTGAGCTACCAAATTATTTGGTGTTCTATTGCTTTGCTTGCTTTTAGGCCAAGGTGTGGGGGCACAGTTAAATATAAAATGCATTTTTAGGCAAGTGAAGAGAATAGGAACCAAACCCTGACACTGGAATTCTGGCAAATCTGATGGGGAGCCCCATCCTGAATTTGGCTGTGGCTCAGTGGTGTAACACATGCTTTGCAGATGGAAGGTTCTGGATTCAATCCCTGGGGTCTCCAGGAAGTGCTGAAATAACTCTTGCCTGCAGTGCTGGAGAAGTATTGGCAGTACTGGACAAGATGGACCAATGGCTCAACTCCATATAAGGCAGTTTGTTGTGTGCCTTTGTGTTCTACTGCATGCTACTATTACATATCTATCTACTAGAAAAGTCTATTTACTGCTGCTTAGCAAGGCTTGCTGTTGTCATATATGCTACTCTAGTGATGGATTTTTTATACAGCTGTCTGAAATGTCAGTGACTTTGATGAGAGACCCTTCCATGCCAGCTCTTGGTGGCACTACCTTGACCCCCTCCTCCACCTGCCCATCACTGGTTGAAGGACGATACAATGGCACAGAAGCCAGGTAAGAAAAGTGGCAAAGCTAAGAATTTTAAATTAATTTATGTTCACAATTGTTTGTATGGCTTCAGTGCCTGAGTCAACATCATGAAAACAAAGGTGCTAGGTGAAAATTTGATACCTGTTTTGTTCCTGCAGACCTCTCCAGCTCTCTTCCAGGGTAGAAAGCCCTGAAGCTGAGCCCACAGTGGAAGGGGAACAGAAGAAATCCCCAGTCTGTGGGCCTGAGGATGAAAAGGAGATCCAGCGCCTATTAGTCCCTGATATTCAAGAGATTCGGGTCAGGTACGAGTGGCTTATGGGGAAAGTTCAGTGCTTGGCTGAAGCTAAGGGCTTGTTGGTCTAGCTTCATATCGCTGGCCTGAGGTGATAATACATCTGTCTCCTTCAGTACACCTTCCCTTTGGGGGAAGCAACTCCATGACATGGGGTGCAGCCAGTGACTCCAGTCTTTTGTAGGCTCTTGGGCATGACATCCTCAGTAGTTTCCACCCCACCACCAGTTCAGTGAGTCTCCCTTCTCATCACCATGGTCACTGTTTTTCCTTATCTGCTTTCTCTTCATTGCTAGTACTTGCTTGCTTGACAAGCAAGTATCAGAGAGTGAATCGCAGTGTCAGCTACTGCTGCTACTTTTTACCACGTCTGTTGTCAGAGTGAGAGGTAGATGAACAAGCAGGTTGCAGAGTTGAACTCTCAGTGGGGGTAAGCTCTGGCAGGGAGACGTTTGTCAGCGGGCCCCTGCTTTGATGGCTGCTCTTGGCAGGTGCCCAGTCATGCCTGCCCAACCTGCCAGTGCTACATGCTGCAATTAACAAGTGAAATTCCTTCTAGAATTTAGCATAGCCCTTCCTAAGAAATGGAAATGGACAATCACCAGGTGATAATCAGGCTGCTGAAAGAATGGATCTAGAGACCCAGTGAACTGCAATCGTCTGTACAGTAAACCAGCATTCTCCAACATGGTTCCCCTCCTCCCCAGGTGTGTTGGACTGCAATTCCCATCACTTTCCATCAACATGGCTGATCGGTATGCTGACTGTGAATGATGTGAGGAGCAGCCCAACATATCTAGAGGACACCAGGTTGGAGAAGGCTGCTGTAAATAATGGGAGCTGCTTTGCCATGGAAAGATCCCCTGCTGATAGTGATCAGCAGCTCTACCCACCCCAGCCACAATGTGTAATTGGGAAACAGCAATCTGCTGCATCCTCAGCAAACGGGAAAGGATCTTGGCACATTATGAGCCAGTCACAGACCAAAACCAGACCCAGTTGTGCTCCCAATGCCAATGGTATGACAGGAGTGTAACAGGGCACAATTTCTCCTTGCATACCCATAAGCCTTTATGTGGAGGTGGTAGCTGCTGCTGATCTAACAGTGACAGGGTGGAGGGGTGTCTCCTCCTCCTCCTCAGAATACTGAGGAGAATACTGAATACCCAGAATACTGCTGTGGAGGGAAAGGAGAAAAGAAGAAGAGAATAAGTCCTCCCTCTCCCACTACACTCTTTCCATACTTGGTGTGAATATAGGGGACTGGAGAATTTTGGCTCAAATTAAAATCTAGGCTGGAGGCTGTAAAGCTGCACTTCCCAAGGAAGCATTGGCAGTCACTGAGGCTTGTGTTATGAACCAAGAAATGGCAAACTTTGCCCATATTCTTATCAGTTGCTGCAATAAGTGAGAGCAATCACTCAGGTCTTTGTCCTCCAGTTGAAGGCAGTGGCCTGTTTCATATACAACAACCCACTGTATGTTGTTGCTGAATCATGGATTGTTGTTATGAACCCTATATTATGTCTTAATTATGGGTTATTCATTACAAAGAAGCCAGGAAAAGAACCCATAATTTTTTGTTGGTTGTACACTCTGGGTTGTTCATGCTTACTGCTCATAGTTAAATCTTATTGCAAGTAGCACAATTCAGCAACAACCCATATGCAACTTGTACTCTGGGTTGTTACATGCAAACCATGTCGACAGTTCAGTAAGCTTATGGAAGGCCATCTCTCTTTCACCCAACTTGCAGATGATATAAAGGAATAGATCCTTACTCCTCCAGACATTTTATTGCCTCTGAAAAGGAGTTATTGGCCTAGTTCAAGCAACACAATAACCCACAATCAAGGGTTGTGTTGAGTAGTTTCCTTCCAAAGCACAATTAACTCTAATGCTAAAATAAATACACAGGATAGATCTTCCCATCCAGCTGTTTCCAACATCCCTGCTGGGATAAAAGTTAAGGACTAGTAATCCTACTCAGTGTTGCTCTGGCATTAATGACACAGTCCATGGTGGTGGTAAAATTATGGCTTTTTTGTGTATTTGGCTTATTTTCTCTCTATATGATGTTCCCCATCACGCAAAGGTGTTACTGAAAAAAGAGATCACCCTGTTTAATTTTTGTAACTTTCCTCCGTTCAAAATACTGAACAAAAGCAGCAAAGGGCTGCTTTCTTATGGTATAGTACGTGAAAGTCTGGAGCTCAGAATAAATGCACTATCCAATTTTCATCTGGCAGAGAAAGAGGAAGTAAATCCAAGAGCCCACAAACTATGTCACTCACTTGTATATGGCAGTGGTTGGAACCGATAGGCTAGTCCTGAACCAAGGCAAAATTATGACAGTATTAAAAATGAGCAGATTAGAAATGTGACGTATAACTAGCTAAACAAATAAATTGCACACTGTACCATTTATACAGTTACTAAGTATGATGCCAGTGTGTCTCTTCTGCAGTCCCATTGTCTCCAGGAAAGGCTATCTACACTTCTTGGAGCCCCACACAAATGGCTGGGTGAAGCGCTACGTGGTGGTGAGGCGCCCCTACGTCTACATATACAACAGTGACAAGGACTCTGTCGAGAGGGCTGTCCTCAATCTCTCATCAGCTCAGGTGGAATACAGCGAGGACCAGCAGGCGATGCTGAAAGTAAGGATAAGTGCTGGGTTGGCACAGTGACAGGCTTCCAGCCACAGTGACCCGTAGCTTGTCAGAGCCTGGGCTACAGCAGAAGAAGAGACAGCAGTGGCCAAAAGACGGAAAGTCTCTAAAGTTCAGGAAGAGTAATGACAACAGACCAGGAGAATCTAAGTGGTTTAATTAGAGCTTTTTCTAAACAGGCTACATCCAGCCCAACCATTGGTTCCTCACTGCTTTGCTTGAGAGGATACCAAACGTGAAGATTCAGACACCATCTTCTGCAGTGCACAATACTGCAACTAATCAGTGTAGACACTTGTTACTAAATTGCTTGGAAGCCACTCCTAACATATGTGAAATGCGACATTTTGCCGCAGTTGTGTTTCCTCCATAGACAACAGTCTGCAGTCACAAATGGTTCAGTGAACCTAAAACACAACTGACTTGCTCTTCACACTCTTTGGCATGGACACCCAGTCCATCCTTGGCCCTGACACCTGGCTTGAGGTCAGTGCCTCCTCTTTGAGTATGCAGACCCTCCTTCCTTTCCCCATGGCATTTAGGGGCTCTGCTGTGAGGCAATCCTGAGAAACATCTGCAAGGAGAAGGGATCTAAAAGCCTCCAGATTCTCCCTCTCCTGCCCTAAGAGTATTTTTAGGAAAAAAGAGGAACTGGGAGATCAAGATGCATCTGTAGATAGACCATATAGACATTCTGTACCAGTGATAGTAGCCAACCCTTGAGGAATAAAGACACCAGGGTGAAGACGGTGGGACTAATCCTGTTCTGATTATGGTAACAATTACAAAATGACATGACATGCAAATATTTACATGTCTGAAAACCGTGTCACTGTGAATTGCTGAGGCGTCATTACCACATTGCTAAACAGGGGTCATCTAGTTTAACCTTTGATATTTTCACTCATATTCTATTGCACATCTTCTGTATTCTGCTCCTCTATAACTGGGCCTCACGTGCAGTATTTTCTGTTTTAGACCCCTAACACATTTGCAGTGTGCACTGAGCACCGTGGGATCCTGCTGCAGGCAAGCAATGACAAGGATATGCATGATTGGCTGTATGCATTTAACCCTCTCCTCGCTGGATCAATAAGGTAATGGAATATCTTAATAGACAGCCCTCTGAAATGAAAGCATTATTCTGTATTAGAACAGCTTCTGACTTTCATGCTCCAAAGGACACAGAGTTAAGACTGCCAGTTCAGTTCAGAAGCCTGTTCTCTCACTCTCTCCCTTCCTTCCTCTCTCTGTGTTGAAGTTAGGCTAGGAATCTAAAGAATAGTTCCTCAATTTTGTTTATTTTCTCATCTACTTTTCTTCTTTCTTGGCTTTTCCAACAGATCCAAATTGTCTAGACGGAGAACAGCCCAGACAAGAATTTAAAGAGCTGCCTGTCTCATTAAAGTGAATTAATGGGTGCTGTTTGCAGATCCCCATCTTAAATTTGGAACTCTCCTGTCATTCATCTCCCTAGATGCCTGTGCCACAGAGCTGATCCATCTCTATTTACAGCTTCCTTGGCCAAACTCATTTCTATTGTAACTTTAAAAGCCTGGTGCACCCTGAAATTCTTGTGCAAATGTGATCTTCCACCCATCTCTTTATTGGGTGACATATGACCACTAACAAAGCAAGAGCTTTTTTTTAATTTAATTTTTAAAGCAATTGTTCAGTTAAGACAGGGATTTTCAGAAGAGCGAACATTAGAAATCATGTCACTTAAAAAGGAGATACAAGTGTGTGCTGATAGTTCATAACTTATTGACATTTTAAAAATTACTTGATAGAACAAAGAAGAGTAGTTTGAGATTATATTTATAAAGTATTTAATTCTATTTACTTCACTGAAAATTGTACATTCTGTTTATCACGTGGTGTTCTTTTTTCCTCCACATACCTGTGCACATACATGATGCTGCATCTTAAAGGAAAAGATGTGGAAGTGAGCCAGTGTGGTGATCATTAGCCATTTTGTGAGAGTATCTTTCTTTTCTTTCAGACACTTCTAGCTGCAGTTGGGGGTGGTCATTTTGAGCAGAATAATGGTTGGTGCAGAAAGGGTTAAGCAACACCTGTCCCAACCCCTTACTCCCAGGAGCAGCATCCTAAGGCTGTTTTTCATAAATAAACATGTCTTTCAGCTGAATGTACGTAACAGTCATCTACATGTAACACTGAGACTGACTTTCACTTTTAAGTCAATAAGGATGTTGCATTGGAGGTAAACATATGATGTTGCCAATAAAGGAATGCTGGAGTTGTGGGCTTTAATCTCTTTTCCCAATGGCTAATATTCATGGGAAAGGAGGCAGAAATCAGACTGCTTTTTGCCAGTCCTGTCATAGGCAGTATTCAGGCTAGGCCCCTTTGACACACCACCATATTCCACAAAGCAATTGGAACAGTAATGGTTACACTATCTGTTGCATTTTCCAAGGTGCAAAGTATGAATAATCCCAAAGCTTAGGAAAATACAATATTTGCCTGACAGAAGTGCAATTTCAGGGGAAGATGGCTGGACTTCCCATAACAAATGAGACTCTACCATATGTCTGTCACATAGAACTGATTGTCTGGGAAAGCCCTTTGTAAGTTTTTTCCCCATAAAAAGTGGGCTTGAAATAGATGAGGGTATAGCAAAAATTATAGGACCATAGCATAGGGATGGAAGGGTATGACATAAAATGGGTCCTTCCTTCCATGTTGTATCAGAGGATGCTTTTAAAACTCTGCTTCTCATCTGCACTTCACTGCGTTCTTTTTTGGAAGTATTCAAATGAGAAGTAAAATGACAGAATCATAAAGTTTACAAGTGCTAAGTTTACTTAATCACTAAGTAAAGTTGATTCTGCCATCAGATTTTTAGAATATCTTTAACTGCAAAGAAATTGTTTGGAACTCTCCTCAGATTTTAAAAATTGGGTATCTCTGTAAATTCAACCTTCTGAAAACCCACAAGGATTGCCACAGAAGTTCTTGGGTTTATATTGTCACTCACTGAGAATAGATCTTAGCTTGCACAGCACATTTTGGTTGCGTCTTACTTTCCAATCTTTTCTCTTATATTTGGTCCCCTGTAAGATGCCCAGATAAGATAGTATATGCAGTGATTTTTGTTTGGAATTTCATTTCTTTGTGGTGTTGGGGAAATATGGGCAAAAAGGTGAGAACCTGGTAAGTCCTTTTCTATAGATTCAGTGAGCTGGCCAAAGTGCTTCAGGTGCATCTAATCTTCAGGTATCTCTGGAAGAAGGGTGGCCAGAGTAACCATGATGCCTTCTAAAAGAAAGGTTTTGAATCCACTTTCCTTCCTGCTTTCAGTTCACTTGACCAGAGGACAGAGTGTAATTTATCAGTATTTTACTTCATTCTTTGCTATCTAGTTGTTTCTTAATCATTCTTTTACAATGTCATGGAATTTCTTCTTTTCCCCAGAAAACTTCATTCTGCCTTACAGTTCTAATGGGCACCAGAGACTGGATGGACTAGTTCTTCCCTTGGCCACACCTTTTACAGGTCCTAACCTATGCACTGGTGTTGTAGGATTAGCTGCTCATTAAGAATTACTTTTAAACCCATTTCCAGTTCAACAAATGAAATATTACATCTTGGGATAGTGCTTACCTGTCCAGATCTAACTGTGAAATATGTGCTGTTCAACTGTATATGCACAAAGAATACGACAATGCAGCCCACTCAAGTTGAATCTGCAGGAAACTGTTTATCTTAACCCCCATGTTTATTTTTCCTTCTTCAAAAGAGGAAGATGCTATTAAAAACAAACCAACAAATAAACAGCCTTGGTTTGAATTAAAAAAACAGCCCAAGGTTGCTTCCAGACAAGGTGTTTCAGCCCCACGGGTTGAGTTGCTGTGCTCCATTCCCTCTCCTTTAACTGGAAGTCTATACAGTGCAGCCCTCCTGTAACTCTCCTGTGTTTCCTCAGTGCTGTTTCCATCCTTTTTCTTACAGCAGAAAATTCCACCTTGAGGGAAGGGATGGAATTATTTTTGCAGGCGTAGACAGCAGAATGTGCAACTGAGCAAGGGCAGGAAGAATGTGGGGGATTCTCCACCCTGGGGAATGTGGATGATATGTGGGAGATTCTCCACCCTTCTCTATTGCTTGCCATGAATGTCCACTTTGTGCCCTTAAATATTAGTTTTTCTCTTCACTTAATCCCTGTAAATCAGTTGCTTGTATTCTTCTAAAGAATACATACCTATCAACTTGGTGGATCTAAAGCAGCTCTGCTTCTGGTTCTTGGCCTCCCTATGAACAGCCCTTTAACAGCTAATGCAAATTAGCTATTTAACTGATTATTCAGTGATACCAGTTTTTTTTAAACAGTTGTATCTGAGTTCAATTCTGGTCAAACAGAACTGTGCAAGTATTATTGAGTATGAAAATAAAAGTTCAAACTTGCAAGTTTTCTCCCTGCCTGGCTCTGATAACAAAAGTGAACCAAGCACAGAGAAAGGTGCAACTAAAACAAGGTATGTTGGTAGGGGAGGGCAGCATTAAAATTAATGTCCTATCCCCTCTTTACATACAGTGTTCTGTTTTGAAATAAGAACAGCAGCGCTACTCTGATCTAGCACATGCAACTGTATTATGGAAGAGAAGGAATTGTCCTTTCTCAAAGCCTACACAGCTATAATACATTCCACTGGTGGAGAAGGAACATAGCTGGATGTAGGCATAGAAAAGATGTTGTACCTCTAGGAAGCATCCTGAGTTTATTATTAGTATTTATTTTATTTCAGTACTGCCCCACAGCTGAAGCTCTACACCTAAAGATCCAGACATCTTTCAAAAAGCCATCCCTATTCTGTTTCTTACTCTCTTAACTGTGTCTGATCCACCTGAGCTGAAATGAAGAAGTCCATTTCCATCAGTAAGGAGTAGGTAGATGCACTGAGCATAGTATTTTCATAACATAATTTAGAACCAGACAACAAATAGCTGCACTGAATCTTTAGTTTTCTGAAATATGCTGCCTATAGTC
The DNA here is from genome assembly GCF_004798865.1 of Varanus komodoensis. Lineage (NCBI taxonomy): Eukaryota > Metazoa > Chordata > Lepidosauria > Squamata > Varanidae > Varanus > Varanus komodoensis. Next base: position 91,693,194 of record NW_025335268.1, read on the forward strand.
AACTTGAAGAAAACATTTGAACTTGTCAGGCTTTTTTTTTTTTTAAGCAAAGTTTACGGTGTAATCCTATACATGTATAGTTGCAGGCAAGTCTGAGAGTGTTTAATGTGTCTTACCTCTAGGTGAGTGTGCTAAAGACTGCAGACTTAATATCACCATTCTTGTCCACAGTAGTCTTTGCTTTCCTCCACTGAGTACAAGAAGGCTTCCAGAGGCTGATAAAGTTTACAGGGGGAACATTTGTATCTCTTGAAAACCATGCACAGTAGACAGCTTCATATATCAAGTGGTACAGAAATGTAATAAATATTGTGGAATCACCACATCAGGAATTAAAATATGTTACACACATCTGAAAGAGTTAGAAATTTCTTTGTGGTAATGAATGAAGATGTCATGTCAGTATCCTTTCTTGTCCACATCTGTTTTAGATTAAACCATCGGGGAGACAAAAGTGTGACTACTTGCATTGCAAGTAAGGAAGAAATGCTTGGAAAGATTGTATAATGGGAGAGGAATATGAGACATGGCACAGGTCAGCCAACCTGAAGAGCATGTCCTAGATAGTATGAATTTTGGGTTAGAACCTGGACTCTCTCTATTCCATGTTTCTCAGGCCAGCAAACCTGCAGAAAACATATCTTAATTTAGGGATCAAAGGCTTAACCCAAAACCTTTGAAAATCAGTGGAAAGTTTTGAATCAGGACTTAAATCATAATGAGTGAAAATTTGACAGTGGTTTATTTAACAAGTATGCAGCAAGTGACAGTCTCCGGCTAGTACTGATATTTCCAAGCTTGTCTTAATATGGTGGGGAGGGCAATTAAGAGATCCACTGTATTGATATTACTTTATTAACTCTGCATAACCTTTGGTCCTGCTGAGATTACTGCTTCATTCATTGCCAAAATATCAAACTACAAGGAAGAATCTTCAGTGATTATGATTCTTGCTATTAAGATTTTTAAAAATAAGCTTTGCAAACCATTCAGTTTCAGTAATATTAAGCCTTTATCAGAAAAAAAATCAGTTTGTTTCTGAATTCATATTTTGGGACATCTAGTAGATAAGGGAGCCTATTAAACTGAACATAAAATACCAATGGGGCAAACTTCCATCTCTGCTTGATTTAACATGATCATAGCATTGTATCAATCCCAGGATAGAGGATAAAATATCATAGAAGAAAACTGTGATCTCATTTTATGTCATACTTGTATGCTTTCACAGAGAATATTGGCTGAAGACTGATTTTTAGTAACAGCAAGTGGCACAGTTGGTTTGATTACATAAAACTTTTTCACGTTCCAATGCAGTAATAGGGAATAACAAAGAATCTATCCAACAGAGGAGATGTTGTCTGTATCATCCTCCACTAGAAAGATGGCAGATCTTATCCCAGCATGAAGTAATCTTGAAAATGGTCACAATGCAACAGGCAAGCAGGGAAACAGGTGAAAGAAGCACAATTAGCTAAGAACTGTGGAACTAGGAGGAGATGGGTTATCTCTATGGTAACAAGCAACTGCGACAACACAAGACATTAACTGTTTAATATGCTCTTACTGTCTCTTTCCGTCGTGTATTTAATGATCTGTATGAAAGATCTCTGTCATTCATGAGCTATGACTCAATATCAAGATCTTACTGTATAATAACAGAGGTTGTGGTTACTTTTTAATTTTTTATTAATCTTATTTTGCCTGTGCTTCCATGATCTAGTTTGTCCATATCAGTTCTTCCCGTGACATCATCCCCAAGTACTGGGAGACCATTTCTCTTGCTTTGTATATATGTGATTGCTGTGGGCACACCCTTTACCACTGTATAAATAACAATACTAAAGTAATGAGTCTAGTTTTCTTGATGTCTTAAATTATGAGTGTTGGAAATTAGGGTCTTAAAATTGTGTACACTTAAGGCATTGTTCAGTTAAAAATAAATGTGGCATTTATGCAAATACTGGATGGCTGTGTCCTTGAACTTTTTGCTTACCTTCTCAATCCAATGCTGTCTTGTTAAAGAAAGTATTCATTCATTATCTCTTCTAAAACTAGAAACAAACACACCTGAAAGGTATTTTTTTCCAGTCCATAAGAGCCAGCTTTCTTTAACAACTCAGATATACTTTTTAGAAATGTTTTGAGATGCCAACTAGTGCCTATACGCTACAAACAACAGACCCAGTGCACAAAAGGAGCCCTACAACATTTAATCCAAGTATGCACATTTTAACCACAGAGTGTTCCAAAAGTTGTAAGAGCAATATCCCACACTTTAATCTTATTTTAAAGATGTCCAATCTCCAGCATGGCTTGCAACAGATCAACACAATACAAGAATCAATTACAAAGCAACGAAGACAGCTAAAATTGCCATTAATCCAGCATTAATGTTTAAAAACTTGAACAAAAATTTTACTTGGCACCTATACCAATGTGGTCACCAGGCAGTCGCTTGGAGAAGGTATTCCATACTCAGGGGACCATGTCTGGCGAACACTGGATGTACTCCCAGCTTTCAAAGGTGAGAGCATCCAGAGCAGAATCTTAACTGCCAACCTTAATATACAGGCAGAAGGGAAAAGGCATTATGTAGTGGCAGACTGTTCAACATTGCATCACCTCTTCTGTGTAATGCCCTAGTTACAGCTGAGCACATATGCTTTATAACTGTGAAGTCCTTACTGCTAGAGAAAACTACATTATAACAAAGCCTACCATAGTTTATGAAAAGGTAGCTTAAGCATAAAATAATGTTGCAGTACTTTCTAGAGAACAGAGGAACTATCTAAAATATAGGAATTGGCCATTCTCATCTTTTAGCTATGTTAACTACACTAGCATTTGATTGGCAAATTGTAACTGCCAGCACAGGAAATGGTAAATTTCATAAACAGTAAACAGTCTTTGATACAGATGTGATTCTCCATCTACATGTATACACATGAGATTATTAATTAAGGGTGGATGACCTGTTGGGAATGGGAGATAAAGATGCATCTTGATTTAACATTCCAACAAACACACACAGACAGAAAGAGATGAACACCACCTGAACTGACAGCACTAGCCATCTGTTCAGCAGTGTACTGATGGATTCGGGAACTGGAGACTGCGCCCAGATTGTCCTCAGTTGACTGGGCTTATAAGTAACGGTTTTGCCAGCATGTACTCTGATAGTCATGATCTTCCTAACTATACTTAAGTCTGGAAGAAGAAGCAGCCCTTGTCATGAAAGTACACTTCTGGAGATGAGACAGAGCCAAATCTTCCCTGGAATGATACTCTCCTTCCCTAAGACCTCCATTTTTCATGGCAGCAGAGGAACACCCAGGAGTTAGGTACCTTCTATTTGGTCCCCGTGTGTCTTGTCAGCCAACCTCACTGCTTCTCTTTGCTTCTCCAGCTCAGCTACACTTGCTTCAAAGGAATAAAGTTGTTTCCTGAGAGCCAGAAGCACATTTCTACCTGCACACACCCATGATTTCTGTCCAGTTGGCAGACAATCATGTGCCACTCAGTGCAACACACTGGAAAACCTTCACACCCCTGATGGATTTCTACCTTCATAACTGGGTTTAACTGGTATTATTTGGTTTGTTCGCCTGGAAAATGCAGGGGAAGCTGGTTTTTTTTTGTTTTTAATATTCATTATACTGGGAGAGAGCAGTAGATTTAATTGTTACTTTACAATTTACATCTCCTTACTAGGAAAACAAAGGGTAGAGTTACCTGGCTTGGCCGCCTCAGCCTGTTGCTGAACTCACCCAGTTACTTAACTCACTTTAGGGGCTGAATTACTTCATCACTGAAGCTCCTCATGCTCAGAGAGCTGGTTATATTGCAAGCCTGCCTTCTTGCATAGCTCTAGATAGGTTGGCTCAACTACTGAAGGGTCTCATTTGAAAAGCAAGGGAGGCTGCTATGCCTGAACCCCTGTCCTGCCCTGGCTTTCAGAGACGGGGAATGTACACTCATTTTAATTGTCCCCTGGGAATGGAGATGTTCTATTCAGTGGAAAGCACAATAGTGAATAATAGGTCATTGGAGGAGAAAACTTTTTAGTGGCTATCCTACAGAGACAAAAAGAACTATTACAAAGGCTAGTGCAAAGAAAGAGAACTACAAAACAGACAAAACAAGAGACTTCTTCCAGAAAATCCAAGAACTCAAAGGGAGATTCAAACCTAGGTTAGGTATGCTGGAAGACTAACACATTAGCTACATTCAAACATGTCAACAAGCCACAGTGGAAATCATCATGATACGCTCTTTTGTGTTTTCTGAATCCTGTCAGGGTCTACCATTGGCTCCATGTGGCTCCATGAAGAGAAACTTGTACAGTTTCAATGCCTCAGCATGGCTTGTTTGGTTGTGTGAAACCAGAAGCATGGTTTCCACATGGATAACACAGAGTCTAGTGGCAAGAGTGGCTGCTACCGGAGGAAAGGCTCCTGTCTACATCCTCCACTATCCAGAGCTGCTTAGCAATTGATGTGTCAAGCAATAGCCACACTCTGGCTGCTTCATAGTCACTCCCACCTTTGACTTCTTCTTGCTCTCCAGATGCCCACCTGCAGTTTTGGAATGCCACTGGCAGTGAGGTAGCTCACATCACCACCTCCAACAGTGTCCTTGAAGACAGCTGTATTTAGTGCTCCTACCACTCACAAACTGTTCTGCTGCTGCTTTTCTGGAAGAAGCATCTCTCTGCTTTGCAAAGTGGCCCTTACATGAGAGAGTACACGGGCTACACAGAGTGATCACCCCCAGAAGCCCATGTCGCCTGCTCTGGCTCCCACCCTTCCTTCCATTTCCATCTTGTCCTTGGCATTCCTCAGCAAGGCTTATTGACAATCCTATCGCCTCCCTGTCCTTTGAACTCAGCAACGCCACCGCTGCCAGGCATGAGGCGCAGGAGATTCACATAATTACCCAGCGGATCTGGGAGAACTCCCCCGAAAGTTCCACCAGTAGAGCCTCCATTCTGACATGGGCACCAGCCTACTTCCCAGCAGTAGCCACATTAAAGTACTTCTCAGGGTTTCCTCCCCATCCTACACAGAGATGTAGGGGCAGTGGTTGGAGTCATTACACAGGTATTTCCCTCCCCCACAGTACCATTCAGAGAGCCTAGAGCATTGTTGTAAGTGTAATGTACTGGCCTTTTTGTCTTGCTATATTGGGTGTTGTGAAAGCTCAGCCTTAATTGGGCTCATTACTTTCCATGCCTTTTCCTTTGTCTTCCCGTTTTCCTCCTTGCCAGCAGCTGCTGCTGTTCTGACCATGTTGTTTCATGAAATTACAATTTAACTTGTTTTAATTCTTCATGGACATCTTATCTTTTGAAGACATAACATAGTTATGCACATAGATATGTCCATACAGTCTGTACTGATTCCCTCAATGTACCTACTGCTAAAGTGAGGAGGTACCCATGGCAGCATGTACAAGTCCTGAGCACAGGGAAGCCTTGCAAGATCTGCAGCAAGGAAAGAGCAGGGAAGAGCAGTAAGTATGAGTGGGTATACTTTTATGTTTGCACAGAGCATGGCAATACAGGGGGTGGAAGTCTGAAGCAACAGTGCTACTTTAATGAGCTGGGTTTTAACAGCAAAAACACTCCAGGAACAACTGGCTGAAGATGCAGCTAAAGGAGTATGTGGGTCAATGAGAGGGAAGCAGGCAAAGTAGCCAGGAGCAGTGCAGCCTGGAATGAACTTTCAGCCATGAAGAAACAGAATGGTTTCCAATAGGTAAAGGCATCAGAGAAGAGTGGATGCTAGCGCCCTATTGGTTCAGGACTATTTGTAGGGTGTTCATTCAAATTAATACCACAAGTGAGAGCCTCTTGACAATGGTACTACCAGAGATCCTTCTTTATAACTGGAGATACTAGGGAATGGAACTAGGACCTTCTACTTCAAAACACAAGCTCAACACAGAGCTATGAACCATCATCTTAATATTTTAAAAATTAAAGGAATCACAAGCAATTCCACTGCCAGAACAAGACACCAGTCCTTACAGCCAGTGGCATCTACAAATAGGGATGGTGACCAAGGTCTTTTCTTCCTCTTTTTTAACCACTGCAAACTAGCGTAGCCAATGCGAAAACACAGGGGAAGGGACCAGTAAGGGGAAAGGACCTTACTGGATCCTGTTGTTACAACCACCTAGTCAGATGAGGTGGGTGTTGTTTTTTAACTTGTTCTTGGTTCCTTCCATGAAACATAATACAACCTAGCTGCAGCTGCTGGCCCTTTCATGTTGTTAGACTGACATAGTGACTTAAAGTACTTCTGTGCACAAATTTTAGCCATTACAATTTGAATTATGATTATCACATTCCACTATATTATTCAATCACAATAAAAGATATATCATTTATGCCTAATATTTCTCATAAGAAACGTGGTTTATCATACTGATGTAACGGATTTGAAAATTTATTTATTTATTTAAAGCTTTTATAGACCATCCATCTTGGGATGGTTTGCAACAAGCAACAGATAAAATGGCAAATAAAATGGCACAGCATCCAATAATTCAATAATATAAAACCACATTAAACCCGATTAAACTTTAAAATAATGCGAAAACAAAAGGGGTTTGTTGGCGCTGAAAAGAAAAAAAACATTGGCACCAGGCGAATCTCTCTGGGAAGCGTTTTCCATAATTGGGGCACCACCGCAGAGAAGGCCCTCATCCGGGTAACCACCCTCCTAATCTCTTTCAAAACAAACGACTTCAAGGAAAAAACGCGTAGAGTGGGAGCATTACAGTAACATAGACCACTCTTTCCCTTTCAGAAATGTAACCCGCTGCCAAGTTCGCACCTTTTACACAACACTTAAACTCCCTCGCCCGCCCTTTTCTCCCATTTTGTCCCACGCACGTCGCCCCTTTCTATTACGCGCAAGCTCCTGAGGCACCGCCCTCCGGAAGCGGCCGGGGAGGGGCGCAGGACACAATATGCGCCACCGGCACATTCGTGCGAAGTACGAGAGCCGCGTTAGGCCCCGCTAGGCAGGAGCTCTCTCCGCCCCCTTAGGGATGAGAATGACGGGGACGGGAATGGAATAACATGAGCTGTTAGACAGCTCTAGCCCCGCCCCGCCCTCCAGGGCAACTGACCTATCAAAAGCTCATGTTTTCCCTCCATCTTACCATAGAGATGGAAGGTTGCTCTGGGAACGCCCTTTACGAAGCATTGGTTGGATGTATGACCCAAGTGACGCCATTTCGAGGGCAAAGAGCAACCAATGAGAGTAGGGCTCGGTTCCGCCTTACAGGAATGATTGGCAGCTGGGTCGGCCTTTGCGAGAGGAGGTGGGGGAAGCGGCGCAGGCTGGCCGCCGCCGCCGCCGCCGCCGCCGCCGCGTTTAAGCCTGGATGGACCTGTTCGGGGACCTTCCGGAGCCGGCACCTCCGGCAGCTGTAGTCGCAGGTGAGCTTGCGCTGTTTCCTAAAGCCCTGCAGCCGCCATCCGGCTGGAGTAAAGGAGCCTTGCTCTGCCGACTTTGCTCTCCCGCAGATGGAAGAGCCGGCTCGGAGCTTAGCCCTCCTCCATCCCGGGAGCCTTAAGTTCTCCGCGTAGAAGGGGACCCGCGTGCGCTCAGACACGCATGCGTGACCCTGTCCCCCCTCCCCGCAGAAGAAAAACACTCGCGGGTCCAACTAGCTGCAGGGGTGTTGTGCGTGCGGCTGTTTTTTATTTTTTATTTTCACTAGTTTAATGCCCAGGGTTAGCTCCGATTTGCCCGACACGGCGGAACACGCATGCGCTTGTGAACCCACGCACGCGGATGCACGCGCCGCATATTGACATTCAGGTGCGCGCGCGGTGCGAACCGCGTCATTTGCGTTGCGCGCAGAAAAGAAAAGACAGCTGCGGCGGCGGCTCCTTTAGTAGGAAGCAGTCGCCCGAACTCCGTGAACCAGTAGTTAACTTTTGCTAGTGTGGCGGTGCTGCAGAGTGCGGACCGAAGCACACAGTTAGTTCGGGGCAAACGCTTATCCATGTAAAGACAGAAAAAAGGTTATTTATTTATTTATTTATTTATTTATTAAAACATTTCTATGTCGCCCCTTGCCGAAGTTTCCAGCGTGCATACATCTTTTTGCCTAAAAATTACACCCTTGGACACAGTAGGACCAGCTTTAGAATTGCCTCCCCACCCACTCCAAAAAAAAAAAATCTGTGTGACCACTTAACTTTCTCTTCTGAAATGTTTTTCAGAGAGAGAAGGGCAGCAAGGATCTTTGCTTTCTGAGGATCTACCACCAGCCAGCAGCACTGATCTGGGTATGATTTTTGTCTACAGCCTTTTATTAACCACCATAGGAGAGAAGGGGAATTGGTTTGGTCTCGTGAGTGTGCATGTGTGTCTGTATGTGGTGGAGGTATGTAAACTGCGCCCTCTGGTTTGCTTGTACTTCTGCCTTATTTCAAACACTTGCTCATGGCCCCATATTCCACTTCTGCTGGTTTTTCAGAACAAATGCAGAACAGCTTCTCTCCTACCTTTGTATGGCATTTTTCCAAACCACATTTTTTTTTTCTTCTGGCTTTATTTTCCTCCAAATAGATAAGCCCTCCCTTTAGGGGTAGGCCTTTACTCCTGGGCTGACTATAGTTTGTTTGTTTGTTTATTTATTTATTTAGGGAACTTCTATGCTGCCCCATTCGCCGAAGCCTTGGGGTGGCTCACAACCATAAATAAATAGAATCCTATAAAACAATATAAATTAAGTCGCCCTGGCCAAAGAATAAAATAAATAAATATTAACAATTAAAATAACATTTGAATAAAAAGTTCTTCACCTGGCGCCGAAAAACAAATAACGACGGTGCCAGGTGGACCTCTCTGGGGAACTATGCAAAGTTCCTGTTCTTAACTTTTTTGGGGAGCAATCATTTGGACTGAGGTCAGAGGGAGATAACACACTGCATTCATTTAACTTACCATTTAATTTTAATGCACTAATGTCACATTAATAGAATATTTTATGCCGTGTGTGTGTGTATGCATCATGGTCCTTAGGCACAGAATGGTGTGAAACAACTCCAGTTACTCAAAAGTAACTCTCAACATCTGGGAATTTCTATCAAAACAAGCATAGGCTGTTGCCATTACTGATTTTTCCCATTTATGTACTAAATTCAGTTGAATCATCTGAACAGGCACAATTTAGGCACTAGTTTCTTTTGGCAGAGCAGTATTTTAAAGATTTCATATTCTCTGTTAAGCTGTCTCAGAGCCTTACTTGCTGTGGGACCTGGATTATAGACATGTGTTCTCTCATATTTTAGGGGCAGGGGGTTCTTTGCTTTTTGACGATCTCCCACCTGCCAGCAGTGGATATTCTGGTGAGTAGCTGTCTTGATGTTTATATTTTGGCATTGATCATACTGGCACCTACTTGAGAATTCAGCATGTTTGAATCTCATAAGTGCTCGTTAATCTTAGGACTGCAGCACATGCTGACAGATTTACATATTCAGTCCCCAAATTAATGCTTTGAGGGAAAGTGAAATGACCATTGAAAACTGCAGCCCCTTTCTTTACGAGCTCTTATTCTTGGGTATTCTACTAATAGCTACTACTTTGGCATTTTTTATTGTGAAGAAGAGACTGTTCCAGTCTCAACATCATCATCCCAGCAGTCAAGAGTCATGTCCATGGGTGGATAATCCAGTACCCTTCAGGTGTTTTAGATGACAGCATAATCCCTGGCAATTGGCCATGCTGGCTCAGGTTTATATATAGGTTAGCAGGTTACCTACCCCTGTATAGTCCATACAGCAGCTTCATTTTACCCCTCTGATTTGGTTTTGTGACCACAGTGCAAACATAATCCAGAACTGCCCTGCTCTTTCTTTGAATGAGTGAATGCTTTCCCCTCTGTTCACAGATTCTTTAGTCTGTGAAAGTTGTCAGGTGGGGAGTACTTTTCACAGCTAATGAAAACTTTCGTGAAAAACACCCCCACTTCCTTTTGGCAGAGCCTGGGTTAGTTGTACAATCAAACCCAGTTGGGTTTAAGCTTGCTTAGTTGCTAGGTTGTGCTGTAGTCCTGAGATTTACAAGAGTTCTTGATGCTGCATGGGCTACCACTATATTAGATGTATTATTGCATAAATTGTGCTTCTAGAACTTAATGTATGCCCCTTTTTTCTTTATTTGAAATGATGCAAAAAAGAGGACTTTTCAAAATTAGAGTGACAATCAGGTTTCTTATCTTAAGCCATAACTCCTACAGTTTGGAAGCATTGTTGATTAAATTCACCCCGGCTGGCATTAGGTTTGATGATGCTGATGTGAAATTTGTACATACCTGTAAAATGTATAGGCTCGGAGAACTTGATTATCTGTGTGTTGGTAACAGAAGGAAAAAATGTACTATGAGAGTTCTTCTCCTGACAGTGCTAGATAAGCTGAGATATTTTACTTACTGCAGAAGTCATTTTCTAAATTCAATTTATTCAAAGTTTTTTTCATGTTTAATATGAAATACATCAATTAGATATAACTGAAGTCACTGATAATATATATGGCTTCTATAAGGGTTGTGCAACAAAAGTCATCTTATGCTTTATTATTACACATTTTCACTGATTTCAAGTAAAGACCTGTGATTTCAATGGGGCATATTCCTAAGCAAGAGCTAAATTATTCATTGCATGCATACAGAGAACCCTGATGTCCTCTTCCCTTTGGAAAGCAGCATGAACAGAGGATGGCTTAGTGGAGATACTGTGGGCAGGGAATAGGTTAACCCATGCTGCAGTAGTTTGTCCATTTCAAATTCACTCTTTTCAAAGCTTCTTTTCCTTAATTTAGTAAAACAGGCTCATTTTGTTGGCATAGATTTGAGGAGTTAGTCTTTCCATGTCTATAGACTGAAGTCTTATGTTACAGGGAGCCTAAAGGTTTAACTTCAACCTAATCTTACAATAATTGGCATGAAGAAGGATTTGGGTTTAAAATAGGTGGTAGGGCATAGTATTAGCTGCAGGAGTTTTAGTGTCATGTTGTGGCACTGCAATTGAAAAAGAACAAGTCATTGCAATGTGAGAGAACAGAAGGAGACCCCTAATAACAGACAGTGTTTTGTTTTCCAGCTTCACATCCCACAGATCAGGTTTCCCTCCCGGTGAGCCATGGAAAGGGAGAGAAGAGGAAGTCCACTGAGGGAGAGAAGAATGGGAGTGAAGAACTTGTGGAAAAGAAAGTTTGTAAAGGTTTTCAGACAGTCTGAAGCCAAGTATTTTTCTCTTTTAGGTCAAAGGTGAAATTGTTTTCTCAGGAGAGTCCTGCTGATGGTCATTTTAGGAATGGGAGTGTCCATGGGTAGAGTGTTCCTTTCCGAATGCCCCATCTCTCTAAACTTGGGGCTGCTTCCTGCTTAAGGGCACTACCAAAAGTCGTCTTGTACCTCAGTCACTGTGATGCCTTGTCATATTTGAAACCTAACATTTCTCTAAAGAGCTTAGGGCTATTTTTATGGGAGTCATATCCTTTTCTTATCATGAAAGCCATGTAAGGTACTGATTTTGGGTTGCCTTAAACTTAGGGGTGTCTTCAGTGGTTTACAATAACTAACATGCACAATTCAGAAGAAAAGACAGTGGCATGTTTCTATTGCCTGACAAACTGAATGGGAGTTTGAGTGCAGGCCCGTCTGTTCTTTGCCCCCCTCTACCTCACAGACTTCCTTTTTGATGCCTCAGGTGTGTATTTCTATGTTGTTGGACAGGTTGTGTGTTACCCATTCTCCCACCAGATTGTATGTTGCCCAACTGACTTCCCCCCCTTAAGCATGACATGCTTATATGGGAGGCTTCTTAGCCAATCTGAGCCAGCTAGAATGTGGAAGACACAACACTGTATTTCCTGCCTAAATTGTGATGTGAGGACAGTAAGCTGGTCTTAATCACAGTGCAGTCATAACAATCTCTGGAGTACACCATTTTAACATGCCTTCTCTGGTGAACTTATGCAGTGTACCATTGTGGAGGTGAACATAGTACTATCATGAGCTTTGGGAGGTAAGTATATTTAGTGGTGGGTTCTAACTCTGTTGAAGAGATTTTTATAACTCTGCATTCTGTTTACCTCTTCACATACTTCTGTGTGCCTATGTCAGAGGAAGATGTCGCAGTCAGTTTTTTATTTTGTTAGCATTGCTATAGTATTCCAACTGGTGTGCTCTGTTATATATTTTTTTAGCAACTTCTGAGGTTGCTGCCACACAAATACACCTTCAACCACAGTTGTCATATGTGAACTGCTTAAAATTTAAATACCTTCAGCTGGTGGCCAAGAGTTGTTCAGAATGCTGCTTTCTTACTTTTACTGGGTTACCATTTTGTTTCTATGCAAAGAGAGACCTTGAGCATTGAATCCTGAATGTATCTTTGCTTTGTTTCTCCTTAGATTCAGCAGGTATTCTTGGTCTGAAGGGTTATGTGGCAGAGAGAAAGGGTGAGCGTGAAGAAATGCAGGATGCCCATGTTGTTCTCAATGATATCACAGAGGAGTGCAGCCCCCTCCCTTCTCAGGTGTAAGTCCTACACTTCTATATACTTTCCCTGACTCACATGCACGTGTTCCCTTGTGCCAGGATGGCATTTATTGCTTTATGTTGAAAATTATTCTGAAGGTGATTTTCAGTTGTTTTGATTTCTGGAAATGACCCATGGCCAACATGGATTTTTTCCCTATGCAGTGCTATATTTATAATGTCAGTCCTGGCCCTTGTGAATTCAGCTTGGATTTGTTCCTCTTGCATTGAATGAGGACTTTTTTTTATTTTCTTTGACCTCCCCCCCTCAGAAAAAAAAACCCAAAACATTGTTCCTCCCAGATATTGCTGTTTTGAGTAAGCACAATAAAAATTGAAACTAAAGCATCTGGAAAAGCACATTAGAAACAAGCTTTTTACTCTTCTTAATGGACAAGAAATGGTTCCATCTCTGTTAAAATGTCTACCAGTGTCAAGTAGACAGAGTCTAGTAACTGAGTAATATTCTTTTAAAAAGTATTCCATTGATAACTTGAGATGCAGTTTATTTGGGAAAGAGGTTATCCTAGGATTTTAACAGGAAATCAGCAGCTAGTTTTGGTCTAGCTTATCCTTTCATTAGCTTGGTTTTCAAATGTTGATTCTGTGAGCTGTTTCTCACTTCAGATTCTGAAATGGAACCTACTTCTCACTTGGAAGATAAATTTTGAACCCGTATGTTGCATTGCTTTATATTTACGATATGCATGCATATTTTCTTCACATTTTGTGTGGTATTGATATAGTTGACACTCCCATACAACATCCTGAATTGCCAGCTCAGATGTTGGTGAAATCAAAGCCAAGTGGTGCTACCTTTGTACATAGGCTGAGCCTTTCCATAGCTAATCTGTCAAGGGAACTTAGAAGACATGTATGCTTTGGCATGCTGAGGCTATGACTCTCTTACAGGTGAGGGTTGAGGAAAATCTTTCTTTGCAAGACCATTTGGGAAGATGCATTTGAAGCTGTATCAGATGAAGGAGGGTTGTGCGCTCTGTACCTCTACTGGTCTTAGCACAGTGTCAAGCACTCAGTGTCTTGGCTGCTTCCAGAATGTACGCACTTCATCAATGTTCATCTTCCTTTACAGTACACGTGTCTCATACTTTGCTGTCTTTGATGGCCATGGAGGAGTTAGAGCTTCAACCTATGCAGCACAGAATCTTCATCAAAACCTGATCAGAAAATTTCCTAAGGGTAAGAGATGGGAGAGGGAAGTGTTGTAATGTGCAGTCTTATTCCTTGAGGTCTTGCCTGCTGCCAGCTCACTGAGATCACAATCTCAAAGTGGAATATTCAATAAAACACAAATATCAACATACAAATATTAACTAGGAAACCAGGGGAGAACAGGAGTACAGATGAATAATAGTGTGCGAGATGCAGCAACATGGATTCATTCATATCTCTTAGTGAACAAATTGTTATGTAGTTGGTATTAAAATCTGGGCAAAATTTGATGCTGGTCACATAGGAGAGTAGAGGATTATCCACAGTCACAAGTCCTGTATTCTAAACACCCTCACTTGGGTTGCTGCATACCAAATTCCAGGCAAATGCAGCACCAGCAAGAGGGCAGTCCAATTACATCTTAAGAACTTGGCAGCTATGTAAGGAGGAAGGTGCTCCAACTGGTCCTAAACTGAACAGGTCTTTTTCTGTTTGTTCCTTAGTTAGTTTTTTTTTTTTTTTTTTTTGTCGGCACAAGCCCATTGAACTTGAATAGAAGTGAAGTATATTGCTACACAAGTGAGAAGCAATGATGTACCAGCATGGGAGAGCCAGCATGGTGTAGTGGTTAAAAGCATGTGACTGGGACTCAGACAACCTGGGTTCTAGTCCCCACTCAGCCATGGAGCCAACTGGGTGACTTTGGGCCAGTCACAGACTCTCAGCCCAACCTACCTCACAGGGTTGTTGTTGTGGGGATAAGATGGAGGAGGAGAATGATGTAAACTGTCTTGAGCCCTTTGTAGGAAAAAGGCAGGGTATAAATCAAAAAATAAATAAAAAATAAAATGAAACTAGTAAACATTGGTTGAAGGATAGATTCAGTAAGAACTGAGAGTCAGCCATTAGACTGAATTTTGGAGCTATCAATATCACAATTGTATGTGCTGAGAGCAAAATTTGACAATGTGGCTTTAGTACCAAATATGCAAGGCTTACTGTTGAGCAAGTTGGAAAAATGGCTGATTGCTCTTTGGGGGTTTGTATTACAGGAGAAGTGCCCAGTGTGGAGAAAGCGATAAGGAGGTGCCTTCTGGACACCTTCAAACACACAGATGAGGAATTTCTCAAGCAGGCTTCCAGTCAGTAAGTGTGACCATGCCAAGTACATACTCGTAGATCTCATGCTTTCCTAAGAGATATTTGGGGCTGGATCACTCCGCAAGTGTGCTGCGGAAGGCACATCTTTGAATACTACTACTGTGCCAAACAGTTCATGCACATGTAAAGGTGTCATGTCAGGAAGTGTTCTAAGCCAACCCTTTACCTAACTTGCCATGTAGCTTTCTATTGGCAGGCAGGCAGGCAGTCATGTGTGTGTGTGTGTGTGTATTTCTGGGCAGGTGTCTGGTTTTTATGCGCCAAGTCAGAGCTGGGCTTTCTACCCCCATAATTGTATAGCTGAAATATTGAATAATTTGAAACCTGTATCAAAAATGGTTTTGCCTCACCTTTTTGCCCCCAATTTCTGATGCCTGCAGGAAACCTGCCTGGAAGGATGGCTCCACGGCAACCTGTGTGCTGGTGGTTGACAACACTCTGTTTATTGCCAACCTTGGAGACAGCAGGGTAAGCAGTCCTGGATGTTGTGCATTCACCTTGGTTTTGCATGCCAGAGGGTATCTTTACCAGTTCCCCGGAGAGGCACAGTAGCAGGTTTATTTGTACCTATAGCCCAGTCAGCTTCTTCAAGTACTGTGTCATTCGGTGAAAATGTGCTTTGCAGCTCCTGTGAGCAACTTTGGATTTTTGTGGTGAACTCTAGATGGTGCTGTTAGCCCAGGGGTGGTGTCTCCCATTAAGTTATTTAAGATTCTTTTAACTTGAGCTAACTTCAAGAAATGGCTGGTGCAGACTCTATCTATATGTGAAGCTGGATATACACAATGGACTATGCTTCTTAGAACTTGTTTAGGGATTTTTTTTAGGGAGAGCTGTGTCTCTAGTACCCTGATCTAGATACTTTAAACTTGCAATCCTTGTTCACTTGGGCTCTCCTGTCAGTGCAGGCGCTTCTGTGTCGTTATAATGAAGAGACTCAGAAACATACAGCCTTAAGCCTCAGCAAAGAACATAACCCAACTCAGTATGATGAGCGAATGAGGATCCAAAAGGCTGGTGGCAATGTCAGGTAACAAATGGGCAAAGCACAGAAGAGAGGGAAGGGGACAGGTCTTGGGTTCCATTTTTGGAGGGCCTGAATGCCCCAGTTCAGACTTGGGAGGGTGATTTCTCATATGATGGATCTGTTCATCTGTTGCGAGGCAGGTACCTGCTAATTGTATGTATGTCATGGTGCAGCTAGATAATTTTAGATTCTGGATCGAATATAGGGACCCCCTTTTAGACAGCCATGTTTATTACTTCAGTTGCGAAGGTCACATCTCTCCTCTTTTCTCATCATGCTTCAGAGCTTGTGACAGTTGAGAACCAAAAGCCAACCCTAGTTAAAATAAGAAAGAAATACTCAGAGCATATGCAGATTTTTATTTAAAACTTACTTAGAACATGACACCATAAAGGTATCAAGATAGCGGAAGCATTTTATTGTTATTAATGGGTATTTGGGAATAAGCACCATTTTGTTGTGGGAGGAAATAAACTTTTTATTGTGAAAAATAAAAATAATACAGGGAGCATCTGCAGCCATGTACATGCCTGGTTTCCCAGCCCTTAATTAAGGAAGTGTTTTTTAAAAAATAATGAGAAGATGCTGCTGTGACCTGTAGCAGCCCTGTCAGTCCCAGCATGCCTATGTTTCCCCTTGTTCTGAGTCTGTCCCCATTATCTGTCTGTCGATGCTAAGTGGTCATTTGGGGGCACACATGGTCTGTGGGGCCCTGGACTTTGGCCCAAAGGTCCAGTTATATTTGTATTACCAATATAAAGTGGGTTAAAAAAACACACCAGAAGGCCTAATTTCAAATATGGCTTTGCTTGAACATAGCAAGGCAGTAATTGTTGGCAGGTTTGTGTTTTTCTGGCCATGAAGAGGTATTGGTACCATAAAGTATGTGTGTGGACATAAACACATTCATTCATTCATTTATAACTTTTGTGGACCATCCCATTACCGAAATCTCAGGATAGTTTAACAATACAAAATGTAAAAAAAATTAAAATACAGCGTCCTCAAATTCATCTAATAATAAAACCCCAATTAAAACCATCAGGTCTTAAAACATTGGGAAAATAAAACACATAGAAAGCATTTCATGTAGCTTTTTGGACAAACCCGCTCTAAATGTTGAGTGGAATAGCTTTAACACAACCTGACTAAAAGCCAGATATCGTTTATTCTTGATGAGACACTAATTCTTGCTTTTCACCAAAGTTGTGAATTATCTTTCCCCAGCCTAGTGTTCTCCCAGTGTGTTGCACAACACATTGACCATGCTTCTGGCTGGGGATTATGAGAACTACAAGGCATCTGCCAGGCACACGGCTGGGAGGTCTGGAGTGAGCCACGCTGCTCTTGATCTCATTACATGCCAGACAAGGCCAGAGATACTTCAGTGCCATCAACACCAAGCCTCCATGCAGTTTAGGACACTTCCTTCTAATTGAGTAAAGCAATGGTACATCTAGCCGATGGTTGATTTGTGAAAGGATATACCTGTTCAGCGCTTGAGCAGGGGTCGTGCCCAAGCCTGCTGCTGGAGATCGACAGGACAAGCGTTTTGGCGTCATCTCTGTGCCAGAGTGCTTATCATCCTCAATGATTGCCTGTACGAGCTAGGGATCATCCCTAGTGTCAGATTCCCACATGCTGTTGAACTACTAGTTGAAGAACCACTGCACAGCATTAGGGATTTTAACCTTCTGACATACTGAATTGCCTTCTCTCCTTAGGGAAGGGCGTGTGCTGGGTGTCCTGGAGGTCTCTCGCTCCATTGGGGATGGACAGTACAAGCGTTTTGGAGTCATCTCTGTGCCAGATGTCAAACGCTGCCAACTTACACACAATGACAGGTAAAACTGAGCCAAACCTGGAAATGAGGCAAATACTAGTGGTTTCTTTTCAGGAGTGGCTTCAAACAAGCAAGCACCAAATTCTAGAAACTTTCATTTTACGTTTTTTGGATAAAATGTATTGCCAATTGCCCTTCCAGGTTTATCCTGTTGGCTTGCGATGGTCTCTTCAAGGTCTTCTCACCAGACGAAGCGGTGAACTTCATTGTGTCTTGCTTAGAGGTGAGAGGAAGCTCAGTCTGTCCAGATACACGATATTGGCATGTTTCCAAGGCAAGGCATGTGGAGAAGGAGCCGCACTTAAATCTGCATTCCGTCTGCTTGGGGAGATAACATGTTGTCTTTCTACTTTGTCATATTCCTGCTGTTTAGCAGTTTACCACCTCCTTTAAAATCATAAGGATTCTTTGCTATGTGTTGACATTTACACTTAAGCTTATTCATTGGAGCAAATAGTTATTGAAAGTGAGGCTGCTCACCTTTCTGCTCTTCTCCACTTGCTGCCACATTGACAGTATTGTCATTAACAGGTTCAAAGCCTCAGAGCCAGTCCTGATCAACCCCTTTCCTGCCTAGAAGCACAAAAGTGGCAGAACTTTCAACCTCCATAGCCCAGCCCTGTGTTAAATGGTATTAATAATGAGCTGTTCTGTCTCCCCTCTAAAAGATAAGGGGTAGTTGCTATTTCAGGCTAGAAACAGGAACAGAAGAAGGCACATTGCTCTGCCTTTATTATGGAGGTGATGGGGTCTTGTGATTTGTTTAAAAATGCTTTAGGTAATTCTGCTGGTTGCTTACTGCAAGCTGGAGTTGGTTACTCTGGGAATTATGAAGATTAAGGGTAAGGGTTAGGCATTTGTATTATCGCAGTAAAATAAGTGAAGAAAGATTACTCTGCCTTGTTTGTGTGTTCCGTTTCTCAACAGGACAAAACTATTCCTACAAGAGATGCCAAGTCAGCTGCTGATGCTAGATATGAAGCAGCCTGTAACAGGTTGGCTAACAAAGCAGTACAGCGAGGCTCAGCAGATAATGTCACTGTGGTGGTGGTCCGGATCGAACAGTGATGGGAAGAATATGTGCAAGGGAGGTCCTTAGCAGCATGCAGTGGAGTTAATAGAACAAGTTAGTGTGGTTGTACGTTTGTGTGTGTATGTATGTAAAGTTTTGTTCATTTTCCCCTTTAATTGCTCTTATTTGTAAATAAAGCATTTTTTCTAAAGGGTTTTGTTCAGATCAGATCATTGTTTTATAGAATCGGAGCTAGATGAGCCATCTAGCATGCTCATTGAGCAAATTTATTAGACTGGGCTAAAATCACATTTAGCAAATATTTGTGGCACTCTCATTTCCAAAGCATCTTGTGCTTCGGATTTCAGTACCCCAAGTACAAAATAAATGTGTTTTATCTTGGTTACCAAAGGCATATGCATTTCAATTACAACGGGTTTTAAAGCACATGGGGGCATCTTCCCTGATCCTAATCAGTCATTAAGTATATTCTGAAGAAAAGCTGCCATTTACATGTGTCCATCTTTCATAACTGCTATAGGTATATGAGTTTATGAATGTATAGGCATTATTCTCTAGTATATGAATCAAAGCATAAGATTACCTGGAAGGAGCAGCTCCACCAATCACCCTTGGCGGAAAAAATGATGGCAGAGAACTCAACTGAGGGTTGTCAGGTTTGTGATACTATGAGTAAAAAATCTGAACAGAACATGACTGAATTGAACCATTGATCCAAAAGTATGTTGCTTTGGCTATCTGCAAACTTACTCTGAACTAATTCCCTAGGGTTGAGTTCTGGTTCAGGCTGAATGTGTGCTGTCTTTTGAACTAAGTATGAATTATTCAGCTAACATGCAGTGGTGACTCAAAGTCCATTGGACTGTGAAAAGAGTTCAAGTCTAGAAACATGGACTAGGTGATCCTTACATTTGGTACATTCTTCATATGTGGAAGTAAGTGAGGCTGCCTTCTGAGTAGCATTGTTACTATAACTGTAACATTGAGTTGAATCTTGATTTATGCTTAGATAAAATATTGCTGTTTAAGTAAGCCTTAAGTTATGACCCCAGTATTTCAAAAAACTAAAAGGATGCAAGTCTGGATCCAAACCATTATGCATATGTAAATATACTCTCTCCTCAGTATTCAATAATCTGAACTGTACCAGGAGTTAATTTCTATCTTGGCTGAGAAAGATGAACCAGGACTGAGCATAAAAACAAATGAGAGTTCTGGTGCCATTTGGCTGGTCATGCCAATAATTGTATAAAAAGTTTGGGGAGAGAATACAGAAGTGATGCTAATTCATCTAGAGCAGACGGAACGGTTGTACAGAGACTTGGGCCTTATGAAAATGCTTCAAAGTTCAAAAGCCAATGCAGTTTGAGATACTGGCTCTGAGTTTGTTTACAGCAGTTACCTCTGCAGACAGTTTTAAGAAAGAATCCTGAATTTTAAAAAGCAGGTGTGGCCTTTACTAAAAAGGGATCAGCCGGGAATGTTTTGGGAAGCATACATGGAGAGAACAAGAACCATGTTAGATCGCCCTGTGTGCCTCTTACCTTTAAATAATCTACCCTTTCTTGCTTGAAGGTCAAAAGGTGATTATCAAGAGCTGCCTTGCTAAAGAGGATAAAAACCTAGTATGGACCTTAGCTTCGATTTTTCAATTCAAATATCAAGCTTATAATTTTATATAGGTACCAGTGCACTCAGTTGTAGTCACTACATAGTCAATGAGTCCAGCAATAGGGTATCCTTACTAAACACATATCTGATGTCAGATGGTAGTGGGGGTTTTTTCCATTTATTAATCTGGATTTGGGTGAGCAGAGAAGATTTAAGACACATTCATGCACTACTGGGTAATGCATCACTCTTGGGCAATGGCTTCTACTGATTCTTGCTTTCTTTCATTTATATGCCGTCCTGTTGCAAAGGTCTCAGGATGGCTTACATAAGCCATATCAAATTGCATCATTAACAAAGTGAAAATATTCATTCTCTCAAACGTTTACACCTTTTGAGAGGGTCTTAGGGCTGGTTTACAAATGCATGCATGTGGCTTGAGATCACTGCACTGCATCATTGGTGCTTGAATAGTTACAGACACTGCGGAAAAGCCATGGGTGCATTGCTATTTGAAGCTTTTCAATCAAGTGACAAACACAAACCTTGGATTTTGAGTTCAGTGGTTAACTAGTTATCTTATGTTTCAAGAGACCTGTTTTGAACATTGCACAATAATTGCTGTAGGGTTGGAATTGTGTGAACTAGAGAATCATCTTTTTATTAAAGCATTTTAAATCAATCCTTCTATTGTAATTAAAACAGACTTAGGAGCTACAGAAACCCATAAAATGAAGGGTATATAGAAATCTGAGAATGTGGGCAGGACCAGTAACTTCAAAACGAAGTAGCAATCCCATGACTAACTACCATTTACACCAAAGGTGTGCTATACGGGGACCTTTCATCTGCATTGCAAGTCTATTTTAAAAAGTCCATTCCATTCCAAGTAAA
The DNA here is from genome assembly GCF_004798865.1 of Varanus komodoensis. Classification (NCBI taxonomy): domain Eukaryota; kingdom Metazoa; phylum Chordata; class Lepidosauria; order Squamata; family Varanidae; genus Varanus; species Varanus komodoensis. Next base: position 91,714,509 of record NW_025335268.1, read on the forward strand.
TAAGACATAACAGCAAATGCATAAATATATATTCCTTAATATAGTACAATAAATAGAGCTCTTCATAAAATATTTCATGGCACATGTGTGTACACACATTTGTGTGTAAGGATTATAAAAGAGTGGCAGTATGAAGGCTGGTGCTGATCATGCTGCAGGGGAGGACTCCACCTTGGCCTTATCAGCCGCAATGGCACTTCCAGAGCCGGAAGGGTGGGTGCACCACTTACTGAGAACTTGTAATTTGTAAAACATATACAGGCAATAGTTTAATATATTTGGCTGATTAGCACCCTTTAGGGTTCTAAAAATGAGAAGAAAGTAGATCTTCAGATGTTTGGGACTTCAACAACCAGAAGCCCCTGTCAGCCTGGCCAGTGGTCATACATGCAGGGAGTTGAAGTTCCAAACATCTAATGATCTGTTTTCTGCAATTTGCTTTAGAACAAGAGTAGGGAACCTTCTATATGTTGTTTGACTAAAACTCGCAACATACTGCCCAGTAGTGCTACATGCATTCTAACTTTTCAGAAACTGTCTTCCCTTGTTCCTTATGTTGTAAAGAATAATGAACGGAAGCCTTTAAAAGGTATTTTTAAAGGTGCTTGTTAAGTCAAACAAGTAAGTGGCAAGTATCTTGTCAGGCATGATAGCTTTTAAACACGGATAAGACTTAAAGATACAAGTCTTATAAATGCATTTGGTAGCAACGCAGTCCCTGGAAGGCATGTTTACATGATTTCCCCCCCTGATCTCAAATGGAATCAATTTAAAAATCATGAAAAGTTAGACCAAGGCTGTAAAAACAAATCATCTTCAAGCTGATTTGGTGCCGGTGCTCCACTGGACGTCCCTCTTGTATCAACATTCCCCAGGATACTTTACTGAAAGTTTTTTAGATGGCTTGTAGGGAGTGATACAGCAGCTGGGGAGACCTGTTACACAAGTATCTTCTTGGGCTAGAAGAGATAAGGGTGTGTTCTTCCCCCCTGCCATCTCTAGAAATTTTTAAAAAATACACAGGAACAGGTCAAATGCCTGCCTACGTGCCAGGCTGGCTGAAGCAGTAGAGGGTGGTGGTGTGCTATGTTAAATTTCTTGGATATCGTGCTGCAGTTCTAGCAGCCCCAGAGAAATAAAAACAATTACTAAGAAAGGGAAGCCCCCCTTCTTTTCCTCTGTCATATCACCAGTGCATGCCTGAGCACGTAACTTTATAAGCAACCTCTGATAAAGAAGCATTTTGTAGGTTTAAAATGAGGGCTATATTCTACCTCTGTTGATGAGCTTTCTGCCATCTGGGTAATGTGGTAGGAGGGACTTTAAGGCAATTGTGATGGGTAGGCTAGCAATGCACTTAACAACCCAGTGCCTCCAAGCCTGATCCAGAGCGGCAAATCAGAAATAGCAATCTATCCAGTGTTGTTTGGCGGCTACCATCAGCACAAAGCAATAAAGAAATTTTATTTCTAGTTTTAGGAAGTGACCAGACATGTGGAGAATCCTGCACAAAAGGAAAATCTATACACAAAAGGACAGTCTATATGTATGTGCGCACATGCCCATTGTCCTTAGAGAAATACTGTGAATAAGGTAACAAATGTCTGCAAACAATATAATCCTTTGCAAGCCTATTTTGCAACTATACTCCTAGAAATGAACTAGGGCTAAGAATCTCCACTGAAAATAGACTGTGAAACTGAAGTATCAAACAGCAGATACTTAGTAAAGGAGGATTTTCTAGTTTAACTGCATCAGCCCTATATAAATGTCTTTTAGAATTCTACTCAGTATTTTTTACTTAGTTTTAGCATGTGCTGTGCCAGTTTTCCTGAACTGGAATCCTCACCTTCATATGCTTAACCAGTGAAGAGCAACATGGGTTTGCTTGCGTTGCACAAACGGGAACGGTGTTTCCTTCTAGTGTTTGGAACACCATGTATTTCATTGACAGGAATAAGCTTAGCTTAGGGCTGATGTAAGGCAGGGCTTCAGCATAGCGTCAGGTGGCCATGGGCCAGTCAGGTGCCCAGGAGTACTGCTCTGAAGTCCGAACCTCTTCGTACAGTGAGGGAGGATCCTGTTGCATTGTCTACAAATACCGAAGCATACTGGCCAGCCTGGAACAAAGAAGCAAAAGGTGAGTGAGGAAACTGAACAAGATAAATTTCTTCTCTCAAGGGCAGGAGGCCAGCTACTGTTGAAAAAAAGCCATGCTCTTGGAGTAGGGAAGGCAGTATCAGATCTGGTCTTTGGCATTAACTGAAAACACCTGGTCCCTACATCACTTTTTATAATTTTCCACGCTTAACCCTTCGTAAATTGGCTGATCATGTATTTACACAAAAGATCTGCAGTCTCTTGATGGCTATAAAAAGTTGCCTGCTTTCAGCATCTGTCAGATTCTGGAGAGAAAATCATGACTAGATGGTCAGATTTGTGCCATGAAGTTGGCCTCTGCTTTCCATATAGTGTAAAACTGGTCCTGCATCTGTCTAAATAGGAAGTTTTCTCCACAGTCCTCAATGTTGAATACTCCTGGCTTTCCAAATTGGATGCTAACCATTGATAGTACTCACATAATTTACTTTTTTTTTTTTTTTAAGATGCAGTACTCACCTGCAGGAAGAGAATTCCACTGACTGAAATAGTGAAATGTTCACTGTTTTTGTCCAAACCACTCACTGTTTCCAGAGACCTGAAAGCAAGAAATATCAATATTGATACTAAACAGATACCAGAAAAAGATATCCCTTATTACTCTGTTAAGGACTCAATCCTTTGCAAATTCAGACAGTAAAAAGGTCAGCAATTCTCTGCAGCGCTGGCAGCATTATGCGGAGAGTTGTAGGCTTATTTTCCTATCTCCTAACTTTCAAAGGATTGTGCCCTAAAGTAACCCATGTCACTTTGTTCCCAGGAGCTACATCAGTGTTCCTTTCTTACAGCCTTCTTTATAAGTTTAAGCTGCATGTTGCCCTGTGTAGGTCACTTCCAAATAAGAAAATTATTGATTAGCTATGGTGGAAGACATCATTTAAGGGTGAAAAGATAAGCAATCATATGTATATCACTGCAGCTTATCACTAAGTGCCCTATATAAAAAGGGACATAGGCTGGGTCAGTCTACAACAGAATTGAGTGGGGGTTGTAATTATTGTTTTCCCAGTCTACACTACTGGCAAATATACTTACGAGTTGCGACGGCAGAGTGACTGGACACAAATCAGCAAACGCAGCCGATCTCTGACACGGGGCTGGTTCCTCTTTGGATATTCTTTAGGAACTACAATAGGCAAGAGCTAATTAGGCTGAATTGCAGACAAGCTCCAGCTGTTAAAAGACGCTTCAGCTTCAGCTGTTAGATGCCTCCTGCTTTAGGGTACATTTTGTATTGTTAAATCATCCTGAGATTTTGGTAAGGGACAGTCTAGAAAAGTTTTAAATCAGTAAATAAGTCTATGCATATTTAGATAGAATAAACCCGCAGCATGTCCCAGCCAGCCATGCTGGGATTAAAGGCCTTTTTTCTGTTTAAACCTACTTACTACTCCAGTGCTTAAAAGCCTCAATCAAGTTTCAAAGCTACATTTCAAAGCTTCCTGGGCTTTCTGTTACTATTTTGCTGCCACCAAAAACTCTCAACAGACATTAAAGGTCCACTTAAATAAACTGGGAAGCACATCCTAACCCTAATAAAGTACAGGCTAACCAAGTGACATGTATTCTATGAAGCTTCCCATGAGTCTTATAATCTTCCCCTGCCAAATTTCTCCTTGAGTCTTGGGATTCCATATTACCCCAAATCCTTACCAGAGCAGAACTGATAATGCTAGACAGCAGTTCTTCTAGATCCTTATTTCGGGAGTATACAGAATTAACTTTCCCATTTTTCTTAAATGGATCATTTAGTAAACCGGAACCAGCCACCTCTTCATTGCCTAGCATTTCTATGTTGTTGAAGATCCCAACTCAGAATACTTTTTAAAGCTGAGTACTTACTGATATGCAGTGTGGCAGTGAAGATGTAATATCCACTGAGGGGTGCTTTGTACTGACCATTGTTAAGGTTTAGTCCTAAGCCACGGTGGAACATCTCCTCCTTTTTAGGCTAATACAAAACAAACAAAAAGAATCATGTTGAGTGGGAGAAAATAATTCCAGTTTTCACTGTCATGCATGGGAGGAGAAGTCTATAAAGTGGTTCTTCACATAACATGGCTGTGGTCCCACGAATTACATCCCTACTACTCTGAGACTTCTGAGTTTCATATTCTTTCCTAGGCTGAAACCCACAAGGCAGGAGGAATGGTGGAGGCAATCTTCACCTCCCACTCTCCATCCTTGGTTTTGACTAAATGGACTTTCAGCAATGGCCCTTTGGAGAGTTGGGTAAGGAGGCTGCAAAAAAGTCAGAGTTTGTATTAAGCATTCTTTATATTTTTTCAGGGACTGCAGGTGGCGCAGTGGTTTAAACCACTGTGCTGCTAGGCTGGTTGATCAAAAAGGTCACCGGTTCGAATCTGCACAATGGAGTGAGTTCCCATTGCTCGGTCCCAGCTCCTGCCAACCTTGCAGTTCGAAAGCATGCAAAAGCAAGTAGATAAAAAGGTACCACTTCAGTGGGCAGGTGACAGCGTTCCTGCACTTTGGTGTTTAGTCATGCCAGCCACATGACCACGGAGACTGTCTGCGGACAAATGCTGGCTCCCTCGGCTAGGAAACGGAGATGAGCACTGCCCCCTAGAGTCAGGCATGACCGGACATAACGTAAAGGGGAAACCTTTACTATATTTTTTCAGAGGCTATTTACATTCTAGAAAACTAGCTTTTTAATTCAAAATCATAGCTTGGAGATGTAGTTGAAGAATATACTTCAATAGCTTAGAAAGCTGAAGGCAAGTTATCTGTAATTTATTAATGCTCATGGTTTAATGAAGTTGGCTAGGATTGTGGAACTCCTTCTAGCCCAAGGGCTGAATTCCATTTTAGAGACACTGGTGGGATCCATATTCCAATGGAGGACTGGATGAAAGCAAAAGGGCACCCAAAATACTAAAAATAAAGCATAATTTTAGCTTCAAGGTCTTGCTGCCAACAGCTAAGCTGAGAAGTTGAATTTCAACATTTCAGAATGGGGGATAAACTGCAAAGCCAGGAAACTACTTACTGGCAAATGGGGGAAAGGGGTGTGGCTGGAATGCTGGAGGGCCAAGTTAGAGTACCAGGAGGGCCAGCTTTAGCCTACGGCTTGAGTACTCCCCTGCCCCTCACACACTGCTTTGGTAGTACTGAAGCCAATGCCATCTCTTTTCCTGAGGTTTGTAAGCAGATATTGGCCACTGCAAGAAAAATCACAGCAAAACAACCAGAGATCATTCTCTTTCCTCTTTTACTCACTATGTAATAAAGTTGAATCTCTTGCAATGATCGTCGTTCAATTGAAATGTTCTTCCGGGTTTGGCAGTGGAATGCCGCTTCTATTTGCCCTTGTTCCTGCCTTTCTAGCAGCGGCCTACTACTCTGGATGAGAAATTTCTCTTCTTGGTTTGTATCCTCTTCTTCCTGGCAGTTTCCACAGGCTTTCAGATTAATCTGCTCCCGTTCCCTGATTATTCCTGAGTGACCAAAAACATAAAACTGCCTGAGTGTGATAGGCCGAATCATGCTGTCCAGAAAAGGTCAAAACTTCACCTGCTTGTCTTCAACCACAGCAAGTGAAGTCAACAAACTTAACATGGTAGACTGTAACAAAGATGCAACCGTTAGTCATCCTAATATAGACAATTCTAAGCAAAGTGTCCATCTAGATTCTTTTGGACTGTCAAGGGTCAATTTAATGTGTTCACGTTTCTGAAGCAACAACAGATGAAGCATGGAAAGTACACTGGGCGCCTGATATCTCAGGCAGGCCCAATTGACTTGAGATGAGGAGAAAAGATAGCAGAATATTTGGCCCTGCCTTGCACCAGCACCAAACCAAAAAGTGCTAGAGGAAGGAAGTCCCTCTCTGTACCTGATTTAAAAATACTGTTCTCCATTCCTATTTTGCTAGCCCCCAGCAGGCTGATAAATGGTTTTACAGCAATATAAACTGGGTTTCTAAGGCTGCTATCTAGGGTTCTCATGCTACATCTCCTCAGCTGCTGCTTGGTGGTGGTGGAGTGTGACTATGCCATGTTTATAAAACAGTATATTCCAACCTAGGTGCTATCTCAGGTGTGTCTGACTGCAACTCACAGCAAACAGCCATGCTGACTGGGAATGATGAGAATTGCATCCCCAAGACGTCTGGAAGGGCACTGGGTTGGGACAGATTGCTGTCATCCAGGCAGTGCGCCATTATCAGAGACTGCAGGGTTGATGAGTGCTGTGCAGCTGTATAATGCAATACTGCACAAATGTTTTCAAGTGGGAGTAAGTTACTAAATCTTTGGAACTCACTTGTAAACTAATACGATTTTTATAGGCTCAATTTCTTCCTCCACTGAAAATGAGGACCACAATGAGGACCATCTCATTGCACACCCTACCCAGAATGTCCTATGATCACAGTCCTATGCATGTTTAAGTAGAAAAAAAGACAACTCCCAGCATTCCTATGAGTTTTTCATCTTTTTCTGTCTGAGCATGCAGAGGATTGCACCCCTTAATGATGTTTAGAGAGATCTTAAGAAAAAATTGTTTTTTGCTTTAAGAAGATCTTGATTCTGTCAGTAGGACTGAAGAACCCTAGAACCATAGTCCAGAACCCAGAAGGCAACCATTACACCAATAAAGCCACTATTATTCTGGGCCTGATTCATTATTCTATGCATATGGGTTTACTGGTGACACAGTGTACAAAGAAACCATTCCGTACCTTTCAGTAACATTCTGAATTCCTTCAGCACCTCCTCTTGAGTGATAAGGGCTCCAGGAGGTCCTGGAATGCCAAACTAGAAAGCAAATACAGGAGGTTTTAGACACATATCCCAACACATACCCATTATCTGCTAGCTGTGGCCAACTCTCCATCTCTATGGTTCCAAAATATGGACCTAAAGGACTCCTGCAATCTCTGCAGAACAGGAAGCAGAACCAATCCAAACATTTTGCTGCCTGAGGCCAAAAACAATGTAACCCCCCCCCCATCCTGCCAATTCCACATCCAACAGGTGAGTGGACTGGCTCAGTTCTGCCAATGCGACCGCATCCTCTGCTGGCTCTGACAGCAAATGGGCAACTTAGGAAGCTCTACGGCAGGCCATGCGGCAGCTGTGTGTTCTGTGCCCTTCAGCATCTGCTGCCTGAACAGAGTGCCTCACTTCCTCTAATGGGAAGGCTGACCCTGATGGGAAAGGGGGGAACAGCCATTGCTAGTGCATCATTTTTAGATTGCAAGGAGGACATAAGTTCACAATCCCCCACCTCAACCATTCTGAAATTAACTAGCATGCAGAGATTCTCAGATACGGGAGAGCATAATGACTAGGAAGTATGTGTCTTATTCATTTTGCAGATGATCTCTGCGTGAAAACAGTACTGTTAAAACTGTGGCATACATGGATTTAGGCAGATGCATTTATTGAGCCCCAAAAACAGGCTTTTCAATAGCGGCTTCAGGAGTGGAGGAATTTTAAGAGATGAGGACTGGTAAATGACAGGCCAAGGATGCCTAACCCTTTGCCTAGCTGCCATTTCTCTGCTCTAAATCACACAGCCCAGTGACTCCTCCCCAGGTTTCAAAAGTATGTGTGTAATGTGACCGTAACATGGTTAGCCACTAACATTATGAAATGGTAGAAATCCAGCTCCAGAGAAGCAAAGACTGCCAGAGAGAAGTAAAAAACATGTCATGTTTTCAAACTATGTGAAAGGCAGATAACTATAAATTTTTAAACACAGCAGACAACTCCCCTATAAATAGAAGTAGCCAAACGTATTCAAGGTTAATTTAAATTATATGTAATGTGGATTTAGATAGAATACCACTTGCATGTTTTCCTGATAACTCCACAAGTAAAAAGGCTGGAGAGATTTTTTTTTTTAAATGAATACAATTGAAGACCAAACTCTTGAAGCCTCCCTGTAGTTACAGCCCTGGTACAAAGTGGGCTTTCCTATATTGGGCAGTATAGAAATGTAACAAATAAAGCATTTTGATATTGGATTTTCCCCATTGTATATCCTAATTTGGTAAGGACAGAGTGCCAACAAGTTTCCTTCCCATTTATTCTATACAGCATTCTTCACCCCTCAGTTGTACTAAAAGGCATGAATACTAAAAGGCATTTCTTTTCTCTTTTGTTTGCAAGGTTTCTATGTCCCTGCTATAAACCCATCTGTGCTTCTTAAAGCACAGATGGTTTTAAATCAGGTAGGCAAACCATGCACTTTAAATCATTTTGCTTTAAGTAGAGACAAGCACCAACACTTTTTGTCAAAAGAGCCTTGCTTCCTAAGAGTCTCTCACCTAGACAAACTCTGAAAAATGTCTGCGCCGAGACATAATGCTCACCTTGAACTTTTGGGATTTGGCTTTGTTCTTGCTTCTGTTGTTCATCCCATTGTTGGATTGCTTCATAAGGAGCATCCAAGCATGCAACGAATCATTGCTGCGAATCCTGTTTGTAGGCGTTGCCTTTGTAAAATGAGAAGAAAAGTCAAAGATGAAAATAAAAATAAAGCAATACTAGAGGTGAAGTGCAGAAGATAAGACGGGGACAGATACAATAAAAGGTAAAACAGTGCTTCATAAAGCACTGGATTAGTTTTGTGGATTATCTTTGCTCAACATCTTCAAGAAGGTTGTAATAGCCATGTATCAAGCCTGATTTTTCTCTGGTCTGTATTATCTGCCTAGTTCATAGTGTACCATCATGCAGGTTTACAATCAATTTTCATAAGGATGATACACTGACTGGGTTTGCATGACATGACAACCAAGCATGGTTTGTCAACCACAGAGGGTAGTTTTGCCTTGCAAACCCAGAACAGATTGCTCTACCCTGGCTTGGAGTTGTGGTTGTGTGACTCATGATGGATTCTCATGTCATCTCAGCCTGGATGATACAACCTATTGTGGGTTAAGTCCAACTACAATCAAGCCACTTGGCAAAAGCAGTAAGACGATTTTGCCAAGTGGCTAGTGGGTAAGCTCTGTTTCCCTTCTGCATTTCACATTGTTGTGGTCCAACTGTTTCCCCCTCACTCCCTGATGTCCTTCCCAGTTCATGGCAGACAGCAGAGATCACTGCAGCTGGCTGTATAGCCGACTGAAGCAATCCCTGCTCTCTTGCAATGAAGTGTCCTTTCTAAATTGCAGCATTCTCCATATTGTGTAAACCATACAGGGATCCTTGTGGCTATTGTAATGGTCTATAAAACATAAATAAATAGAAATAGATAAATTCCCTTACTAAGTGAAGGGTAAGCATGTGGACATATTATAGCCACTATGGATGTTTCCAGTGAAGGCTATTACGGCACCATCACACTGCCTCTTTCACAGAATTCGGGGGGGGGGGATTGGGGGGGCATATATTGTCTTCAACTTGTAACACTGAAATGTTTTCCTTCTGCCTTTTCAATTACCACAGATTATTTTTTAAGAAAGAAAAGACAGAACAGCTGCAGTACTTACTCTTTGATAGCACTAGCAGCCCTCCACCTGAATGCATCCTAGGTCCAATCCACAATGAAATGGCAGCATGGATGTAAATGGTAGCAACGATGTATAGTACAACCCTATAAATGTTTAATCAGATATATGTCCTACTGAGCTCATTGGGATTTTTTCCCCCAGTAAGTGTATACAGGAACTTACAGGAGTGGACGATGGACTATGAATCCTTCCAGATAGAGGACTCCCAGTATTAACAATAAGAAGGCATTGGGCAGCTATTCTATTTTCTCTTAAAAGCAGCAGCAGTGGAAAAGCTTGGGAGGATGGGGAGAGCAGACAACATTGTCTGGACTCTCTATAAAATTCCATGAATGAGACAAAATGACTGCATGATGAAGCCTGTAGCATTTGAAATGGGACACACACACACATTCACACTTCCAAGGGCAAATGTTCCTGTATGCAACATCCAAAAGCTAAATCTACTACTTTGTTTTCTCTCCTTTTTAATCCCACTGTTGCAGAAGTAAATTCAAAGGGAAAGCGTCTATTATTACTAAGGCATGGGCAGAAGAAGCTCTAAATTAGTGATTTGAGAGTCGCATCTGTACTTACCAAGTCATTGGATGTTGGCAAGGACAGGCTGCCTGTTTCATTCCATTGGGATTTCTTCTCCTGGTTCCTTCTGCTTCCATGTTGCTCACGTTCCAAAGAGCCAGTACAAAAAGTCAGTGCTAGCAGTCCCATGGCCAATAATCGGAGTGGACAGCTGGAAAGGAGGGGCCCAGCCATCCTCTGGCACGCTGTCCTGCAGTTAGTTTCTATAGAGACAGATTCGCCGCAATAAGCATTGCCAGGAACTTTGCAGGAGCAGAAACTTTCAGCTGTGGTCCTTCAAAGAGGTCAATATTCTTGGGGGATTCTACACAAGAATTTTAACTGCAGGACAAAAATTGTTCAGTCTATCTTCAGCAACTATTTCTGTTTTTACCCACAACAGAGGGGTTTAAATTTAAAAGAGCAAAACAGGGAGGTTGATCTTCAGTTGAATGTTCAGCAGACCAGATCAAGGCCCTGGTGTTTTGTTTTCACTGAGTCAAAGGCAAGGAAAAGAGCAAGGCAGAAAGGATTTTGAAGAGATGGCTTCAGCAGTAGCCCCGTCACCTGTGAAATGTTAAAGCAAGGTGTGTATCCTCAGTACAAAACGCTGCATTCAGCCATCAAAGGGGTAGTTTCCTCTCTTGTTCCCGGATCTTCTGTTAAAGCTTAGCTAAAGCTCCATACCCAGACGGCAGAGACCTTCAATTCAGTGCTTTGGCACCTGGGAAGGGCCCTGGCCCATCCTCTTTTCACCTACACCCTCTCAGAAATCGCCTGCCTTAAGACACCACTATGTCCCTGCTCCTGACTGAATCTCTCTGCTGGCTTCCCTCCCTTTAATAAGCTTGAATTCCCCGCCTCACAGCAGTTGCCTCCCATTCTCATGGTCCTCTAGCGAGTTTAATTAGAGAGCCACCTGTTGGCATCAGCGGCAAACTGTACTTTGGCTGAGTTCACGTTTTAACTAAAAGCATAACAGACCCAGGTATGTATAGAGAAGGTCGCTCTCCTAGTTTAAACTGAAAGGCTCAGGCTGGAGAAAAAAGCAAAGTATGAATGGACCCGGAAAGGCTTTATTTCTTTCAAGTAGCAAGAGTGCCAGATGTGTGCTGGGAGAGAAGTAGATTAAGTGGTAGGACTCAGTACCTGAAGAGGTCTGTGAGATGGACCTACATATACATTTATACTCATCCATTCTGCTGTAGTGTAATGCTAACTTTGCTCTTTGCTGAAATTTCACTTTTGTGTGTTGATTTGTATTAATTCACTGATTTCTCCTTAGCTTAATATTAATCTCCAAGGCAGCATATGCCATTTTAAAATACAGATAACAAATAAAGGCAAACAACAATAAAAACAAGATTGCTATTAAAAAGTGTAATGAAACAACACCAACCATAACCCAAGAGAGCAAAATATCAGGAAAAGCAGCAACATACATCAGCAACACTGCATAGCTCTCTTTGAGACTGGAACGTTTTGATGGAAACATGTTTGGTGGAAACAGCACCCATGGCTTGGACCCTTATTAAATTATGCAAAGTTAAAATAAGTTGCTGGCTGGGAAATGCTGGGAGTTGTAGCACTTTTTCTGCTGAAAACTGCATAGGATGGTGCCTTTAAGGAAGTTATAAAAGGTTTCTCATCTTTTCCTCTCTATGCCCTCTAGCAGCTACCTGCAGTCTCCCCAAAGCCTCTTCATATGGTTAGTACCATCTCCTGTTAGACAGGAAAGGGAAACAGAGAATTAGCAAATCTCTTCAAATCAAGCAGGCTTTGCCCATGTTAAAAATTGATTTAGTTGGATTTATATCCCACCTTTTTCTATTTTAAAGAACTCCAAGTGGCTTGCTCAGTCATTTTCCTCCTGCTGCTCTCCATCTTAGCCCCACAACAACAACCCTGTGAGGTAGTTTGGAACGAGAGTCTGTGACTGACCCAAAGTCACCCAATTGGCTCCGTGAGTGAGCAGGGACTAGAACCCAGATCGCCTGAGTCCAAGTCCCATGCTCTTAACCACTATACTACACTGGCTCTCTTAACAAGCAGCATTCTGAGCAATTAGATGCTGGCCCTGGTCCTCCTCCAGAAAAGTTAGCAGAAGACATACAGGGTCCCCTGCCAAGCCCCCATGGGTCAGTTCCTGGAGGAACTGAAAGTATTTCCATAGACTGGACTTCTATGAGCCAAAGATTCTGCAGTTTGAGAGACAGGCAGAGGTGTGCAAAACCATGTGACATGTTCTCACAGAGTGGTCACATATTTTACTTTGCACAGCACAGTCCTCAGTTTAAATCAAAGGATGGTTCTCCATTTAAAGATGTTTAATTTAAAGATAAGGAACCACAAGAAAGAAGAGCAGTAAAGACCTCGCAGTTAGCATCTTGGCAATTGACTTAGCAGGAACACAAGTTACCGCATCAAAAGCACCCCTGATATAGTAGATGCATTCCTATCTAAATTATAGTAATGCTTTCTAAATTTGCATGTTGATAAGCAAATTACTGTACTGATTTTGTTGTCCTCTTTTGTTCTCTTTTTTGATGTGTAAGAAGTAAACCTAGAAGGTACTACCCTCAGTTTGTTCATCCCTGCTGCTATTTTCTAGCTAAAACAGGTATAAGCAGGCTTTAAATGCAAATCAGTCAGCCAAAAATATAAGGAACTTAAATAAGCTTAAATTAAAGGACTTGCAGAATGTAAAGGATACCAATCAATTCTCTCTCTCTATTTTGTTTTTTTCAAAATGGAGGGGGTGAGGCAGAAACAACAGTTTGTTGTGGTGGTTGGAATGTTGGACTGAGAAGTCAGGAGATCTGGGTTCTAGTCCCCACTCAACCATGAAGTTCCATGGGTGACTTTCGACCACTCACAGACTTTCAGCCCAACCTACCTCACAAGCTTGTTGTGAGGATTAAATGGAGCTGTATAAGGGTTCTTCACAAGAGGAAGGAAAGTACAATGTAAATACAATGTAATAATCATAATGTTTAACGTTTTCAGTAGTCCCAGATTAAGTATGGTTGACAGTGGTGCACCCAGGTCTGGACCCTGAGGCAAAGGTCCAGAACTTCACAGCCTTGGGGTCCCTCAAATAAGCACCTAGAGAGTGGCAAGCTGGCAGAAGCTATTTTATTTAATTGTAGTGATGCTGCTGCTGCTATGATTTAAATAAGTTTAAAATGCAAAACAGCACAGACACAGGAATGTTGTTGCTTTAAGTCAGGGCCTAAGTCAGACTATTACTTACTGTTGTTCTAAAATACCAGAAATATAGAAGCAATTGTAAGCATGTCCTGGCAGCTGGACTGGGAGAAAAAGATAAATGCCAGTAAGATAAATGTGAATACACATCACTCTCCTAACAGTCCCCCAATAATACTACTAAATCCAAGATTTAAGAGGTTTTCTACACGCGTGTGTTAATTTGTTGCATATCCTTTTAGTTTTGTTGCAGGACTGAGGTCTTAGCACTAAACAGGAGCGTTTTCTTTTAACAAATGAAATACTTGCTGTTTACAAACATAACCAAATTGGAAGATCATGACTAAGGAACCCCCAAACAACCATGAATAGGCAATGGCAAATGCACTATAAATGCCTAGAACCTCTAGAATTACCTTGCTGCACCACTGAGAACAAACCCTGGGAGAACATAGGATTCTTCCTGAACTTTTCTTCTGTCCCGCCAGCCTCACTTCAATGCACTACTCTCTCTGCCGTGTGCTAGTGGTATCCTTTGGATTCACCATGAAATTTTTTTTATGTATTTATACTTTTTAAAAATCTTCTCAGTAGAACCTTCAGGGCTGTTTATGAAAAGAAAATGCAATGCAAATATTCTGCTAGTGCAAGGGTGCCACAACACAAGAATAAATGCACCATTTTGTCAATGCTGGCTAGCAGTTGAGAGCTTATCAACATGATCCTAGCCCTTCCCAAGAGTAATTTGGGAATATGGTGGCCCTGTGTATCCGTCTATGTTCAGATCTCTGCTCATCCAAAATACTGACAATGGAAAAGCTGCTGTTTCTAAGCCAGTACTCCCCTATATCCGTAAGGATTATTGTATTACATTTTTATCCATTCTTCCAAGGGGCAGGACTTTATTTATTTAAAATATTTGTAAGCCACCTTTAAGGATAATCCTCCACTGATTTCTCTGTATACGCCTGGACATTTTGCTCCCCACAAAACCTCTCAGGTGTAGGTTACATAGAGAGAAAGTAACTGGGACTTAAGGCAGTCTAATACCATGTACTACACCACATGTATTGGTATATTTGTCTTAATGCTGCAGTACGCATTCTAAACTAAATTGTTAATACACAAGGCTATTTTGGCTGGGCAGTCACCCTTTTTGTCTTAGAATCAGACCTTAGAGACATGTTGGGAATCCTATGACTGAATACGCATGTACAACTGCAATGGAAAGCAGGTTTGTAGAGGAGCTGTCTTTCTCTCTCCTCGATGATGCTTGGGTGAAATCTAAGCTTCATTCTTGAGTTCTCATGTCATTGTCTTGGCCCACTATTCCTAGCGAAGTGATGCAAACAAGCTGTTCTCTCTCTCACTTTCCCTTGAAGGGGAGGACCATGCCGATGAAGTCATGGGAATGAAAACTCTATCTTTCCTTGAAAACAATGTAATGCAGAAGGGAAGTCAATGCATATGGTTTCCATAGTAACAGCAGTACTTAGCTTCCGTTGCCAGACTAGAAACCCAAGCCCTATCTAATCACGTTACTTGAGTTCTTTATTATGTGGTGGGAAGTGTCTGTCCCAGTAAGCTAGGAATGGGGATGCATGGCCCTCTAGCTGTTATTTGACTTCCACCCTATTCACCCTTCACCATTGGCTGCTCTGGCTAGGGTCAATGGGAGCTGTAGTCCAACAGTATCTTGAGGACTACACATTCCCCACCATTGTCGTAAGATAGAATCCATACTCACATGCTGGTCACAATGCCTACAACAGCAAATAATCTCTTTATTAGTATTTGATGTAAACCATTTCTGCTCTAGTTTTCTACTGACAGCAGGCCCTCCAAGGCAACTGAGCAAAAAAACTAAACAACATAAACATGTTTTTAAACATTCAAAGGCAATGGTAATTGTTGAAGGGACATTGGTGTAAAATGTTCATCTCTTAGGATTTAGATTCTACTACTGGCGTACAGAATTATGCATGGAATGAAGAAAATGGATAGGGAGAAATTTTTCTCTCCCTCCCTTATAATGCTAGAACTCAGGGTCATCCCATCAAGCTGACAGGTGGGAGATTGCTTCTTCACACAATGCATAAACTATGGAATTGACTTCCAGGAAATGAAGCAATAGCCACCAACTGGGACAGCTTTAAAAGACAATTGGATAAATTCATGGAGGTTAAGGCTAGCGATGGCTATGAGTCATGATGGGTATGCTATCTCCATTAGAAGAGACAGTATGAATATGTACACCGATTGCTAGGAAACCTGGGTGTCCTGCATGTGAACTTGTTATCCCCTGTATGAACAGAATGTTGAACTAGATGGCCCCTTAATCTGATCCAGTATGGCTCTTCTTACGTTTTTATGTGCTGCTGTTGAAACTGTTGAAGTTGCCTGATAACTACAGGGGAAAATCTTCCCCCACTGGATGTATGCTGCCTAGTGACCAGGTCCCTAATGGTCTCTCCTCACCCAAACAGCTGAGCCCTTAGTTCTTACTGGTGGCAAGGACGCCTGATGAAAACTCTGTTAGAACTTCCAGGCCTTTGATCTTGCTGCTCTGTGTCTTCCACCTCAGCAAGTCAGTAACACATGATGTTTAAACATGTGAATTAGCCCTAAGGAGCAAGAAGATGTATTTTATCTGTGGTGTACAATGACCATTAGTTGCCTATGGGATAGCACAGCGAAAAGGAAAACCTTTAATTGGATGAGATCTTTGAAGAAATTTTATGACTGGCCACCTTTTACGGGCAAGCAACTATGCACAGGATGTGCAGCATTTTTATCAGTTTCAGAGCAACAGGACAGGGTCCTTTGGGCTTGCTGAAGCGGTTTTCCTTCTTTTCCCCACCCAAGATTGTGAAAACTGTTAAGCCAACTTCCTGAATGGGCAGGCACATGTAAACCTTTCAGAGTTTCCCAGTGGCACCTTGGAGGAGATGAATGCAGCTGCCCATCATTTTATACATTTATCTATTTATTTAGCACACGGGAAGTTCAACCAATTCAATATAAGAATTTACAAAGAGTTACCAAACTGCATTTCTAATACAGTCTTTCATAGAAGCAACTGACTAGATTCTGGTCTAGGATAAATTGGATAAACAGAAATGCTTTTTCTTTTCCTTTCTTGCTATCTAAACAACTCCAAATGGCCATTTGTGCTTATACTGAATTTCATTCTGCTGTTCTCAACCCCATTCTCATATTTATTAAGCTCACTTTGAATTCTAATCTTCTCTTTTGCCTTGTTTGCAACTCTACCAACATTTATGTCATCTATAAAGTGTTGGTCACCTTGAATGTTTTTACTCATGTCATGATCAAAAATCTGGATAGTGCCAAACTTAACACAATCGCTGTAAACATCCAATATTCTGGTGTTCTGGTTTTATTCATAATTAATACTGATCAGAATTTGATCAGACCTGTCCATTTCCTTCATGATTGTTTGTGGAAGTGGCTTAGGGATTCTCTACACCAGGCATTTATTTTGTACTTGTATCTGATACTCATGTTACTTTCTAGGTCCTCCACAGAATGCTATCATCTTCCAGGACCATCCTGTGTTTTGCAGTCATTTTCCATTTTTGTGGTTATTTTTTGAAAGAGCGAATAAGGAGTTATTATTCCCTTATCTTGGAATAAAACACTAGGTAATACCTGTGTGAAGTTGCAGTTCTGCTATTTCACAACACACAATGAATGGAACAGAACGGAATGGATAGAAAAACAGGGAAAGAAAAACCTGGGGAAAAATAACCTGTGTATAACAGAGGCAGTCTTACTCCCACAAAGAAGGCAGAAGCAGCCAGCTCAGAAAAGCAGCAGAATAAACACTTCAGGTAGACAAGCCTTTAATTAGACATAAACAATCCAGTTCGGCTGCATGTACAAAACCAACATCATTTCTCAGAGAAATGAAAGCTAATGAAAATCACAGAAAAGATGCCGGAAAGTAAGATGATTTTAATGAAATTTAAATTCCCCCTCCTTGAAATCATTACTGATGAATTGCAGCTTACATGAGCCCATTCATGAATTGAACATTTTAATGTTTTTATAGAATTTTTATAGATTTACAGGGCACAGTATAATAAATGTTATTTGTACTGAATTCAACAGGGCTTCATGTAGTCACAACTATCTTCTCACTCCCTTAGGTCCTTTGCCGCTTGTGCCCATTATGCTTCAAACCAACACACATCAACTCTCTAAGGCTTAAGTCCTCTTTAGCCTATTCAAATTTGCCCTACTGAGAGACCTACTGCCATATAAATAAGCTTGAGATCAGGCTGCATGTAAAAATGTCGTTATAATAATCTCAGTATTTAGCTATTTGTTATTTGCAGTATTCACCATTTTCCTCCAAGTTTGTTCCTGAATGAAAGACTCCTATTAGCAATCTGGGTTTGATCACCATAATGTCCCTAGATCACACCACATTTCTGCAATCTCAACGAGACAATAGCTTGTCTTTGTGCTGGTTTTTGTATTTGCTCTGACTTGCTATAGCAACTTGGCTAGGTTCTGATCCTGTAGATCTTCACCAGCCCAGTTGCACTTGACTAAACCTCCTTATGTGAGTGTGTGGTCACATATGTTTCATCCATATAAACCAGGGGTCCCCAGATGTTTGTTGCACTACAACCTCCATTATCCTGGCCACTGGTGAAGCTGCTGAGGTAGCTGAGAACTGAAGTCCAGCAAACACCCACATGTCCCCCAGTCTGGATATACAGAAGGAAATGTATGTCTGACCATCATTTAAAACTTACCAGCAAAAATAGGTTTGCATGAGCAAACATTAGCAGCAGTAAACATTAAAGGGGCTACGTAATTTATGATAACAAGCTGGAATTATTCTTAGCGATCTTGATCATAGTGACTAAACTGTGGTAACTAACAGGAAGACATACATCATATGACCTGCTCTATTTCAAGCTAGAATAAATACAAACAATATACAAGATAATTAAGCCAAGCAGGAATGTGTGTAATTAAATATAGAAATCATCCTGCAGCAATAAAAAGAGCTATATAAATATGAATCCCGTATTATCCAGGAAAGCATCTCTCCCACATAAAATGAGTCACTTATATCACCTGTCAGCATTAGCTACTATGATCTCAAATTAACACTGAGCTCTGATTTAGAGCTGGCTCATGTTACTTCTGGCCACAATCCAACACAATTAAGCAGTCAATGGACTCAGTACACTTGCACTCACTTAGCTCTTTGCAGGATTGGTTCTCTTTTCTCACTAGTTATCTGCTTGAATATAATATGAGTATTAGAGTCATAATGAATTCTGCACTGAAATTGCTTGGATATCAACTGTGGCATCTTTCTAGAAGTAACATGGAGCAAGTTTAGACATGGCAAACATTTCAACCACTGGATTCTCTACACCTCTGCTTCTCACATTACCATGGCACACTATCTCAAGAGCAAAGGCAGAAGCTGGAAGTAACACGTGTGACCTAATCCTAAGCCTTATTTTGAGGATATGCTCATTTTAGGGCAGCTTTCTTTGGACAGGTTCCCTTCACATCTGTTGGACTACAACTCCCAGCATTGCCCAGTCAACCATGACCATTCTGGGTTCTTCATTTTCACCCTCATTCCTTATCAGTCATATAATCCTATTTTTCAGCCTTTACCAGTGGTGTTTTAAATGCTAGTGATTTGACCAGTTATTCATCCTGATCTGGGGGCAAATTGGTTGCACCCAACAAGGGGTGTAATAGAAATATGATGATTATTGTAAAAGCAGAAAAAGAAGGTGAAAGTAAAAGGAACTGTAAAAAATGTGCTACTGAAAAGAAGTCAGTCCCTTTTCCAGATTGTGCTGTTGGCAGCTAAGCTGTGAGGCCACATTTCATCTTCTAGTGTCACAAACTATTTCCCAGGAAAGGTTCCTTCCACCTAGAAGTATCCATGAAGATAGAAGAGGAGCTGTGATAGAGCCATGAGCATGGAAGGGCCCCCTCCCTTGTCCACACATCCTTGGCACAGTCATAGATTTCCATCTCCACTTGATAGTCTCCATCCATTCCTTTCCAGTAGCCTCCTGTGACAAAGAGTTTACCTGCAAGAGGTACCATCCCTCCATTTTCATGCAGGGTGTGAAGCTGTTGCACCTGCAGACATAGAATTGGCATTGTTCACATCTGCGGTATGCATTGTGCGGCATGTCAAATAACATTACTGTATATTTTATAGTTATACTACAGATGAGAAGACAAATTATTAACATGCAACCTGTACCAACTTGTTGGTGAAAGAATTTGTGCTTGTTGGAAAAAACCAGATGGTGCCATCTAGTGGCCGAACTGTACTGCGACTTAATAGCATCAACTCTTCCCCTCACTGAAGGTTGGCCCATCATTAACAAGGAGATGTTAACAGTGCACTTCTGTGAACAGTGGATTTGGTATATACCAATCCTGTTTTATTTATTTTCTTATTTACAATATTTATCAACAATCCCTCATCAAAAAGATTTGAAGGTGGTGAATAAAATTTTGAAATGTGTGTGTGCATACATATGTGTGTACATTTGTGTGTTGAGTGTGAATGTATGTATGTAAGTCTGATGGGTGATGCTAAAATGACTGGAGTGAGTGGGTTTTGTATTCGGGGAGTGTGGGGTGAGAAACAGAGAGAGTTTTTGACGGCAAGTTCTGAAGGAGAGAGAGAGAACTGTGGGGCAAGGGGATCAAGGGGGCAATCTTGTTTTCCAGCTCAGTTCCCACCCCTGCCAGGGATCCAGGCTCTTAGGCAAGTGACCTTCTTTTAGCCTCTCCAGTTTGCCTTTCTGTGAAATGGGCATTTCATGAATGGCCATATTCACTATGACTGCTATTTTGTGAATCATCATCATCACCCTCCCTAGAGCAGCCACTTGGTGATGGTGCCCAAGATGCTTACTCAAAATTCCAAATCTTCCCAGCAGCTCAATAGGGTTGGAGGCCCTGCCTATTCCAATCAACAGTAATATTAAGTTAGATACAGGCTTAGTCAGAGTAGTCTCAGGGCCAAGCAAAACATTTTTTCTAGTCATGCATAATGCAGCCAGTAACGCATTTTCTCCCCCCCCCCCAATACTGCAATGCAAGGTGGGGGTGGAATTTTGGGGGGAAATAGGGGATTTTAAAAACATCTCATGAAATTCTATGGCCCTATTCTGAATTTGGTCCATATGTGCTTACACAAAAGTAAAGAAAGGAGGTGGAGGTACCTTGACCAACAACCAGGAATGGCTGATAACAGTGTCTTCTATCTTTCCTGCTTAGCAAATCTGAAATAAATGCTACCTATTCTTGAGCTCATCCCACCTTGTCTACCATAGGCAGATCATAGGAACCTCCCTAGCTGTGTACAGAAGGCAGGGACATTCCAGCACTGCTAAATATGAACATGAATGGCCAGTCTAGTACTTATGCACGACACAAACAGAACAGCCAGTCAGCATTTGCAGCACACGGGAAGAGGAGCAGCCCCTGTCCAAGACACGGGAAGATCTTTGCTCCAATCTGCCTTTTTAGTGCCACACTTAGCAGGCAGAGGGGAAAAGCACCCTGAAGTGCTTTTCACTGTAGTGCTCATATTAGAGAGCCAGGGTGGTGTAGTGGTTCAGAGCATGGGGGACTGGGGCTCAGGCGATCTGGGTTCTAGTCCCCGCTCAGCCATGGAGTCAACTGGGTGACTTTGGGCCAGCCACAGACTCTCAGCCCAACCTACCTCACAGGGTTGTTGTTGTGAGGATAAGATGGAGGAGGAGATGTAAGCTGCTTTGAGCCCTTTGTAGGAAAAAGGCAGAATATAAATCAATCAATCAATAAAATAAATAAAATATTAGAAGGGCTCCATCATGCTTTGGACTTGATTTATCGTGGCACACTTGCCAAAACAACTGGATACCAGTGGTGTGGTCCCATGAACTCTGAAAGGGGAATTCTTATTTTGTTTCTCCATCTACCTACTAAACATAGCGCACGCTGGTAACAAGCTGGATCATGTTCCCTTGTCCTAAGTCCTGTTTACCTGTCATGGAGTACACAATTGACATTGCAGTGGATGAGTTTGTGCATGAATAGGCAGTGGCAGCAACAAGGCAAAATACTCGTTTACAGAGAAACTGCTGGATGCTAAGATGTGACACTGGCAGTGCTAAAGAGGCCACTGGTAAAAGCAGAACCAGTGGATGGCCAGAAACTGACAGGACTAAGCATTATTCATAAATCTACAGAGATGAAAAGCCTGGCAGGGCATCTGCTGCACCTGTCCTGGGGATTGGAGTGGGCGCTAAAGGGTCAGCTGAGCACTGACGCCATGTGAACAGCTGCAGCAGGATTTCAGAATGACGCTGCGTAAACCGACTCTCCAACAACATTACACACGTCTTCGCTGAAGCCAACAGACCATGCTGTCCTCATGTCTGGGATGCCCTCATTCAAGGAATGGGCTTCCTGCCATTCTGGAACACAGACATTCATCTGTACATCAAAGACCACTGTTTTTGGTGACAAGAGACAATTCTACTGAGGCAGTATGAAAAAAAGGGGGGGGGACGTCTTTAACTCCTTCTCAACCAACCCATAGAAATGTGTGGTCACTTTCATAGGTACTTTTCTTACATATCCTTCTTCAATCCATAAAGAAGCAGTGGCTATGCATGGTGTTTTGTTTTTTCCCCTGAACTAGCCTACTTTTTAGGCAAATGTGAAACAGAAAGATTTTTACATCCACAAAACAAAAACAAAATGCATATGGCTTCAGCTGAATTTTTCCCTTTAAAAAATTGAAGCTGAGTGGAGTATTTTTGCTTTCTTATTACATTTTTATTCTGTTCTTTAGCCAAGGAACAAAGCACAAATATGGTTTCCATCTCCTATTTTATCATCCCTGTCACTGTTTTCCACAGTAGTTTGGTTATTCTCTGTTCTTTTGTTATTGTATTCAAGTTTTTTGTTTGCAACTTTTATTTTTATGTGAGCCAATTTGATCTGGAGAATGGCAGGATAAAAATAATTAAGTTTGCTCCTCCCAACAACCCTCTGAAATAAATTAGGCTGATACAATTCCCCACTTACTCACCTTCTGCCATATGTTAGCATCTGGATCATACACATAAACCTTCTTTGTGTTGTCACCAATAAGGTAGATGGTTCCGTGCAAGGAAGCACAGCGGGGAGCAGAGAGGTACTTTGGGATGAAGGGGGATGCAAATACACTCCAGACATCTTTCAAAATAATAATAACAACAATAATACATCATTTTATTAATCAAAAGTTTCAATATCCTTGAACAAAGATTACATTTTCATGTAGTAAAAAGAATCCTTATTAGAATGCTTGATGACCTCAGAGAAATGCTAAAAGGAAGAGAGACTAGACCTGGAGCAAGTCCACAGTGGCTGTGCAAGCACTGTAGTTCAATTATTCTTGTTATCATGTACATAAGCCAGCCAGATCAATCCTGCAAATTGCAAATGTCAGTCGAATTTTAGGTATAAAATCAGTATCCATGAGAGAACAAGCTCCTTGGATTTTAGCTTGTCCTCCAAATATAATCTACTTTTGGATCGAGAGGAGTTTTCAGTACAGTGTTTTGCCTGAATTAAGAACACAAGAAGAGCAAAAGTCTGTCTAAGCCAGCATGCCCTGCCCTACAGCAGGGCTTCCTAACATTCCACAATCTGATAGCAAGGCCAAGAAACAGAACTGAAGATGAGGTTGTCCTGTGAATAGAAGCAGGCATCATTCTCAATGGCTGGTGTCACCTGAGATAGGGAAATATATTCACATCATTCTCAAGCACTTTTGTCAGGCTAGGAAGCAATAGGAAAAACAGTTTACTCATAGCTAACTGTCACTCAGGGTGTGCTTTTGATAATGAAAGAAAAAGGTATAGGCAGATCTTTGGTAGATGCCAAGGTAAGAGACAGTGAGTAAAAGAGAATTTAACTGAGCTGAGAAGCAGGGAATCCTAAAGTATCATCAACATTCAGTATATTACATGGGGAGATGGAAATGATCAGGATGATTAATCCCATCTTTGCTCTACAGAAGTTCATGAGATGAAAATGTAGGTGCTGCTGCAGCTGTTTATCATGTAACACATGCCTATCCCATGACTCTTATCCAATGCCTCTCAGGCAGACTAAAGCTGACCCACACTGCACCTGGATG
Organism: Varanus komodoensis; assembly: GCF_004798865.1. Lineage (NCBI taxonomy): Eukaryota > Metazoa > Chordata > Lepidosauria > Squamata > Varanidae > Varanus > Varanus komodoensis. The sequence continues at coordinate 91,738,127 of NW_025335268.1, forward strand.
CCTCAACTGGTTGTAAGGATAAATAGGTGCTTGCAGAGAGTTTTAAAGAGATACTTCAAACAAATAGTTGAAAGCCTAGCAAGGGATCATTGCAAATGCCCGTGCTGCTGAAAAGTGCATGTCAACTGGATAAACAAGCATTATGAGCAACTACGGAAGTGGAGTTGACATTAGGGAAGTAAAGAGGCTACCCATTTCTGGCACTGACTGGACAATACAGCCTGGGCAATGTACCATTGTGGAAAGTCACACACCATAAACCTCATCTCTCTCACCCTTTAGTTGTTTTGCTTTTTGCCCAACAAAATCAATAAAAAGACAAACATGCCAAGCAGATCACAGGCAATCAAGAGTAAGCCAGTTATTCATATCTACAGCACTCCACAATCCTTTAAGCATGGTTAAGACACAGAACCAAAGATGATTTTGTTGGCAGGATCCTCCTCCCCCATGGTTAGCATCACCAGGGGCTTAGAGCAGCATTTAGCCCCCATCTCATCAGGGTACCTAAATGCACACCTTTTAAATTAAATGGAGCAAATATGACTGGCATTCACTCCTAAGAGGAAAAGTAAAGTGCTGCATTTAATGGACACAGTTGCAACAAGAGCAAAATCTGCTATTGGACACTCAGAGGCCCAGCCTCACTTACAAAAGATCCCACGGGAGGGACAGGAAAGCAGAATATGTTTCTCCATCCACACACGCTGCCTATCATCATGGCAGGCATTTTGCAAGGCTTATGTTAGTCATGTGGAAGGAGGTAATAGACTTCAGTTTCAGTACCCATGATGGCAACAACAAAAACATGTTTGTAAAGGGTCTGCAAAACAGAAAGGATCTTGCAGCTCAGTGAGCCCATGATCCGGTTAGTCTGGAAAAGCTCCTTTCCTGCAAGGATCTTTCTGTTCCTTCTTACCAATGGCGGGGTTGTAACACTGCAGGGTTAATGCATTATATTTGACCGCACACGATCCAATGAGGTACAACTTCCCAAGACAGCCAGCTACGTCAAAGTTGCTGACATACTTCAGGGCAGGGCTGACAAAGGACCAGCTGTCATTATAAGGATCGTAGCACTCCACTTCCACAACATCCAGCGTTGTGCCTACAGACCATGTGAGAAATAAAAAAGAAGACTTGAGTATAGTGGGAGTCCACAGAGATACCCACTGAGCACTACCGGGCCTCTAAGTCACCTACAGGATAATGTGAGCTTGATATGTAGGGGGTCTGTGTTCATTTTAACTTTTACCCCAACCACCAGTTGTTTGGTGGTTTCTTAACTTTTGTGCATCATCCCCCATTCTAAAAGTTTGAAATCCCTCTTCTAAGGCTTAGTTGCTGACCATACTAACTTTAAGCTAAAATATGCTGGCATTTGGGGTGAATGTGGCCTTGCCTGCTACTGGAATGCAGCTCCCAAGGGACTCGCTGAAATGGAATCATGTCCTTGGTGAAAAACATTCTACAGCCCTGCTATAGACTGAGGTTTCCCCAGATCACAATTCTCATTTCCTACCACCAATGGCATAGATCTCTCCATTGAGAACAGCACTGGCATGGTTCGTTCGAGGCTTCAGCATTGGAGCAATGGGTTTCCAGGCACTTTTCTTTAGGCAGAAGCACCAGGACCGGGTTGTAGACCATGTGTCATTCTGTGATCCTCTGGAGCCCCCTGAGAATAGAAATAACCAGGATAGTTAAATAGAGGGCCAGGACCCATTATTTTTGTGCCAGTTTAAAACACTTGGCTATTAGAGCTTATTCACTGTAATTAATGCTGCTTCTGAATTTCCTGCAAGCTTCTAGAATTGGCAAAATTAGAGGGCAACACAGTGGACTTTGATTAAATTTAACTAGGAAATTTGGGCATCATCGTTTAATTTTGTTTAATTTTAATTTAGATCAGAAGAGCCCAAACAAGCAGAACCAAGAAAGTACGGCAACAGGCACAAAAAGTTTCATAGGTTTGGTACAATGTAAGTTCAGAAAGAGCACCATCCTTACCTGTGATGTAAACATCGTTGTTTAGAGCAATCATAGAAAAGCCCCACTTATTGTAATCTGGAAAATCAGGCAGAGCAATCCATGCTTCTGAAACAGGAAAACCAAGTGTATAAGTGGCCCTCAAGCAGTCCTGACCAGTCAACATTTTAACTTTCTGGGGGTCTTGCCTTGCATGACATGATTCAGGGACCTCTGCATGGATGCTTTTATTCTTGGAATAGAAGCAGTGGTGAAGGCAGATGACATGTTTTGTCAGAACTCTGTAATGTTTTCCTGCTGTTTCATGCTTACTGATGCCTGCTCCTTTCCCATGAGAGATCAGGAGACAACGTCTCTGTGCACACTTAGGGCTGTGGCAAAGATCTGGAAGACAAAATGCTCGTAGGCTCTTCTTCATGTGCACACCCACATAACCTAACCTTTGTTCCCTAACATGGTTATGGCCAGCTTCTTCTGTATCAGGCTATAAGCAACATCTAAATTATGACTGAATGCAACTGTACGCTGTACATATTGCAGTCCATGCCTTGAAGGGGTGGTTGTTTATGTAGCACCATCTGTATTACATACCACACTCCTGGCCTTTTTTCAGTCCCGCTATCTAGACTACTGCAGCAAAACAGCCGCTTATTTCAGCTGCCACTGCACTGTCAATTTTGGCAGCAAACACACTTTCAGCTTGTCACTAAATCTGACAAGTAGACTATTTTTTCTGCTGCTGCTGCTCCATCAAATTCTGGCATTAGAAGCAAGGGTATGGCTACCAGAGTAAGGGGGCTTTGGGATGCTGTGGCACCCCCCTCAGGAAGTTGCCTATCCCTGGTGTACTTGGTGACTTCCAGAGTACAAACAACATGGAAAAGTAAAATGGGAGAACAGTATGAGTGGCACTGTAAGGAAAGTCAGTCACATGTACTTAACAGCGGGCGACCATTGCAAATATGGATCTAGGGCTTAATCCAATGGCTTCATAGCCAAAGGAAAGAGGCAGCTTTAAGTCGTCATGGCAGAAGATGACCTGAGCATGAACCAGAGACTTAGCCGAGGGGACAGAGAAGAATGGCCTGATTTTTATAATGCTGTAGAGGGAGAAGCAACACAATGTTACAAATAGTTGACCAAGATGAGAGAAGAATCAAAAAGCTGAAGCTGCCTGGGTGCGTGATGAAATTGTCAGTGGATGTGGAGAGGGCATGTGGAGGGAGACTACTAAGGCAGATCAGATGCTTGAAAGACTAGTGCAGGGATGAAGAACCAGTGGCCTTCCAGATGTTGCTGGACGGCAAATTCTATCAGCGCCTACCATCATGGCCCACAGTCAGAAAAGATGTGAGTTGTAGTCCAGCCTCTGAAGTTTCACAGGTACCCCACCCCTGGACTAGAAGTTTTGCCTTAGAGTGCTCCATTAAAGAACAGGGAGGAGCTGCTTTTCCTGGGTGACTTTCCCCACTGGATTTTTTCAAGGGCTGCTGTAGTTTCCTGGCGCCTGTGCTGCTAGTGGGACCTTTGCCGTGGGTTGAATATCTACATGCTCTAGGCTGTTCCCTTTCTCTCAGCTGCATGTGTTGAAGGAGAAGGGCAAGTTTCCCTGCAATTGTCTTCTCATTGGTTCAAGGTCCATAGCTAATAAGATCTCTCCTCTCCACTCTGCTCCCCTCTTCTCTGCTCCTCATGCCCTTGGAAAGATGGCTTCTAAGATCCCTAGACACCCATGCTGCCTGATCCTGTACCCCCAGGAATACAGTTCTTTCACGTAGCCTACTCTGTTCATGGATGATAAAACTCTTCCCCTGCAGTGCCCATTGGTGGGAGATGCACCATGACCACATCCACAATGATGTAGTCAGAACAAATGCTAAGTTCCTTTACTGGAAGGACCTCCCAATTAACCATGCTTGTTTGGAAGGAAAAAACGAGCATTTTCTTATTGGAACAGACCTATCTATACCCACATACATTTAGAGGTAATTATCTATGCCTGTTATCTGTTTCTATGTTCACAGTGTTGTCAAAACACACTCCAATTGCCTCATCTTGCCCAGATAATGCCAGAGGTGAAAAAGGTCTCTCTCATGTTTTGTCGCCTCCTCAGGATTCGCTTTCCATCACCACAACACCACCAACTCCATACAGTGTTTGCAGGCCAGCCCAACAGCTTCTGCTGTCAACATCAGCCTGGGGTGAACGCAGCTGCTCAGCAGTGACAAACACCAAAGGAACCCAGAGCATTACATCATCTGGAAATCTCTTCTTCGCCAGTTTTGCATATTTGTATGTTAAAATCCAAGGCATGGCTGCTTCTGCCCACACTTTTGTGCCTGTTACATAAAGTGACTTTGATGATATAAAGTGTTCTGATATGACAAGTCTAAATGGTCACTGTATAATATACCTGAATTTACTCCCTTTTACTTCCTCAGATTGGATTTACCTCAGGTTATTCAACTATTAGCCTATATGGGTAAAGACAGGTAGGCTAAGAAATGTGTAAATGAACAAATGGTTAAAATATGGGAAAATCTTGGTGGTCTAATTTCTCAAAATCATCAATTAATTTAGTCTGGAGGCTCTAAATGATCTTAATTTTAACATAAGGAAGGCTTTAAGCAAAGATTCCTAGACATTAGAATACAAACAGACCTTGCTGCCTTGGTGAATACAAGTCTATGAAATGGTTAGCAAAGACAGCACCCCAATTTCAGGAGAAAAGGTGTTTTTTCATTTCAGAGGTCATTGCGTGGCCATTACTCATCTCCCAAATGAGCAAATGGACTCAGCAATAGCAAAGAAGATTCAGCTACTTTCCAGTGCATACCTGCAGTGCACCTGTAATTTGGCACACTATTTATTATAGTGCCAGGTACATTCTAGCTGTAACAACATCATTTCCATTTCTTGGAAACATAAGAAATTAGGCACTTGAGGCTAAATCTTTTTTCCTCTCCCTCTCTGAAATTCTGATCGTTTGTAGCTCAGAGGGTTGCTTCTATGTGATTGAGGCAATCAGTTCATGGGAAAAAGGGAAATCATCTGACTGCCCAGAGAGATTCAGCTGTTGGGTGGTATAGAAATTAATTGACTGATTAATTAATTCTTTGGGACTACAAAGCTGACTATTGGCCATGAGGGCTTAATACTCATGGAAGTCAAAGTCCAAAATATCAGGAAGATTGGTCCCTTATTGTTAAATATTATTAAATTTTGATACAAATTACCTATCTATATTCATGTTTAATTAAATTCATTTGCCATAGAATTAAGAGTATGCATTAAATATCTGGCTAGTCTATTATTTCTTTATTTATTGGATTTTTATGCCACCCATAGCCTGGGGGCTCTCTGAGTAGTTCACAAAAAACAGAAACAGCAACTTAACATCACTGTAGCAAAATAAAACAATTCTACATGATTCCCTGCCCCAAAGACTCCAGAGACAGCACTCTACAACATTTCTAGCTAGCCCTTCGTTTTTAAGTCTCCTATGCATAGACCTGTGAATGCCAAAAGCAGTGGAAGAGACTTAAAGATAATCAGATTTCTATTATTTTAATAATGTTGATTCTTTTATGTCACTCTCCTTTCTGAGGAATTCAGATCTCACCTTTCCTCTGCACCACAACTTGATCAAGAAACATACATTTTCCAGTGCATTGGAAATTGCATTGGCAGTGGGGTAACTCTGCCTTGGCAAGCTGACTTGCTACTTATAAAGGTAAGCTTGAGCCTCCAGCACAGACTTTGTGTTCCTTGTTTCTAAATTCTACAGTAATACCATTGCTATCACATTGAGGGTGACCAGGTATCCTACTTTATAGAGCGCTGTCCTCAGTTTGAAGGGGCATCAAGGGACTGTCCTGTTGGAAAGCCTGCCAAAGTCTGGTTTAAAGACAGAGAAGAGTCAGAAGGGAGGAAATGCAGGTGCCTTAAAGCTGCCCATCAGCACTTCACACCCAGGCAGCAGACTCAGTAGGCAGGCACACACCTTGCCTGGTTGTTGCCCACCCCACAAAACTGCACTGCCTTTCTATTTGAATTTTAGTCATTATTTCCATTTGCCTCTAGACATATTAGCACATGTAACTTTTCTGCAGTTGTTTGTGTGTGTGTAGGGGGGAGACTTTGGGGATGCATCCTTCCTTTTTTGATGTTGCCTAAGTGGCCAGCCCGTTGCACTGCCAACATCATGATCTTGCTTACTCCCTTAAGTCAAAGATGCGCTGAACGGAAAAAGCTGACCTGTCATGGTTTAGTCAGGAGGCACTTACTAGTCTTAGTGTTATAAAATGCAAAATTCCTGGAGATTGGTGGGGGCGCTCCATCTTCTTCATTCTCTTCCAGAACTCTGCCTCCCACCACCACCAGCACCTCCTCAAGCTTTTGTGGAAGGGCCTTCAATCTCTGCTCAACAAATGGCCTGTTTTCCACCTTAGAGAGACAAAAAGAACAATGTCACAGCACAGGAGACCTATAATTTTGTCCTCTTCCTCTGCCCCCTTCTCCAACTCTTTATATGTAATATGTAATATATTGGCCCCATATGACAGAATTCAATAAAGCACATTTCTAGTGCACTGCATCACTGCAAATCATAAATGAAATTTCCTCAACTTGGTGCCTATGATGGCTGGGGGATTATGGGATTTGCAGCCCAACACATGGGGAATGCTTTGCTAGACCAAGGCAGGAAATTTAGTCAGGCTTTATGTGGAAAGAACAACCTACAGGCTTCCTCCCAGAAAGCTGTAGGGTTCAGACAAGATACCAAACTGTGGTTAACTGAAAGCAAAATCAGAAGCTTCTGATCTTTTCCCTGAAGCCGTATCAATGGAGGAGCAGATAAACAAGAAGCATGAAAACCCAAGGCTTGTTCTCATTGTACTAAATCAGGGTTTAGCATAATGTCTAAATATGGCCATTGAGTTAAAAGACACTTTTCTATGCAAATGAAGAACCAATTTAATCATTTCTCAAATATGATACCCAGAGATTGGGGGGCAGTAAGGTGGATAGTTGTCCCTCGTGCAAGCAAGCTATTATTACTGTATTTTTCGCTCTATAAGATGCACTTTTTCCCCCCTCAAAAGTAAGGGGAAATGTCTGTGTATCTTATAGAGCGAATGTGTGTGTGCCCGATGCCCGGGATGCTGCCGGCCTGCCTGCACCACGTGGCACCACCTGGCCGGCACGCGCTCAGCGTGCGCTGCTCCACCCGCCCCCCTCCAGCGCAGGTGAGAGCTGTGCGGCTCAGGGGGAGCGGTGCAGAGGAGGAGGAGCCACGGGCTTTAACCTGCCAGCCGCACGGAGAGATGGACTGCTCACCCCCACTGCCCGGGAAGACCTGCCGCTGCTGCGCCGCCCAGAAGACCACCTCTGGCATGCTGCTGGCCTGGCTGCACCACGTGGCACCAACTGGCCGGCACATGCTCGGCGCACCCTGCTCCGCCACCCCCCCTCTGGCGCAGATGAGAGCTGTGCCACTTAGGGGGAGTGGTGTGGAGGAGGAGGAGCCGCAGGCTTGAACCTGCCGGCCGCACAGAGGGACGGACTGCTCGCCCCCACCTCCCGGGAAGAGCTGCCGCCGCCACGCCACCCGGAAGACCACCACCGGCACACACCACCACACCTGGCCAGCATGCACTCAGCATGCCCTGCTCCACCCCCCTCCTCCGGCGCAGGTGAGAGCTGTTAATCACAGTTCGGTGTGTGTTTTCAAATGGCAACCCGTCTTTTAATGAAGCCCATGGGGAAGTGATGGGGAATGTGGCTGTGATTATGAGGAAGCTTTCCATGGATCCCTCCTCTAAAAACTAGGTGCATCTTATGTTCAGGTGCGTCTTATAGAGCAAAAAATATGGGATTTTTTTTACAGCTGCTGTGTGTATAAATGCCTGCTGGGGGTGGGGTGAGTTACCCCCCCCCCCTTTCTCCCCCCTGATCAGGGCTTGTGCTGTAGTCTGAGCATGGACTATTAGACTTTGGTTTGATCTATCAGCTCAAGCATTTCATTTCATTTCATTTCATTTCATTTCATTTCATTTCATTTCAATTTTTGTGTGTGGTAGTGCATTAGCTGGGCCAAGGAAGAGTAAATCAGGAAGCCCAAACACTGAATAGAAGAAAAGGCAAATTGTTCAGTGCAATGGCTCCTACATTTTTATACTTCACAAACTGTTATGGCATCTGTCATAAGAAAGACACTGTATGGAGATATTTTAAGGCACAATCTTATATAGGTTTAGAAAGAATAAAGTCCAACAACTCCCAGCATTCCCCAGCAGGCATCATTGGCTGGGTGATATTTGAAATCATGGGACTTGTTGTTGTTGTTTTTTTTAACATTCATAGGCTTGCAGCTTAAAGATATGTCCTCTATAGGAAAAAAAAGAAAAGAAAAATGAAAGTGTAAAAAACACAGGCATTGCAACAGTTAAATGAAAGGCATGGCTTTAAAACTGACACAACAATGTAAAATAAATGATATTCTATTTTGTTATAAATGGTCTTGATTTGGTTTAGTGGTCAGATTGGCATCATTGTTTAGGAAATGTGTAACACAGTATCAATGGGAAATTTTATTTAAGCAAATAATTTTAATCAATGTATCCGTGAGAATGGTTTGCCTGTTACTTGTCATTTAAGTTTCACAAATAACCCAAAAGAAAGGCTTTGTCAGGGGCATCTGGGTGAATTAAAAGGTGGCAACACCGACTCTCAAAACCTTCAAAGTATCAAAGAAGAAAAGAAATAAAGTTTAAGGAGGGGCCAAGGCAGACACCAGTGATGGACACAGCTGGAACGTGGGGGGTCCTGGCAGCTGCCTGAGAATACCAGGTGTAGAGACTGGCCCTGGACATCAGAGCTACAAGCTGGAATGTTTCCCTAAGTGGTAGTTTTCCTGGGCCCAGGCTGGCCTTCTGTGACAGATGGGAGGATGAACAGAGGAGGCAGAGAAAGAGGAGAGCTGGGTGACAGAAAGGACAAGAACCATTTACCCTTTCACCATCAATTAATAATTACAGAAAAGTTTATCTTGACCAAGAGGTGGCACACCAGTTCACCACAACTAGAGCCTCTCTGATTCTGAACAATAGTATCTGAATCTTTACTTATCTAGAATATTTTGCGCTACAAAATGCCACACATTTTAGACATTATCTCAGCTAGTTGGGAACCCCAAATTCATAGCAGGAAGAGTGACTGGCTCCTGAATTCAGATAAATACTGAGCCTGCAGTCCCTTTTCTAGCCCTGGCACTGAAACTAGAACTATGTACAGATAGTGTGGTGTTTCCAAAAACTCACCGTGCTCCGATGTTTGGTGATGATGGTTTTGCATGCTTCTGATTCTTGAATCAATGGTTCTGAAGACAAAAGATCCTGTAGATACTGATCTGGCAGTGAGACCAGATGCACTAAGTCAAGGAGTTCTGGAAGATCTGTGGCTCTGGTAGATTTTTCATACTTCACCCACCTGAGTACGGCCTCAACTAGGCTCTGCTCTTCTTGGACTTGGAGCAGATTGTTGGATAGGTAGGTAACCAATCTCTCTTTGGATAATTGGAGGAACTCTTCCTGTTGAGACACAAGCTCAAAATTTTCTTGCAGAAATGACCAGGCCCTGGATGACACCTCTGGACAACCATACAGCTCCCCAAACTCACAAATTCCCAGACAGTTGGTTGCATCCATCTGCTGCCTCAAGTACCGAATGCAGACTTTCCGGATGATGGGGAAGTGGAGCTGGTTGGATGTTCGAATTAAAGCCTCCACATTTGCCTGGTTGATGGTCACTTTCCCTGTGTAAGCAAAGTCAATCAAGGACTCCATAATGATAGGATCCACATCTTTGATCTCTACATGGGCTGAAAAGCTTTCTATGAAGTCACCAGCAAACATGGCATTGAAGTAGTTACTGCAGAGAGCCAGGATACTGCGGTGGCACGGGAATTCATGATCCCCAACAATCAAGGTGACATCTGAGAGTTTGGGATTGTTGCGCAAGGCCTGCAGCCCTTCCAGAATGGACTGAGAATGGGATGGAAGGCAAAAATCAAAGTCATCAATGTTCCTCACCATGGTGATGCTCTGCTGAACTGCCCTGTAGGAAAAGACAATCTTTGATGCCTCCAAGGAAAAATAAACTTCTCCCCGCAAACTCAGTTAGAAAGTAGATGAAAGACGATTAACCTTGTGTTTCAGACAGGAATTGTTCTCCCTCACCTAAAACTTAACATGAAATCTTCTTAGTAACACCTCATGAGATTCCTTGAAAGAAGTGCATGCACTGGGAACTTAACAATTACTTTATGTAATTGCTCTCCTGGACCATTGGATTTCAGTAAGTCCCATGGCCAATAATCATAGTCCCCTGATTATTTGGACACACATCCATACATTGTCTAGGTGTTTATAACCCATTTGCCCAAACACATGAATGTAATCAGTACCAGCTCTGTATGTCCTGGTCTTAGCACCAGGAGGAATCTGCAAGGACAAAGAAGGTGAAAGCTGTAGTGATTCCCCCTTGACGTTATCCGAATCTCAAATGTACCTTTCTGCATTTAATCTTTATAGAATGAGAAACTGCTGCACACCCTCTGTGCCTCTCTGATTAGAAACTCAGTTTCCTTAAATAAGGGACTGGGGGGAAATTCAGTTGGCAGCTACTTAATTTCACATGTTTGAACCATTGCAAAAACCAAAAGTGAGTCAACCTTTCAAATTCATACTTCTCTGAATTTTGCAGTGGAGTTCTCCAATGGAAACCCCCCCCCCATACTTATATACATGTGTGTATTTGGATAAAGTGCATGCATACATGTGTGTGACAGTGAAAACAACAGTCAAAAATCTGAATATGAGGCAAAATTACATATAAAATTGCATGTATCAAGAGAAATATGCCTAAAATGCATATGAATTTTTATGCATTTTAAAACCATAACTTTTCTGCCAAAATAAGCTTAAGGTTAGAAAAATGAGGAAGTGAAAGATTTGCCTTTCTTTTTCAGAAGGGCAGTATCTTGACCACAAACAACTCTTCACTGCATCAAGGATCTTTATCTCCTTACATTACTGCCTAAGGCCAACACAGTTGTGTTTGCACTTTTGCATAAGGAATCTGGATTTCCCCAAATAGAACTAAATATAATGCATTGTGCAGGAGAGCTTCCAAATGAACTACAATGAGGACCACCAGTAAAAACCCACTGCAGAGCCATTCCCTCCATTAACAAGTATGTTTGTGGGTGTGGGTGTAGTAAGAAAAAAATACAGAAGAAGCTCTGGAAAAACATGGGAGGGTTACAGGAGAATAGTGACGTTATCTAGACCACTAGTAAAATCTGTGAATGAGGCAGGGTGAACATGTGATAAAAGCCTAGTGAGGAAGGGGTGCTTTCAGACAGAGGTTTCCTAGCGCTACCAATCAGAAAGCATTGTGCAGTTATTCCATCTGTCCCTCTTTCTCCATGACAGGACAATACAAGATGTTTACAAATGGAAGACAACTGTGTTGAGGCTTCCTGTAAAATTCCTTGAATGTGGCAGGGCATGATTAAAACCACATTTGAAAGCACCTGAGAGATGGCTGAAAAGTTCCCAGACTCAGTTCAGCTCAGTGCCATCTTGGTTAGTCTGACTTTGCTTGGTTGTATTCAAATTAGGTGAAAAATATCAAGAGGATATTTATATGGCGCTCTAGAAACAGCCTCACTTCAGTCATCTTTCTTATTGCAGATGCTGTTTCTAGTCCATAAGAATTCAAATGAGCAGGGAAAGTATCTTCTTGTCCTTGCCTTCCCACATTTTTTTCTTTCATGCACTACTAAATTCTCAGTTCTTGCTTGAAATGGCATTTATAGATCGGATATCTATGCCATGTGGAGTAGCAAAACACGACTGCTAATAACAAAAATCCAACTGATCATTTTACTCACTATTTTCTCTATAGTTAATCACTTCTCTCATGAAATCCATGGAATTTCCCCTCAAGAAGCTCCTGATCACCACTGCTGCAGTGGCACAGCTGCCTGTACTGATTCTCTGCTGGAGAAATTTTGATATATAGCTTCTTAGCAGACAAGGGCTTATAATGGAGGCTTCTCCTTCTGTGTCCTGTCATTGTTATTACTATTATTTCTGTTTTATTTAACATTACAATTAGTATTTATTAGTGTCCTGTTCATAGCTCCTGATTGGACAGTCCCCCTTCCCAAAGTCCCACTGTAGGCCCCAGTCCCTTGGCCCCATGCAGAGCTCTCAGCCCTTGCCATTGGCCAGTGCCACGCTCTTACCTTGCTAACAGCGTTTGCATCCAGCTTGTCCTGGCAGAATGCTTGGGGAACAGCTTGCCTTGACCCTAGGAGGAAACAGGTACCCTGGGTAGGGTTTTATGAGGCAGTCCCACGCTGGAGGCAGCCAATATGTGTGGCTGCATATATATATTTAGCCTGGAGCTCACAGTTGGCCTGGGGGAGGGTAGCCTGGGAAATGCTTTGACAGTTATTCTTTCCAGGCCACCTGTTCTTAAAGCAACACACCAAGGAGCAGATAGGAAGAGAGCCTGAAGGAAGGTTTGCATCCGGCGATAGCACAGAGCTAGGGTACGATGGGGTGCCAGAAGGTGACCTTTTAAATAGAGGACACTCCTCTATTTAAAAGGTTGTCAGAGGATACTTCTCTATTTGAAGGTGTCCTCTATTGGATGGTGTGCTCAGTCCAAACATGAGAAGTATTCCCCATCAACAATCAGCAGCGGAAAAACAGACTTAACTGGCAAGCACATGGGCCATCTGGTCACATTCTTTGACACTTTGGTGAAATGTTAAGTATTTCTATGTAATGTATAATTATTATTCTAAATTTGCATAAACATATGTTACCGGACTGAGCCAGTCAACAGCTGGGGAAACCTGGGTGGACCCCAGACCCGAGCCAAACAGAGCCTGAGACGAGACTTAGAGCGAAAATCAGCTTTATTCTAGTGCACTATAGAATAAAGGGAGACGAAAGGGGACATTCAGCCCAAAGCAGTGTCTCGAAAGTTGCACCCCAGTACATGCGTTTTATACCCTAGGTAACCAATTAGGTCACCTAATAACACATCTAATACATCGATACATCAATGTATGCACATCCTCCCATGCTGGAGAAAGAGTCCTTTCTTCTGTCAAGGACCAGACATTTCCCATGTCTATTTCTTATCTGCTTGAGATTCACACAGGCTTGCCATGTTCTTACTCCCTGCACATTTGCAACTTTCATGGTGGCTAGAACCAGTTTCCACTGTCCCTTTGATTACTGTATTCGAGGTCAGGCTAGCGTGTTAGCTGTGGGTTACACAAAGTTCAAAGTGCCCTCCCTTCTGGGACAGTATAACTGTGGTGTTTTTACTATGCGGCCTTCCTCTGGCCAACTACTTTTGGGGCCTTTCTCTGGCCAATTACTTTTGGGGTGTTTTGGGCTGCTGCAATTGGTAACACATACATGCATACATGTACATATACAGTACATAGCAAATTGTATGCAAATCCATGTCCTCTTTTGCTCACTCCTTTGGTGATGCCTTGGCTTCTGTATCACCACCCTAATCTGTGGTTTGTCCTGGTGATGCCAGATGCTAATGCAGGCCCTGAGCCAATGACATGTGACGAATACCCTTCTCTGCTGGCCTGTGGGTCAAGTGATGCTCCAGCATTAGTCCTCTTTTCATGCACAGCTAGGGCTCTTTGGTTACCTGCAAAGCCACACTGTGGGACACACAGAATCAAAGGTGAGGATGGGTCACTCCTATGCTACACTGGGTTTGCACTGTATTCAAACATCCTGATTGAAACCGCATGGGCAATGCAACATATTTCATGAAGAATATGTGGTCTTTGTGTAACATGCAAGATAAGGCTATCAGACCTACTAGTCATGATAGCTATATATTGCTTCCAGGATCAGAGGCAGTGTATTTCCGAATGTCCCTGGTCAGGGAGCACGAATGGGATGGTGCCACTGTGTCCATGTTCAGCCTGTATGCTTCCTGCTGGCATTTGCTTGGCCACTGCTGGACTAGCTCCTTTTGGTCTTAATGTTTTACATGCCAGTCTTCCAAAACTGTCTTGCAAAGCAATGTGTGCCAAAGATGCTGTATTCTTTTATAGTCTGCCCATCACAGTCTCCTATTAAATTGAGAAACAGACACTTTGTCAATTCCAGGGCACCTCAGAGGTTACCTTCTGAACTGAATGCCCTTTCATGTGCCTGCCCCATTCATATATCTAGATCAGATAAATGGGTCAAGTTGCAATTTTGTAAAAAAGGGAATCTGACTTTTTCTTCCTCTACTTACCTCCTGTGGGATCACTCGCTACCCCTACAACCCACCCTTTTCTCCAGCTGTTTACTGAAAATCAGCAAACTAAGACTGAAGGCCTGGGGAAGGCCTCACCGATGGATCACATCCCCACACATTCTTGGGCTCTCGGGGCTTCCCTATATGAGTCATTTATTGTGCGCTCGTGGGACCTCAGTCACAAAAATGTGTGGGGCCTTTACATAACATCTTTCTCCTCCAAGGCCTCTCCCAAGTTTTCTAGCCATTGTCACTGCTATTTTTAGGAGGAGAGTCTGGCACGTTTCCTCGAGAGCACCAATACTTGCCACAAAGACCCAGTGTATTTTCCCAATTCTATTCCATACCACAGCATCCCCTCGTGATGTGTAAGGAACATACAGAAAGTTAGAGATGAAAACCTGAAGAAAGAATTGCATGTAAAAGGACAGTCTTTCTTCAAAAGGAGGAAGTCTTGGTAAAGTGCTGGGTCATATGCCTCATAGAGAGAAGACTTTGCAGCTGCCACATCAGGAGTGGGGACTTCAATCTTTTCCTGCACAAGCTGACTGGTAGTATCTTTCTTACTGCCAGATTATTAGATTTCCTTTGCTTTATAGATTTCAGTTGCTTTAGAGGATAACAGCCTTCTATGGCTGAAGCCAGGTCTCCATGTGCATCAGAATATGGCGGTGACGTTAACAGAATGCAAAGATGATAGAACAGACCGTGCCATGTGACAAACATTTAGGAAAGCTGAACTGGCCAGTTATCTAGTGGAAGAACGGCATTTTCACAGCTGCTCTCCCACAGAAAAGTGCACTTCCAAGGAAACATGTGTGGACAGTACCCAGCAAATGAGATTCTGGTATGCTTTTTTGAAGACTGGACTTCATGGGGAGAAGATAGCCAGTAAGTCATGGGCTGCCCAAAATGGATTCAGCACAGCACCTCTAGTCCTTTGGGAACAGCACAAACGGTGTACAGAGTAAACTACCTCATCCCATTCAAGCAGCAACGATGATTCAAGCATTCACTCTGCTCCTTCCCTGTAAATATGCCTGTAGTTCCCACTGCTGTCTGCTAATTATAGTCCAACGAGCTACTTTGGCCCTGGGATCCCAGCACAGTGCCTCACTGCCTCTCCAGGAATGTCCCCAAATAAACCAGGGTGAGCAGCAGTCTCAGTGGGGTTGAGGTAGCACTTTCCCTGCAGCAGAAAATAGGCCACTGAATGTGGAATTCGTCAGGTAAAAAAAATTATATGCGGGCTGCATAGTGACTCAGCCTGTCCTCGTGCAGGATCAGTGTCTTCCTCCTATAGCTTAGCAACAACAACGGGGTGACTTAGTGATGGCTGAAGACGTCATCTTTCATGGAAAAGGTGTGATGACTGGTTATCACATGCAGTGTATGCAGTCATTCATATATGTAAAACTTTCCGAATTGTACAACAACAGTGAGTGTACCTGTGGGCAGCCTGGTGACTTTAAAGGATTTCCCCTCCTTTGCTGTGTTGAGTTCAGTGCTGTTCCAGCTTTGTTCTGAATAAATATTAAAAAATTATTTATTTCAATTATTTTTATCTTGCTTTTTTGTTAAAATGCAAAATCCACTGTACAACAATATAGAAGAAATTCACAATATAAATTGTGGATTTAGCAGAAATGTAAATACGTAAACAAAACAGGCTCTGTTTATCTGTTGTTAACACTTATTCTTCTTTACTACAGAAAGATTGATTTGAACTAGAGAAGCAATGTTGTAAGTTCATATAAAAATGCATTCAGGATATAATTTGAGAGTTCCTTCTGTTGCTGTAGTACATCTAATATAGGAGGCTTTCTTCTGTGTTCATACAATACAAATCTATAATATTCCTTTCTGAAATAACCCTGTGAAAAATGAACAGGATTTTGGGTTTTTCTAGGCAAGTTTTCATGTCAGAACAATGAGCTGTATCTCCTGTTCATGTAACTCAAGCAGTATTAATTTCAATGTTGGATATGACCTTGCTGTATTTTGTCTGACTGAAAACACAAGTAGCAATTTCATTGGAATACTTCTGTTTGCACCAAGAGAAAAGATTTATTAAACCATACATCTGCATAGAATTATTTAAAATAGAAAGAAAAAGTGTAAGTTAAAAGAATACACAATTACCAAATGAAATATTTGCATGAGACATCTTTTCAGATATTTGTCCTATGTTTACAAAACAGCAGAACATGAATACAGTAAAAGCAGAGTTGAAGAGGCCTATAAGGCCATCAAGTCCAATCCCCTGCTCTTCTTCCATATGTGAGCACCCATCGGGCTGCAGGTGCGGGCGTACAGGTTTACGAACCAGAAACTTCTTCATTTCAGAAGTATAAGAGTCACTGCCAGGGTGAGGGCAGGGTTTCAACAACTTTAGTAGTTCTCTAGAAGAGGAAATTTCTATAGGTTTAGCTTTTCATGCCTTTATACAACCATTCAAGGGGCAGGAGACTTGTCCTACTACACCTGGCTACCAAATTCACTGCAGTGGACAGAGAGTCAGCAAATGTTAAAAGGCACTCCAGAAGGGGTGTCGCTTTGGTGTGGAGACTTTCTGAAGACATTTGGAGAGGAAGAGTGAGCCAAACCGATTTGATGGCATCTTTTGTTTGGATCACTTCCTCGGTACACTGTGATAAATGTCTCAAAACCAGAAAAAGCTGGAAAATATATTGTTGCTCTCCCTTTTTGAAATTGTAGAAAGATACATGGAATACTAAATCAGTGGCCATAAAGCCTGAAATTAATTCAGTTTCATTGTAATTGCCTTATCTCCTTGGTAAGTTCTGTGATTGCACGCAGGCACAAACCTCTCTGTGTGACAATCAGATGGATCTATCTTTGCTTGAGGGCTGTTCTAGAGCAGAAATCCTCATATTAGTTAGTCCTGAAACACACACCTAGAAGATAGCTACCTTTATGACTAGTGGAAGTGCTGGGTTCATAATTATTTTAATTTCTAGGGACATGGTTCAATTAACACACACATGCAAAATTCAAGGTGACTTACAAATATCCAAATCAATTTAAAACAGCTAAAAACAATGATCAGTAAAATGCCGCAAATGTACAAAATGGGCACAGAACCTTTCATATTACAGGCCAAATTTCTGAGAAGCTCTTGGAGATCACAATCCACTAGCGAGCAGGGCCAAACTACCAGCATATTCATCATAAAGCTCTTATTGCTAGTAACTGAGCCTGAGGAAATACATTTCAAACCTTTAAAATGTAGAAAAATGTGCACACAATCCCAGAAACCACCAATCAGTGGTTAGGGGAAAGGCCTGTTGCATGAAGAGCCTTGAAGGGTTGGATTTGGCATCTAGGAAAGCCACATTTGGTCTCCAAGCCAGAGGTTCTGCCTCCCACCGAAAAACAACTGAAACATCACTGACAATTAAATTGATGCATTAGGAAGCCCATTATATACTGCTATTATATAAGCCCATCACACACACACACACACACACACACACACAGAGCCTTGGAATTACTTGCAAAGTAAACACAGACCCAGAATGCTAGCAAAACCTCCTGTCTCTTCTCCTGAAGATGATTTGCAACAGAGAAGTAGCTACTGGGATTTGGTCACACAGAGCTGCGGTGCCACTTGTAGTTTGCTCCTTAGCTCATGCATCTTGTAGACATTTCTATCAGTTCTCAAAAAGAACAGTTTAGGCTTGTTTACTGAGGTCATACTTCACAAGGCCAGCCTTCCATGCTCTGCATGTTGAATCTTACTTTTATTCATTCATCAAGACAGCTAATGTAAAAGTCCCGACCCATCAAAGTTAAAGATCTCTGCCTCTTTTTCCTTCCAGAAAGCAAAACTCCTGTCAATATATCTGCAGATATCATCACTGCTTAAGCCACCTAGTTCAAAGTATTTTCCTGGGATATTTGCTTCCTGTTGAAGAGTCATATTTGTTTTGGATCTTGGTTTCACATTTGTTAGTGGTGGTGTTAGTTCTGTGTTCATAACTGAGTCCTTGTTATCACCAAAAAACTGAATCTTAATATCTTCAAAACTATCTTTCCAGCTTCTTTTGCCTGCAGCAATCTCATCCATTACTGCTTTGTGAAAGGAGCGCACTGTTTCCCACTGATGCTTACCCAAGTGGTCAAAAACTTCAAAGCAAAGGAGATGCCTAGCCTTGCGTTCTTCTGGAAGTAGGTCCAACTCCAGAATGTGGAAATAGCCAAGCATAAACAGGTCAAGAGTTAAGTTATTATAGTCAGCAGGTTCACCATTGACACAGGGCAGGAATTGTTCTGGAGAATAGACAGTGTGCTGGTGACTGAGATGCCTGATCTGCTGAGATGGCACGAGAGAGATTACATCTCTCCAATGCTTGATCAGGTTCTTGATGGTGTATCTCTGCTGAACTAAATGACCCAGCCTGCTCATTTCAGTCAAAGACTTCTGTAGAGGAGCCTGTTGCTTCTTGACCTCTGCCATGACCTCGACCAGCCCCACTTTTCCAGGCTGTTGAGTGCCTAGAGCCTTCCTGGCCATGAGTTTCAAGGAAGGAGTATAGGCCAATTTCTTCCAATGACTCAGAAAAAGCAGCACTATACGCTGTTTTCGCAGGTTACTAGCCTCTACTGTGGAGACAAGAGATCCACCCATTTCAGAAGAGGTTTCCTCACAACTGACTCCAGAGTCGCTGGCACTTTTCATGTCTCTGAACTCATGTTCCCCACAGTCCCATGCCCTCTTGCCCTTAGAAGTACCCGATAACATTTGAGGGGTTGAGTCCTCACCTGTCCCCAGTTCCAATCCTTGGAACTCAAAAGGTTTGCATTGTCCCAAAAGATCTTGTTTTTCAAAATTGCCCCTCAGATTTCTTACAGACACACCACATTCCAAGATCTCCCTTTTAGCAGTGCCTCCTGAAAATCCTCTGACTTTACTTGGCTTAGGAAGCTCCTTCTCATTCTCCTCCTCCTTTTTCAGGCCACTGATATTTGTAAGCAACAGGGACATGCTTTTTACCACTCCAGACATATGGTTGCACCAAGCGGGAAGCTTCTGACCATCATCTTTAGAACTTTGCTGGTTGACTGTGATATTGACGATGGGAGCCGGGAGAACAGTCTGTAGCTCCTCAGTCAGGCATTCTAGTTCACTCTCATACGCCTGGCATTTCTTCTTCACCTGCAGCTTCTCAATCTGCTTCTCCAAGTACAGCAGGTCATCCTCAGTGAGTAGTTCCCCATAGGGGCCCAGGATAGCATTGTGAACCTGGGAGTACTGCCAGTCGCCCATCTGCAGTGTGCAGCTTCCCTTGCTCTAGCGTGGGGGAGGGAAAAAAGTGAGGAACTAGAATGGATTAAGTCATCGGTCAAATGTGAAAACAGCAGTTCCCTCTTGCCAGCCTGCCACAGATTAGATGTCAACATGGTAAACAGTGGAGTCAAAGAATGAAGATGCATCAACAATAATCAAGTCCATTCACAGATCAAGGCAGGAATCACACCTAAAAGTATCCATCATAGGATTACATGTCCCTAACTTATCAGACACCCTGGATATGCAACTGGAAAATTATTTTAAGAGAGCTTTCTGTCTGAGGGACTGACTGAGGGTGCTTCCAGATTAAGCTTTCATTATTTCATGGCCCTGCCTCAGTCTCAGAATAGTACAGGGCTTTCAGATGACACTGTCATCTAATTGTAACCTGCCCACGTTTCCCTCCTGCTTCTTCCATCTTTTTTCCCTACTGCACCAAATGTGTTAAGAAGGGTGGGAAGAGAAGAGAGAAATGCACAATGCCTTGCTCTGTGGCCAACATCTGCTTCAGCCCTTTTCCAGCAGAGCCAGTGGGGAAGGATCATGGGAGTTGTAAGGAAAAACATTTGGAGAACCACAAGTTCTCCATTCCTGGCACAGGATTCCAAATGAAGTACTTAACATGGAAGTATTGTAAGTGATGAAAAGTAGTCAGTGTATAAATGGCAAAAGACAATGTGATAACGCCTTTCCTTCTCTTTGCTGCGTACGGTACCTTCCTGCCCATCCCTTCTTCAGATACCAGCTGGGCCTGCAGTTTCCTCACCATCACCTGCCGCTTCCATTCTGGGATAGAACAGCCTTCTTCATCATGGGTAGGCACCAGGGCATCAATGTCAGACTTCCCCATCTCATCCAGCATTGATGGGCAGGTGCTTGGTACTATGGCTCTTGATGGCACTGTTTTCTCGCCCTGCATAGAGGACAACTGTAGCTGTTAATGACCTTTTTAGCAGTTCAAAGAACAGTTTCTAAGCCCATACCACAAATGATCCTCAAACCATTTTACTATACATTTTCTCAGATTAATCACAGGGAATAGCTCTAGTAGAAAGCTGAGAAGTCCTGTGTGTGCATTGGTTTAAACCCTTCTGAAAGTATTTGGAGGCACATAACAGTTAAATAAATAACTAGGCCGACTGTAAGCAAAACGCAATACAGAAGTGGTTTGGATGAAAAAAAAAACCAAGAAGAGATCATAGGAATGGCAACAGAATACAAATAAATGAGACAGCAATGAAGATTATCATGAAACAGACCACATTTGAAGACAATGCAATAATCCTTACCTTCTGCAGGGATTCACTGAACTTCAGCTCAGCTACCATGGATTGGCTGGGCTCATTGAGTGCGTCCATGTTGAAGATCTTTGAAGCTGGAACAGAGACAAATACAGTGCTATTCTACTCCTGTTGCCCCCAAATTCTATCCCGAGAGCTAAAGATATAATTGTCCACTGATAATCCTAAGCACTTCTGTTCTACATAATTAAAAAAAGGTTCATTTTTCCTTAATAAGTAATGTAGAGATGCACACTATTTGTCATGCCAACAAGGGCACATTGTGCATTTATTATGAACCAATCTAGACACAACAGGGGAAGTCTGTTAATAAGATCTCCCAGGCAGTTACTTATTATGGAGAAAAATAATTGCTGGAATGGAATAACTCATTTTCACAAGTGGAATAGTCTCCATCAAAAGCTGTTCTTGGCCTCAGGGGCAAAAAAAAAAACAACAACCCAAACAAACAAACAAAAAACCAGGCAGCATATAACACAAGCAGAGTGAATGAGCAAGAGAGGCAAGAAGAAAGAACTGAAGGTGATTCTTCACAACATAATGGTCAAATACCCAGTGAGTTCACATCACTTCTGGTTCACGTGAACAGTAGGTGGTGGAGGAAGAAAGAACTTATATAGACACATAGAAGTATACCTTATTGCAGTCTTTCCCAGCCTGGTGCCCTCCATTTGTTTTGTATGCTAATTCCCATCAATCCCAGCTTGGCCAATGCTTAGGAAAGCTGGGAGTTGTAGTTCAAAACATCTGGACAGTACTAGGCTGGGGAGTCTGCTTTATTAGTTCCCCTATATTTCAAAGATACTTTGAAATACAAAGATCAACAATCTTAGTTTTTAGTGACTCTGTTGTAATGCAAAGAGTGCACTTATTTGGACTTGGAAGTTTCCTCTCTTCTTTTTCCCATATTGGTGGTTCCTGCTTTTTCTTTTCCTTCCCCACATTATCTACAGGAATGATCCTGACAAATGGGAGAAGAGCCAGCCCTGTAACATGAATATCCAAGTGTACTAGGGATGGTGGAGAATTTTGTTTGGTCAACATTTTAAAGCAAACTGTCCTAACTTGTACTTTCTGGACCAATGAACAGATAAGATTTCCGTTATCCTCCCTACCGATTATTCCTCCAAATTTTGCAAACAGTTCTCAGTTCAAAAATGTATTACAAATGCATATTTTAGGGGGAAGTGCGTTTAAAGAGATGTATTTGAGAAGAAACCATGTACAAAAATGTGCGTTTTGGGTGGAAAGACATTTTCCCAGCATTTGAGTTGAGAAGGAAGTTTACTCACTGGGTGTTTTCTGAAGAGTGTTCTTCGCTTCTTTCTGCATGTTTGATGTAGGGCTAATATTTGACTGAAGAGGTCTCATTGGCTGCTGGGCCTAAAAATAGGCACAGGACGTTGAGAGGTCTCATTGCTGAGAAATTAAAGCAGTGTTTCATCCCTGTGTCTGCTGAGTGTTTTCTTGCCTCTTCCATTAAATGCCGGACTGTAGTGGCTCATGCATGAAAAGCAACAAAGGCATCTTGACAGCAAAAGTCCCCTAACCTTTTGGAATTCTGAGACAGTGTCATAGGTGCTCCCACAAAATGGCTACTATGTGTGCGTGTGTGTTGGGGCGGGGACTTGCCTTTTCATAAAACAGCTGGCGGAGTAAGCATGGCCTGTCACAAAGAATTCATTTCCTGTAAAGCAAAACAGCAAGAGTACTTCCCAAAGCAACTTGCCCAAAAACCTAAAGACAGAGGTGTTATCTAAGCTGCAAAATAGCCCCACTTTTTTGTACCCAAATAAAATAGGGTGCTGGGAGGCCAGCCCTTTACTTTGCAGCATGCTAGCTTCCCAGTTTTTTTTAATTGGAAGAAATAAAATAAAAACAGGAAGGAAGTCTGATGGCACCACGATATTCATAGTTGCTTTGGTGACCCCAGGCACCATGATGGGGAACCCCAAAGTTAGATTCTGCACTTTGCTTCCTACTGTACCTGCATGATGCAAATCCTCTGAGTTTTTCATCTCCAAAATGAATGTGATAATATCTTTCTGCACAGAAGGGGTGAGGCTAAAAACCTTGCACAGGGTGTTGAGATTAAATCATGCAAGAGTTTTTACATAACGAGGTACTGAGATTATTAAAATAAAAAAGCACAACCCTTACCTTGCCATTTTCCATGCCTGTGAAGTCATTGCTCAGTATTTGATGACACTCTTGTCCAACTGCAGCTATGAGGTATTTATTGGTTGCCTGTAGGCTCTTCACTGCTTGAGCCTCTTGCCTGTTAGAAACACACTGCTGCTCAGCCTGTTGGGACACAGATAATTG
Source organism: Varanus komodoensis (assembly GCF_004798865.1). Taxonomy (NCBI): domain Eukaryota; kingdom Metazoa; phylum Chordata; class Lepidosauria; order Squamata; family Varanidae; genus Varanus; species Varanus komodoensis. The sequence goes on from NW_025335268.1 coordinate 91,761,419, forward strand.
TACACAGATATGAAAATACAACTCACTTTCTGTTTTTATGGCTTAGAGCAGGAAAACATGACTTGATTTTCTGTGCAAGTAAATTGAAAGCCATGATCTTACATGAAATGCCAAAAGGACGAAATAGAAGGAATAATCAAGCAAGCATTCTGGTTGAAACCAGGACACCTGAAACATGGAAACACAATAAACCTAATTATGTTAGTGTGCTATTCTATGCATGTTTAGACAGTAAAAGGATTTACAACCTCTTGCATTACACAGCTACAAAAGGAAAATTTCTACCCTGCCTTTTGGTCCTGAAAAGTGCCTTCAAGGTCATTTCCAGATTAAAGCACATAACAGATAATAACAAAAATAACAGAGTAAAAACAAATGCATCAGTCCAAACTTGGAAACAGCGTGAGAAAAAATGGGTCAGAAGGGGTTGAACTGGATTAAACTTTAATAATTAAGGCCCAGCCATTTTTTTAAAGATGCCCTTTTAAAACTGAAGAGAGAGGAGGCCAACCAAGTCTCAGGTGCATAGAGGATCTGCTTTTTAACTAGGCACAGAGAGAGCATTTGTGGGGTTCTGGTTTAGATGACTGACTTTAGCTGTTTTTGCTTTATAAGCCTTGGTATTACATTAGTCCTCAGTAATGCTAGGAGTATTAAAAAAATGAAAATGTTTCATGATGAATCAGCTGAGTTTTAACAAAGGCTGATTCATTTAGATTGAAATATAGTTTTGTGTTACTAAAATCTCAGTATGTAGGTGGCATATTGAAATATGTATGAGAATATTTCCATTTTGCAATTCAACCCTATATTTTCTTCTTAAAAGGAAAGAGCATGGTTAACAGTGTTATCATCAGACCAATGTTAATGCAACAAGCAAAATAACAACAGATACGACTTTCGTGTAAACCCCACCAATTAATCTATTAAAACATACAGTATTTTAAGACCAACCTAGGCAAAGACATAATCTGACACTGGGAAATCCCATCAGTGAGACTGCATTTCAAAATATAAATCCAAGACAAAATCACACAGCATAGCTAGAGTTCAAGACATACAAATATTCTTGGTGTGTTCTGCACTTCCCAAACTGACTGTCTAGAGAAAGGATTTAAGAAGTTTACAGAGGGAATTTCTGGTGTCTTGAGAAGTTTTGGACTAAAGCTCCCATAAACCCTGTTCATTTGTCATGCTGGCTGGGGCTTCTGGAAGTTGTGTTGTAAATATATGGAGGATGTCATGATATCTAACTCTGAACTGGAGATTTTAGTCTGACTAGCAGAAATCTAAGTCGGGAAAAATGCTCACCCTTACCACTACCAGTAGAGGGCCTCGTGGGTTCCATTGGGCAGAAATGACAGCCCGAAATACAAAAGTGTTCAGAGAGACACTTACCAGATGAACCTTTGGTCCTTTTTGGGTTCCATCTGGAACAGAATTGAGAAGAGAGAAGAGGAACAAAGCCCACTCTGTTTAGATCTAGTCCTTAGGATCAGACATCCAGAACAAACCAGACCCAGATCAGACGGCCAGAACAAACCAATGAATATTACTACCCAGTCTCCAAATAAACAGGTATGGGATATCTTCTTCTGTCTAGAGGGCAGGCAAAGGCTGTGCTGTGTGGTAGATACCATGAGGAGAGAGGGGGAAGGTCAAGGAGTCACAATTAGCATTGCATTAATATTTGAAGGCTGGGCATCAGGTGGCTGGAAAGCACATGGGGACTGGAAATTCTGGCTCTATGAGAAAGACATGGCTGGCTGCCCTGACTCCCCAAACTACTTCTTCCTTTTCCATTCATTTCCTGACATGGATGAGCTCTGGACAGAAACAGGGAGAGTTTGTCTGGATTTAGCAGAGCCAAAACACAATTAATGCTTCTTAAGGCACTTGTGCATTTGGATCTCTCTTCATGACCAATAGGGCCAAAAAAAGGGGCAGGCCTCAGATGCCATGAGAGTTGCGTACTTCTCTTCCAAGATAAAATGAATTGCTAAAGCGTTTTGGATTCCTCTCTGAACACTTAAAACCAAATCAGAAGTGATGGCTTCTTTTTTAAAAGCAGCTACTGGACACTCTAATTTTGATTAAAGCAGCAACTTGAGGGGGGGGGTTAATCTTTCTTTTTGTGCCCCCCCCACCAATGTTAGTTTCCAAGTCCAAAGTGCCCCTCCCTAAAGCTGCTATCAGCTGCACAGTGGGAAAAATACAGGTTACCTGTCTCATGCTTATATTTTTAACACTGTAAAACTAACTACCACTAACAGCAGTTTCAGAGTAGTGCTTTCAGAAAGAGCAAAGAGGCAAAGGATTGCACATCCATTCCTTGGTACACCATCCTGAACAAAACTGAAATCCCTGCAGTGGCTTTAAAGCATGTGTGGGTTTTTTAAAGTAAGCTGTGAGATCTAGCAGTAGCTCTGTCATTTGTGGCATGGCCTTTGCAGGAATAACTTCTCTCCTCAGATCAGCCTCCATACATTATATATGGATATAATCAATTAGCAGAGTTGGATTACAAAAGTGTAATTTAACCAAGGGGTTGGAATAAAATAATGAACTATGAGCCAAATGAACTTGGAACAATTAATGCTGTCCAGTGAGATAATTACTACTATACTAGCTACTTGCTAAGAATTTTCAAGGCTATGGAATGTTCAAGTGTTATTCCGGAAGAAGGCTCAGCTCCATTCCTGAGCATGCAATTGTCATCTAATTATCGCCACCACAGCCCCTACCAAAACTCTTGGGGTGTATAAAAGCCAATGCAAAAACACCCTTGATTTTAGAACAACAAAAACTGAGCATAGTTTAGCATTATAATGCATGAGTATTATGATATACTCAAATGCATTTTACTGCATTGTTTGAGCTTTGAACTGAATAAAATTCACAGAAATGTGAGATCTAGCAACATTCTGATCTGTACATTCATTCAGAAGGTATACAACAATTCATATAGGAATTTACTCTGAACAATTTCCCCAGGCAACCCTGTTTGTGGTTAACAAAATCATTATGGCATAAGATTTCACGACCTAGAGCCCATTTCATCAGATTCATAAAGTGCATTTTTGTCATAATTAATCTGCTAGCTCTTTTCACTATAAGCTTCTTTGTTCTTTGTGCTGCTGAAGCCTTACGCAGGCACCTCTCTTGGACTTTTGTTCCAAAATTCAAGCCAACTAAGGGAAGCATTTGATGCTACCCCTATTCCAATGCAGCTGAACACTAAGACTGCTAATATCTGACCAACTTCTAGTGAAACATCCTGGAGATTTTATAGGTATGCATGAATAGAAACCAATTATAGATGCTTTAGATATCCTGCGATATGGAATGAAGTTGAAGTAGATTAGTTCCAGCTCCAAACATAGCGGAGGAAAAATGGCTTCCTTAAGAAAAACTGCCCAAGAGCTGGCAAACAGCTGTGCTCTGGTGGATGTTCCCTGATGGAAAAATGCCGTCCAACACTGGCTGTGAAGACATCACACAAATATAAGAAGTAAATGATCTATAATGGAACAAAGGCTGTACTTGTGAAGTGGAAACAGGATCGAACCATGTATGTCAAAGTGCTGAGAAGAACATGTAATTCTAGCTGGGGACGCTAGTGAACAAAGATTGGCTTAGCATAGACAACTGCATACAGTGGAGCTAATTACAGAAAAGGTAGAAAGCAGAACACCTGGAGGTCTTTACCAAGAAAAACAAAGGGCATATCAACCAGCCACTGCCCTTATGCTTACAGTTAGGTAGGGAAAGTTGCATGTTTTATGATTTCAACATTACCGATACTTGATGTGGTGATACAAAGCATGTAGTAAGGCTGGACCACATTTTGGTGATTTTAACTACAGAAAAGGAAAGAACAGCAAATGAAAACAAGTGATTAACAAAGAAAAGATTACCCCTATTCAGGATCAGAAACTGGCTATTTCACCCCCTGCACTGTATGGAATCTAGTAGCAGCCAATTCAGTTAATCTGCACCATAGAAAATGGTCTTGGATGCACATAATGGATACTTGAGCACTTTAACATCAAAGGTTTCCCTTGCATTTGTGGTCCTCAGAAATATAAATGCTTTCTTCCCACACAGATTCCAGGGAAAGCTACTACAAGGAGCATGTGATACAATCATGGAAAGTGGCTTTTTGTACAGACACAGGAGTATTTAACACTACAGACTCTCATGAGCGTGTTATTCACAATAAATGACTTGATAATACATAATACTAAGATGTGTTGCTCTTCTGTGATACTTAGCTGATTTCCACAGAAATGAACCTTGTGCATTTTGCAACTATTTCAGATTTCTGTTCCTAAAAAAAATGTATAGCAAGGGAAAAAACTGAAAGAAGCTGTTGCAAAACACAGGAAGATGATGTCATGTAGACCCATCATAACACTCCATTAATAGCAAAGTAATTGCACATTAAAAGCACCCTAAGTCTGCCATTCTGTTCTTTTAAAAAAAAGATTCTGCTTATCATGACATTTCCACTAAAACCAATAATGAAATAAGTACTATGCCAACAGAGGCTGTTTTGTCAGTCCTATCATCACTTCAAAAATATGTTTTGATTTAAAATAAACAATCCTGCCTCTCTGAGAAGAAAAAAGGATGTTTGGGAGTATAGGAAAGGCAGAGAATGAGCATCTTGAAGTCAGGGCACTTGTAAACATGAGTGCAACCGCTTAAGAGTTGAGGCATTTGGTATGTGCTTGTTATTCCTTACTCATGGTCATTTTGGGGTTTTTCGACAATGTCATGATCCTCTACTCTTGCTTCTCTTTTGTAAACAACAGCTTCCATTACCTCCTTAGAGCAGGGAAAATGGACTTTGTTTCCAATTGTGAAAGAAAGCACAATTTCCTCTAATATATTTGTGCTATTCTGTTGTACCACCCTGTCACCTAGAGGTTATATAGTGGAAAAGCAAGAAAGGAAATACTCTGTAGTGCTCAGATCTGAATTCTGTAATGAAACTGGAAGTAGATGCAGTGGATTGACAGCTTCATGTAGAAAAACTCTTAAATACTACATCTAGTGTGTGTGTGTGTGCATGTGTTTGTGTGCATAGTTTTTAGTAACAAATTGGAGGATCTGCCTGATTAATCGTTGTAACATTAGTAGCTTTCATGGAGATGGAAATAGTCTAGCTCATCTAATTTTTTAAAAGCAGCCATGTGTGCTTTGAGAAGCACCATGTTAAAGGATGCACCTCTTTCACAGGGGTCCCTGTGCACCACTCTTTCTAGCTATACAACATCTAGTGGAAATAATCAGTCTGTACCCAGTATTCATGTAGTCACCAGGTGCTTCCTTTGCTAAGTGTCAGGGTAGGCTGTGTCATGACAGGTGAGATAGTCAATGCTACTTAATGGAATATTGATGAAAGATGTAGTATCAGACAAGAAACACAAAGACAATCTGCCTGTGTCAAGTTAAAGGGACTGGTGCAGGAATATATGATTTTCTGGTAACCAAATCTACATCATTTATCATCATCATCAGTTTCATTTCTATACTGCCTGTAGCTGAAGCTCTCTGGGTGGTTTACAACAAAGTATAAAAGCAATAAAATATGTTAAAACATTAACAAGAATTATAAATTAATTTAAAATAGCAGAAAATACATTATATTAAAAGACAATAAAAAGGTCCAGCCAAGAATAAAAGAAAGGCACCTGGATAATCATTTCAGGCTGTTGAATGGCTGGAGAGTTTTTTAAGACCTCTGCAAAGAGGACTGTCTTAACCTGGCACTGCAAATTACGTAAGGGGAAAAAACAGACTCAGATCTTTTCTTTTCTTTTTTCTTTCACTTTAGACTAGACTTCACCTGACATCTTGTAACATTTACTATTAAATGTTACAATGACCTTCAAGGTCCCTTCCAACTCTAGTATTCTATGATTCTATGACTGTAAAGATTCTAGTATGAAAAATGTTCTTGTGTGAAATTGTTGCTTGTAGATGCCAAAGGAACTCTGTAGAGCCTTTGTGTGTCTGTCAAACAAAAGGTCTAAAGGTAGATCCCTCTGTGATTTGTGATTAGTAGGCATAGGATTTCTGACTTCTAATAGTTAATGAGAGGGGCAACAAAATAATTCTGCTCCCTGCCATAAATTTCTGCTGAAATTCAGAAAGATTGGACTAGCCAGGAACAGCTCATGTTCCATTCCATTCCATTCCATTCCATTCCATTCCAGTATTCTGGTATTCAATACAAGTTCCTGGGGTGAGAATTCTTTAATTTTAAGGGCACGTCTTTTGCACTAAGTTCTGACTGGGGGATCTCAGGGTTTGTTTGTTTTTTTAAAGTGAATTTCCTAAGCCTAAAGTCTGACCATTCCCAGACTAAAAAAAATCCCCAAAGCTAATCCTGCTCAGTAATGCATCCAAGAAAGGTTCAGTTGTTATAGGTTGCTACTCCTTTTCAAATATACACTGTATGCAGAAGCAGAGTAGTTTCCAAGTGTATTTATGCAAGAACAAAGTGCATCGGGTCGATCAGTGACAGAACTATGTTTTCTGACGTTCTCCCCCACCTCCCAACTTCATCTACCCACACGACCCGAAGAGGAAAGATCCAGAGTTCTTATGTGCAAGACCATAGGTAGGCAGTGCTGCTTTAATCAGCCATTGCCAAGGAGTGTTCTAGAGAGATTTTTTTCCTTATCAATATTTTACTGGGAAACTGAGTGATAACAGAGGGCTCTGGTTTCAGAAGGCCCTATTCCAAATCTCAGTTTGTGGCAAAGATTTACTATTGTTTGGTGAAACTTAACCGCTTGATTAGGATTTCAAGGCCACCTTCTCAAGTTCATTGCCCTGCTGTACTTTCCTGTGCCACTGGAGAGCCTCAGCCATGGAAACTTCCAGAAATCTAGGTGCTTGGCTAAAACTTCCATCCAAGAGAGCATTCCGTGCTCTTCCTCCTGAGTTTCTTATCTTGCTATCAGTTGCCTGCTAATTGCTTTCTAGTATCTGTGTCCCAGCAGTGGCAGAGCCAGACTGAATGCTTGGCAGCATGCTGGCTGGTTGTTACCATGTGCTAGGGACATAGGTGAAAATTTTCCATTCTGCTTCACAGCAAGCCAAAAATAGCCACAAAGGCAGAAGGAGCACAGATTGGATTCCTTCTGGGATGTCGCAGCGGGCCAGCCTCTCACTCCAGCACTTAGCTGCTTCATAAGATGGGGGGAAATTAAGTGGCACAGCTCTCTTGATCACTTAGGGCTTGTTGAAGCAGAGGGATGGGCTCAAGAGGACAAGAATCAAATGGCCATGAAGCAAACAAATCCAAGAATTCAGAGGTCCCACATCATGAACCACCCAGTGACTAATCTATTATCTGGCAAGTGGATCAGCAACACATTTTGCTGTATGGAATGCTCCTATTCAGCATTCCAACCTGCTTGTCATCCCTCAATAAATATTTGTGTTTCTAATTAATAGTTCATTTTGTAGAATTTTCTCAGTATTTGCTCTAAGTGTTCCATTAATACTGTTTCTACATTTTTAAAAGACTAGCTTTCTGCCTGTATTTTTAACAAAGGATTGGAGATCAACATAGCTACTTTTTTCATCATATGGATGTCTTCTCACTTTTTTTAAGCAGCTTACCTAAAGGACCAGCCCTGCAACATACAAGCCATTTTCAGTAACTCACAAAGATGCCAAGAACTGTATATCAAAAGATAAAGTTTCCGTTACCAGCTTCTGCACTTCTTGCAGGTAACAGGCGCACTGCCTGTGTCCATTGTATTCTGCAAGGTCCCATGCAGTGTAACCATCTCTGTCACGGATGCTTGGATCAATTTGGTGGGAGATCAGCATTTGACAGCACTGCAAATAAATGCACCATCAGCATTTGACAGCACCATCACCCCAGTCCACATGCAACCCATTCATGCACACTGAAGCCAGCAGCTCCCTGGTGCAGGTGGGAATTCTCTCTAATTTGTTTACCAGAGCACTTCCCACAAATAAGACAATTGTTTGTCGTTAAGTGGCAATGACTTAGGGGCAGAACGAATAATCAATTGATGTGACAGTAATTATCCCACTGAAGGCTATGTGATTGTCAACTTATTATAGCAGCTTGCAACTGGTTGATGAGTATGTTGGTTGCAAGGAAAGAATGGCTGTGACGGGCAGTCCGTGCTATGCAGTTCCATTCAGTCAAGCCATTTTGTGTTCACTGGCATTCTCCCATTGCCATTTCAGACAAAATAATCTTGAACCAATATGGCCAGTATGACAGGACTACACTGCAAATCCATGTGGTCTGGAGCTGGCAACTTCAGAGGGACCGGGAGCCAATTTCTGACTGCTATTGCACACAGGGCTGCCACCACCACACTGCTGAGATCACTGCTGCAGAAATTTTGTTGTTGAAATTTGGCAGCAACAACAAAGCCACATATTCAGTTGAAGACAAGGCATGCAGGGAGAAGCAGAAGCTGCAACATGTTAGAGAAGGCTGTTATAACATGTTCACATCTCCTGAATATGTCCAGATAGGAAGATCTTTGCCATTCAGGTTAATTGCATTACAAGGTATTTTGCCTAGCAGTTTCAGCTCTTCAAACTTGTGCTGATAGATGGAACCGCTCAGTTACCAAGGGCAACCGGCACAACAACAAACAAACATGTTCCAATGCTGGATTTGGAAAAGGGCCAGCTTCCATATTATCTACAGTGCACTGAATCCTTAAGGAAGCTCAGTTGGGACCACATGAAAAACTGTTTCTATTGGACTGCATCATGCATTCACTTTTGATTCTCTTTCATTCACTACCCAGGTAGTCCTGTATGGGACTACTGGGTACGGTTTATAAATCCAATAAATAAATAAATAGTGAAATTTCTTCCTGCTCTCACATACTAATGCCTCAGGATAGAGTCTAAACTGGAGCCCCTTCTGTTGCTGAGACACTACTGTCCCAGTTTTATTATCAGTTGCAATCACTCCTTCCTGGTCACGTGTGAAGTAATACAGTGCAATATGAGGTACGTTAAGAATATATGTTGGTGACACACTTTGCACTTCCAGGAAATGTTGCAACTCCATGACAAGCAGGAGGAGTATTTATGAAGGTGTACCTTGAGTAAGTGCCACATACTAGCATTGTTGCAATTGCAAAAGTAATCTGAGGTTCACAGGTTAAAAGCAAGTAGTTCTTCATGCAGCACATCATGCAGCTATGAAATCCATATCCACAAGATGCAGAGATCACTACCAGATCCAGTAAATCCATGGAAGAGAAGGCTATCAGCGGCTAATGGTCCTGATGGCTACATGGCTACCTCCAGTATCAGAGGTAGCAATCCTACATACTCCAGTTGCTGGGGAACAAGGGTGGGAGGGTGCTGTTGCATTTAGATCCTGCTTGTGGGTGTCCCACTCTGAGTGTGCAAACTGACTTCGGAGGTGTTCTCTTGGTGGGCAGGTTGGGGCTGAGAGGAAGAGACAATGTCAGGGGAAGTGCGATGCAAGAAGTGAGTTCTGGCCAGCCCGTCATCCCATATTCTCCACATGCTGCCGTCAAATACCTCTAAGTGCCCATTCTCTGCAGCATCATGGAGGGGAGTGCCTCCCCAGCGGTCCAGCACCACCTCGGCACCCATCAAAAGAAGCCTGTCAACAATGGTGGCGTGTCCCTCTCGGGCAGCAAAGTGGAGTGCAGTTGCTCCTTCTGCGTCTTGTGCCGTGAGGCTGAGGTCCGTGAAGGTCACCTGCACAAAATAAAGGGAGATTAAACAGTGCAATCAGGACTGACCTTCTGTGATGGATTCTGCTCCTGCCCCCACACCCCGCCTTCAACTGGTGTTACAGATAATGCATGTACTTAATTTTCAAAAGTCGGGTTAATCTGGCATGTAATAAAATAAACGGTCTGGAAGCACTGGTGGTTTCTGAAATATTACATTGCAATAGTCTTGCTTACAGTGAACAAAATCTGCCACTCTAATGCCCATTCTGTCAAGGTATTGCCTTCATTTCCTAGGGAAGACCTTTTCCCAGCTCCTATTAACTTTCTCCCAATGTTCAATGTAAAATCCTGCCCAGCAGCAAAATGATCATGTACCTTCTCCAGTTTTTGCAAGTGATATAGTGGCAATGGTGTGGGGACAACCAAAAAACCTCTGGATGCTTTGCTACTGTGGCAAAAAGCTGCTTGAGCTTTAACTGTAAGCTATGAAAACTCTGCTACAAGAGCAGAAGAGTGGCTCATGGCCAGCAGGTACTCTTAAGCAGTGGCTGCTAGCAGGTATGTGCAGGCCCTTGGCTTTTTCTCTTTTGGACAGGTCAAGAGGGTAGCTGACAGAAGGGAACTGGACAGGCTTGCTGATGGCCCTGCGAATTACCATGCAGATGGCCTAGGAGAAGATGGGCAGGGGCATGATTTGCCACCCTTTCTGATCCATCGCCTGAGCCATGGGGCTCACACTGGATCATGGTATGAGCTGCTTGAAAAATAGTTAGAATTAAGCTTTAAAAACATTGGTATGACCTTGATATTATACGGAATGTAATGCAGTAATAATAATGGATGTCCAGAGGGAATTATTTGGGTTACAAGCAAATTAAATCATAGCATTTAAAAGAGCTCCTATGCTGTTAGTAAAGTGATAAGAGTCCCATAGTTTGGTATATTACTATAGAATAATCTGTAGAGGATAACTTGATGGAATTGATTGACTCGTTATTGATCAGAACTGAAAAAACAGAAAACAGAAAAAAATGGTTGCATTTCTAGACATTATTTTTTGGGGGGGGTATAGATTTCTTGCACATTGATATGTATTTATTTTTATTAAGAATACATACATATAGAGTTTGCATTCTGTTAAGAAATAAATATAAAGTCAAAGATTCCAAGCACTTTCTGGTAATCTACTTCACATTTTCAAGCTGTCCTTTAAGAAATTTTATCCTGCTGATTCCTAGAGTGTCATTCTTTTTCATTTTTTAAATAAAGACCAATCAAATTGGTACTAAATATTTATCTATACATGAGCTGAGTGTTGAGCTAACAGAAAGCACTGGGTGGGAGAAGGGAAAATGGAACATAGGCTTGTAAAAGTAAAAGACATTGGGAGATCCTGATGGAAAAATCTGATCAGCTTCAATAGAAATTCTATTGACCAGACAGAGCAATGAAAGTTCTCTAAATGTGCAATGCCTTCTAAGGTCAACCACAAGCAGGACTAGCACTTTACAGATATTCAGTAGGAAACTCACCTAGAAGAGCCTATGCGTTCAGTTGTCAAATTGCAGACTTACCAGCCAGACAACAATGGCGTAGTGGCCACCACAAGCAGCTGCGTGCAGCACCTGCATGCCATCGTGTGCTCTCAGGTGCACATCAGCCTTACAGTCCTTCACCAGAAACTGGATGATGTGCAGGTGGCCCTCCTGGCAGGCCAGGTACAGCGGGGTAGCTCCACTCCGAGTCTGCTTGTTCACACAACTGTTGCACAAGAGAAGTGAATGGAGATATTAGAAGTGGCAGCAGGATTTTTCACCACTGTGGATGGGTGGTACTTGGTGCTCTGAGTGCCCTGATGAAAGAGTGAGATAAAGTGTAATAAATGAAACATTTTGCATGGGGGTCATATAAATGAATGTCTTATTTAAAAATATCATTGTAGGCTCTAAAATGAACTGAACAAACAGAAACCATTGCATAAATTTCTGCTCTGAGTGTTTATTTTGCACTTCATGTTCAGTTGCTTTACTTGCCAGAAGGGGGCAACCACATTGCTTTCAATCTCATCTTCCTCACCTGTGGATAACAGTCAAAAGGGTTTTGTGATGGCTTGTATCTTTTGTTGCCTGGCGTATATAGGTTCTAGCAAGCTGCACTGTTGGTTCTTAGGGCATTTCACACATGAGAATTTAAATCAGCTTAAGAATTACAGAAAGAAGAGCAAAGAAAAAGTTGCCTTGGGCAGAATGGTCCATCAGATTCCAGATACTTATCTACCACTTTTTCTTCCACACTAATAACGGTCAGGTTTAAGAGCTCAAGAGGGACTCCAAGGATGGGCCACCCTCAGACATTTGTTTCCTGATATGAAGGGCATGATGGTGTACAGAGGAATTAACCAGACTAGTGAGTAAATCTTGCTTCTATGCTGGCTGCTTCTACTGCCCAGGAAGGCAGCATGGCACCTTATGGGAAAGCATACAGCTTTGCCTTCCTAGAAACTTCTGACAGTAGCTGCTTCACTCTGCCCAATGGAAGGGCTGGCCCTACTCAAAGTTGATTTAAGCCTCCATGTGATAATGGTCTTGACTGCGTTTTGTCACTGCTTAGCTATGCTTGCCTCTGGTATACTTTTTTACCATCTTGAGTACTCCATGCTAGGTCTGTCCTGAGGCATTTTCCTGCTGGAAGCAGGTTGGAAAAAAATTCCATAGACGCCCCTGAGTTCCAGTTTTGGGCATGTCAATGCGCAGACAGTGCTAGAGCATCTCCTTGGGAAGCAGAAGGCCCAGAGCTCCATCTGTGGCATCTTCTCTTAAAAATCATATTTCAGTTGATGGAAAAACCTCTGCTTCAGGAACTGGAGAGGCACTATTAGTTAGAGTAGCTGTTACTAGGCTAGACAAATAGTCTCCCCGGCTTCCTAAGTTCCTAGCTCAAGTAGCTTTCGATAAGAGGCAGGCTGGCATAGTGCTTAAGAGTGGGGGACTAGGAATCAGGAGATCTGGGTACAAGTCCCCATTCAGCCATGGAGCTCTGTAGGTTAACTTCGGCCCAGCCACAGACTCTCTGCGTCACAGGGTTGTTGTTGTGAGAATAAAACTGAGAGGAGGAGAATATTTATATAATTTGCCTTGAGTGCCTTGAAAGGAAAAAGGATAGGGTATAAATATAACAAATAAATAGCTAACCTCTCCTATTTTGGTTGTCCCTTCCCAATACTTCTGCTCCTTTAGCTTCTTCCTTTACACAAGGAAGACTGAATAAGCTTAGTGGGCTACAGTTAAACACCACAATCTCAGCACCAAGCTTCTGGGGCTAGTTGTGGGTAGGGTGATACTGGTGAGCACAGAGGCTGGTCAGGAGAAATAAATCCAAGACAGATGCCCCTATATGATGCATGTGCACAACATCAACTAGAAAGGTATTGCTGAAGGTTCAAAGGACCAAAATGGTGATCCTAAAGCAGCACTCCACAGATGTTGCTACAACACCAAATTTTCAGAAGTAGGGAGGTGAGGAGGCAAGCTCAGAGCAAAAGGACGGAATTAGTCCATTTCATAGATATGCCAAGATGGGTGAAAGCCAGATGGAGCTGACCCTGCCCATTGCTTTATCTTCTCACAGCTGTAACTCAAGTAGCGAAATCAAATAAAATTAGAGCCAAGTCAATTAGTTCCCACCCACCCTTAACAAAACCCCAAGTTAACCCTGGGTCAACTCTTACTCCTCAGTTTTACAGTTCAGCTTATTTTGTTGAAAGTACATTGCCCTGGGAGTACTGTAGATTTTGTTTGCAATCCCAAATACACACATGAACACACCCTGGCTGGGACTGAGTCCCACTGAATTCCAGGGCACATACTTCTCCACCAATAGATGAAGGATTGCACCATTAGGGAGTAACTACCCCAACTGGTGTAGAGTTTTTGCATTTCTTGCAGGGAAAATTGATACTGAGAGCTGCTGGGCAATAGTAGACCACTGAAGAGGATAAGAGCATTGGGGCAGATGGTTGTGGTGACTGTTGGAAACACAATCCTCTTCAATTAAGATCACACACGCTTGCCTTCTGTCCCTCGACAAACAAAGGCAAAGCATCTGGAAATGCAGTGGCATGGCAACAAAACACCAGGAAAACTGCTTTGTTTTATGTTCTCAGAGATCAGAAGCATGTTTGCATGTGGTCATTTTCAGCTGCTTTTTTTCCATATGCACTAGTCCCCTGTGTGAACAGAATATATACTCTTTTGCAGCCTCTCTGTACAGCTTCAGATGCAGAACTCACACAGATGTGTACCCACACTGCAGCACTGAGCAGACTGCTTCCTCTGTGTATGCACTGTATTTAAGACATTTATAAAGCAAAAGGATTTCTGCCTCGAGTATTCTATCTATCTATCTATCTATCTATCTATCTATCTATCTATCTATCTATCTATCAATCACATAATATATACAACATAACCCTATGCATCCATGGCCTTGGTAGAGAGCTGCAACAGTATACTGAAGAGACTAGTCTGGTACAAGGATATCATTTGGCTGGCAGATTATTTTATGGACTAGGCTTGTGAGCTGGGCTATTTGCACCAGAGAGAGGTGGGAATGTAGAACTGTCCCTGGGACAATCACATGGTTGCTGCTGAGGCAGAGCCGTGTTTGAATGTTTTGCCGTCTCATTTAAAAAATGAAATTACCTGAAAAGCAGCAGGCTGGTTGAGTTAAAAATGTTTTCCTAACAGAAAGAAACATGGAGGAAAATCAGAGTTCTGCACCTGCCCAAGCTGAGTGGTCACCACCTCTATAGGGCAATATACCACCAACTCCCCAAGGGAATAATTCAGGAGAGGCAAACAAGCAAAGAGAACACCAGGCTTCTGCATCTGCCACTACTCCACCTGGGCTGGTTGTGCTTTTAATGTATGGTTCATAATAAATCCATTGCAATGTATAAATGTTGTGATCTGCTTGGAAGACTTTCACTTCAAAAGCAGGATATAAATCTACTAAGTAGAGATTGCTAGAGGGTATCTCCTCTAACACCTGCAACATAAAGTGATATATAGTCCACACCACCACCTCAGGTATCATAGGCTAGGAAGGCGGAGATTAGGAAATGGTACCTTGCATTCTGTGGTGCCCCCGTAAGAGCCATACGTGCAGCTTTTGCCTACCTGTGGTCTGCAGCGATCAGTAGTTGCAGGCAAGTCAGCTCTCCCTTGGCGGCTGCATAATGAGCTGGCACGGCTCCTTCCCGCGTCTCCATTGCAGTGTCAAAGCCTGCTTGGATCAGCCACTCAACCGCTTCTGAATGTCCAAAGCGAGCAGCCAAATGGAGTGGAGAAGCTCCTGAAGCATCTTGTTCCTAAGGAGAGAATTAAAAACGGTACTGGAGCAATGACCACTTCTTTCCCACTTTAGCTGCACTTTCAGAACTGGTTTACAACTGGTTACAAGACTTCTGCAATACAGAAGTCATTCACTGAAAGAGCATGTGTGTAGCAGTGCTGCTGTTTGCAGTCAACCCTAATTGACTGTTCTGCATGGCAGTTATAAAAAAAACAGCAGCTTTACTCCATGAAGTAGTTCCTATGTGGAGCATTTCAATGCCACTACTTCTGCCACCAGCAGAAATCTCTCCAGGCCCAGCATCACAGAATGGCAGAGGCAGGCTCTGCTGAAGGCCCAGAGGTTCGAAAGGCCGAGTCCTGCCACACTTGCCGTCAGTGCTAGATGGCTGCCGCAGTCTTTTCCTTCTGTTGCAGGCCTCCTGTCTTGCCAGCCCCTCTGGCAAAAGGAAGCACCATAGGAACTGCTGAAACTCCAGGGGCTTGGTCCACCCAAGGCATCTTACTTCAGATTTGAGGATAGAATGTAGGGGATAAGGGTGCTGCAGATTTAGCAAAACTGTGTGAATATTGCTTCGAGTAAGTCAGTAGTTCCTATGGAGGAGGGAGACAGTGTTACCAATATATGATTTTCTGCTTTAAAAAAAAATCTAAGGGCATGTAGGCAAAACACAATGGTCCTGTTTTTGATCTAACTTCTGCAGATGACAGGCTGAGGGGGACCACTTCTGTGTGATGCTACCTTCTAATGAGAAGTGACTCAGGATTTGCTTTTACACAGAGATGTATGTGTTGCATGATCTCTTCGAGGTGCTCAGGAACCTGTCTTGACTGGCATATCAGATGATACAGGAAGCCAAAATAGTCTTATGCTATTTAAGCCAATATGTATAAGCCCCAGAGGAGGGAGAAGGGCCAGAGTCACAGGCATGCATGGTTGGGCACCTGCCAAAGGCTCACGCCCCAGCAGGAGCCCACTGGCACGAGTCCCTTGAGTAGCTTCCCTTTTCACTATTGCACCTTGACTGTTCTTCTGCCTCTGCTTGTAGACAGAGAGCTGTTTTCCTCACATTCTGTTAACCAAAAGCAATAGCATGGATAAAAGTACATGTGCTTGTCTAACTGTAAAAAAGCATCACAGTTTTCTGTAGCTGTTGAATAGGCACCCCCGTTTTATGCCAACCACCTTACCTGCATGCTGTACCCTCCATCTTTGATCAGCCACTGTAGTTCAGCCAAGTTCCCTAGGACTGCTGCATCGTGTGCTGGAGTAGCACCATTGTTTGCTCTCTGGTTCCCGGGAAGCTTTGCTTGCAGTACCAGGAACTTTAGGCACTCCAGCCTGCCTGCTCTCGATGCATGATGGACCAGGCCTGCTCCCAAGCCATCCGTGATGTTCTGGTTCAGACCACCATCTACATGTAGCTGCTCCAAAGTGGTTAAGTCTCCTGCTTTAGCAGCTAAAATAGCCCTGTGGTCTCCCATCACCAGCAGCCTTGCTGTTATCTTTACTGGAAGGTACTACTTTCTCTGAGTCTCTTGTTTAATGTACCAGACAGCTGGTGTATGTCTCTGGTTACCAGGTAAGGCAAGGCAGGAAGCATATGTTCTCCAAGGGGGCTTAAAGAAGGGGCATGTGGCTGCTGAGAGAGAACAGCTAAACTCTAATGGCAGAGCTGCAGGTCTTATTTGCTTTCCTTCCTTAAGTAGCACCCAGTCCTAAATCCTTAAGTGAGGCAATTAAAAGTAAAGCAAGCATTTGTAAAATATAAGAGACATTCAAATACAACACCCTTATGACTGGAGTCTTGGGGAACTGAACTGCATGACAGAGTTTCAGGGATTACCCGAGGACTGTAGATCCTGCACTGCTGGTCTAAAGTATTTCCTGCACAACCACCTCACAGTTTATTTTAATATGCATTTTAAGAGTAAGACTCGCATTCAAAATGACCATATCTGTAAACAGAAATAGCTCTGGTGCTGCTGTTTTTTCTCATGTGGAAGAAAGCAGAACAGATTCATCCAATCCAACTTAAGAATGTTGCTTGCTCAGATTTTGGCTTTGAACCCCTCTGTACCCAGTCTTCTTTGTGGTGCTGAATTAGTGTTACCACCTTTTCTCTGACAGGCCCTGCATCTTTGCAACTACACAATAGGTAGGTAGCATAAGCCCCCCTTCATTCTAGGAATAACCGTAACCCTAACTGTACCTATTGAATCTGGGTGGTACAGATGGCCAAGGATGTCTTTTGGGGACACAAAGAACTTGAAATTTAAAAAAGTGGGAGAAGACAAAACTGGCATGATCATTCACCCATATCTTGGGGTTGTAAGTCTTCCAACACTGAAGTAATTCGTATTCCAGTATGATGCACTGACAAATAAGGTAGATCCTTGCATTACATTGTAAAATTATGAGGCTTCCTACAGAGCCAAGTTGTCAAGACTGCCTTGTATTTTACCCCTTTTTTTACAAAAATGAACACAAATAATGTGCATTCATCAGTCACCTTTTAAAAACATTATATTCCCAACCAGCTGCCTCTCTTCAAAAAGGGGTTATCCCAGGTGAGCAGGCACCCAGAGCAGTTAATGAGATTGAAATCCTCAAATTAGTAATAAGGAGTATCAAACATTAAGTGCAGAGCCACAGATTGACTACTGCTTTTGCTTGTTCAAGTCTGTATTTCTATGAATAACAAGAACTGTTATAAACAAGATTTTATTTTAATTCAAATTGACACTGAAATAGGCTTATTTTAACAATACAATTTTGTGCATTACATTTTAACTTTGTGTCTCTTTTACAGCATTACCCACCATTGCCTTCAGAACAGGACTATCTAATATTTGAAACAAGTATTAACATCCTCGAAGATCAACAAGTGTCTTGGGATGGATAATTTTCCGTTGAAGTTGCAGTGCAGCAGAACCTAAAAACCAAGTACTATTCCTTCACCTCAGTACTAAGAGCAATCTCAATGGACCTGGCTGTACAGAGGCTGAAATGGATGCCAGCCAACTCCAGGAATAATTTAATTGCCCTTCTAATCCCATCTACCATGGTTTTGAAACTCAAAAGCCTTTAAAATATGTATTTTAAATAACATTCCAAATGGACATTACCACCTATCTTAAGGGCATTCAACCTCCACAATATTTATCTCAAGTCCTTCCTATTCAGTGAGATTCTTGCAGTGTTTCTCATCAATTAGTGCCAGCGCGCCACTATCTGTAATAGCTTTGGTATTTTCCTATGACAGTATAACATATTCTTATGCTAGTTGATTCGCAGTTATCTTTGGTAGTGGATACTGGCATGCCAAATCCATGGTGCCAAGAACATAAGGAAAGCTATACAGTCCCAAAATATGTTTCTATTGATGTGACAAATCTTCTGAAGCATCTGGCTCCAGCAAGTCAGAAATGGAGTACCTGGCAATTTGATGCCTAAGATCCCTTTCTTGCTGGGTTATGTAACATTTACCTTCTTGTGAGATGAGAGCTAATGGCTTCCAATGCACAACACCAAAAAAAAAAAAAAAAAAAAATGCTTGAGGACAACTCCTTCTGTTGCTCTGGGAATGGGAGACATCCTCAACAATGAGTCTATGATATCAACATATACTCCTCTTTAAGTCTGGATGTGCATACAGATATAGCACTAACATCTTTGATCATATGCTCAACCCTCATAGTGCATGCAGCATTTTGTGTATACACACACCCACACAGTTATCCCTACTTCCCTGGAACAGCAGTATATAGCCTCCTCGGTGTAATTATATAGTGACAAAATAACTACTCCGTATTCCTATCAAGGCTGCAGAAATCCAAGCAGTCAACAGAAAAGCTAAAGAGCTTAACCAAGAAAGATCTGAGCTCTGCTTGCCTTGCCACCGTGCCTCAATCACCTGCCATTTTTTCCTGATCCCCCCTTTGTAACAAAGGAGCCTTCTTCAACCTGGCATCCTCCAGATGTGTTAGTCTACAACTCCCATCATTCCCCAGCCAGCATGGCTACCAACTGTAGACCAGCATGGCAGGACTACTGGCTAAAAAAGAGAGCACTATAGATCTTCCTTTTGTCTAATACGAAAGAGCCAGTACCCAGGATAGAGGAAATAAGCAAGTATGTGCCAGAAATAGTTTTGCATAAATGTTCCATGGTACAAAGCTGCTAGATAAGTGGGATGACAGAGAATACCCTTTATTTTCCTCTCTGTTCACTTGACCCATGGAACCAAACACAGTGCCTGCAGAAGCCAGGAAAGGCAGCTCTGAAGTCTGGCACAGGCCAAAGGACAGCACAGAATTATAGGGATTGCCACCTCTCAGTCACAGGAGTAGCTGTAAGGTGCACAGAACCCACTTCTTTCTGCAAGGGGAAGCTGACAGCCAGAGGAATCCCTGTGATGTATTCTTATGGGGAAGCGAGAACCCCTAGCTAGTCAGATCCTTACTATTTGCCTGAACTGGCTGCAAGCAAGCTGGGCTGGCAGTGGCAAGAGAACCAATATGCCTTTGTCCTCATCTTGCTGATGGGAAGCACCTGCTGGGTTGGATCTCTTCATCACCTGTCCCACCACTGGAGATTCCTACTGCTGATGGCAAGCAGCACCAGCAATTACAGCCAGGATCCATCATAGCAAAAACTTTTCCCAGCCATAAGATGACAGTTGTGGCCAGTCCCGTTGTTGGCAATCAGGACAGATAACGGCAACAACAATTCCTGGCTCAGATTCCTGCCGTCATGTCTCTCTTTCCAGTGGGATTAGATTGTGTAACTGACATAAACGGAAGTGCCAGCAGCCCCTTAACACTAGGTCAAACAGGTAGAGACAGCTACCTGCCGACTCTTAATATCTGCGTTATACAAAGCAATGTGAAGTGAAGGTTGCATGTGTTCATGCACAAACTACTCTTTCATTGTGGTACACTGTATTGCACATTTTGGCCCCAGTATTCAGCTCTGTGCTACAGTAGCTGCTGCAAAAGGGCTCGTGTTTTGTTTCAGGTAAGGGGTAAATGAAAAGGGTAGCATCAGAAGAGAGAATTTCTACAATCTAAAGCTAATCCTGTCTGTTTTGAGATTCACCTGTCCTTTCCTATATGTATACATTCAAGCCATGATGTTCACATTTGTTCCCTGTCTAAATTCTCCAAGTACATGCATCAACATCCAACTAGAGACTCCCCTCTCCCAATTTGCCAAATATCACATAACATCCTGCTTAGTACAGTAACTGAACTTGACACTGATCCTCGGAAGCAAAAGCTAATGCTATTATCATATACAATAGCTTGCTGAATTCAAGGGCTAGAGCAAGGCAAGGCCGGACAATGCATGGCCTGGACATGGCTCCTGCTGCCTCCACCACCACCCAGAAAATCAAGGCAGAAGTAACAATTTGGCAAAAAAAAAAAAAAAAAAAAAAAAACCTGTTACAGAAGTTAAACTTCTGCTGCAACTTGCTAAAGTTAGCTTGCTTTTGTCCCCATGCAAACCATGGGAGCTGGGATTTGTCTAAAGTCTGCCCAGAATTGCCCAGCCCTGGCTCGGGAATCATTTGGTGTGAATCAGCAATGATCCAGTGGCGAAGAATAGACAGGCCTGTCCTCACTCTGTCAGATATGATCATGGAAAAATCAAGGTTTGGTAATTTCACTGGTCAGTTTTGGTGAACAATAGCTTCTTCTTAGACAACTGTGAGAATCTAGTCTATTGCAGCTGAGCCACAGCCTGCTTCAAATCTTCTACAATCAGATCCACATCTTCCTTGCTGGTGTGACGCCCCACACTGAGACGCAGGGCATTCTGGGCCAGATTGTAAGGAATTCCACTGTTGAGCAGGATTGACGATGGCCTGGAGATCAAACAGTGAAAGTACCATTTAACTCTCTGAAGGCATTTTATTTCTTTGTTTTCTTTACTACAGCACTTCCAAGAGGAATAAAAACAATGCATACTCAACCCTGAAGACATTTCTCTCTGATTAATTCCAACAGAAATTAAACCTGATTTAATATTTGTCACTCAGTGCATAGCTTCCAAAAGTAATCCTGCATGCATGCAGATGGAAAAATGTTGAATTTTATCATCTGCATAACTTTCCTGGAGCAAATCTGCATGTCTGACTGGTATTGATAACTTTGGTTACCAGCTCATCATATCAGTATGTTCCTCAGAACATTGCAAAAAACAGTTCTGCATTGTCTACAGCACTGGACCCTATACATTCTGGGAAAATCCACAAAAGAAGGATGAACAATTTAAAGTGATTACATTTCCACTGCTCTCTCCACTGCCTGAAATGCAACAGCAGGGGAGCAAGCTGCAGCTTGACACATGATCTGACACACTGCACTGCCTATGCGGAGCAAAACTTCTGTATGGCTATCCCAGTTCTAAGTACTTAGCAGATCACCTTTGCCACTGTCCGGCCAAACCATCAATTGTGAATTCCAAGAGTATGCTTGGAGGATGGGTTGGGAGGACAATAGTATGCAGAGGCAGGCAGCTACTTGCACAGAAATGCAAAGTAAACCAGATTTAAGTTACCAGTTTTCACTGGTAAACAGGCTCAGCCCCTCAAGAGATACAACAGGAACTGTCTTCCAGTAACCTGCCATTTCTAACAATCCTTTGTCCATACCTTTCTTCCCTTCTGGGGAAGAAGGAAGCTGCACTGCTGTGTCAGCTGCACAGCTTCTTCCTTTTCCAGCTTTCTGCATCCTGGCATCCTCCAGACATATGGAACTTTTCTTGCTGCTATATGTCATCAAGGCATTTCCACCATATGGCCACCCTATGAAAGCTTTCCAAAATGTCCTGCCTATGAAAGCCCTGCTGAGCTCTTCTAAGTTCAAGGCTGTGCCTTCCTTTATGGAATCAATCCATCTCATAGTTGGTTGTCATCTTCTTTTGCCTACAGTATTGTCTTATCCAGTGAGTCTTGCCTTCTCATGATGTGCCCAAAGCACAACAACTTCCATTTTGTCATTTTTGCTTCCATGGAAAGTTCTGCCTTGATTTGATCTAGGACCTGCTTATTCATATTCACAAAGCTCAAGGAATCTTGTTTCAAAGCATCAATTTTCTTCCTGTCACCGTTCTTCACTGTCCAGCCTTCACACTCATACATAGTGATGAGGAATATGATACTGTCTCTCATAAACCTTCATCCAGCATAACTGGTTGTAGATAACTCTATCTTTATAGCATTAAGTCGAGTAATTGCTTTAAAGGGCCAGTGGCCCTCTGTAGTCTGAAGAGAGTGCAGATGGTTGCTTTGGGTGGCAGAAGATAGAGGGAGGGACATATTTGAGAGCCCACAGTATGTTGATCCAGGAACAAACTGCATGCTAGGCTATACCGGTGGAGTCTGGAAGGCAAAACAAATGGGACTCCAGCTACCTATTGCAGGAGCAGAAAGTTTTCAAATATAAAAATGGGAAACATTTGGGTGTTTTGAAAATCTAAGAAGTAATGTAAGCTTGGATTACTGTCACTATTTTGTGACTTGTCATTGCTAGCCCTCAAGAATATGAACAGGCAGGTGGGTAGAATGCAATTGCCTACAACTGGCTACTTATTTGGAAGCCTCTATTCTATTAATTCCTTTCACTTTTCTGACACAGCTGGAACCACCCTTTCCAACCACGCAATACCCAATTCTCCTTACTGGTCACCCTTCTCAGAGTGGCAGGCAGCACCAACGCTAGCAAGCAAAGTCCTACAGTGAGACAGCACCAGCCGACCTGAAGGAAAGACAAGACATAGGTCTTCTCTCAGTTGATGACATATATAGCCGATGATACCCAGCTCTACCTCTCATTTTCCACCAACCCAGGTGAGGCAGTGGCTGTCCTGAACCGGTGCCTGGCCGAGGTAATGGGCTGGATGAGGGCCAGTAAACCGAAGCTCAATCCAGACAAGATGGAGGTCCTGTTGGTGGGTGGTTCGGGCCTCAGGATGGGGGACTTGGGCCTTGTCCTAAATGGGGTCGCACTCCTTCTGAGGGACAGGGTTCGCAGCTTAGGAGTGCTCCTCGACCCTGAGCTGTCTTTAGAAGCTCAGGTGATGGCGGTGACGAGGAGCGCTTTCCTTCAGCTTCGGCTGATCCATCAGCTGCGTCCCTTCCTGGAGAACGACTGCCTGGCGACAGTGACACACACGTTGGTAACTTCCCGATTAGACTTTTGCAGCGCGCTCTATATGGGGCTACCCTTGAAGACGGTCCAAATACTTCAATTGGTGCAGAATAGAGCTGCCAGGCTGCTGACGGGGACTGGGCGTTGTTCTTATATAACCCCAGTTCTCCGTCAGCTCCACTGGCTCCCGATTGAAGTCCGGGCCCAATTCAAGGTGTTGGTTATGACCTATAAAGTCCTCAACGTCTTGGGTCCTGGGTATCTAAAGGAACGCTTGCGTCCATATATGCCCTCCCGCCCCTTGAGATCAGCAACAGATGCCCTTCTCCAGGAACCCTCTGTGAATATTAGGAGGGTGAGTACCCGGAGGAGGGCCTTCTCTGCAGTGGCGCCCCACCTATGGAATGCACTCCCCAGAGAGGTCCGCCTGGCGCCGTCATTGTTTTTTGGCACCAGGCGAAGACCTCTTTATTTAAAACTTATTTTAAATGTTAATTTATTGGCTATTTGTAGGATTTTAAAATTTTTAAGCCGAGATGCACCGGATTTTAATATTTTTATTGTATAACTTTTTTTTGTTGTAAGCCGTCCCGAGGCTTTGTTGTGATGGGGGCGGCATAAAAATGTTTTAAATAAATAAATAAAAGGTTCTAGCTGAGGGACAAACTCACAAAACTTGCTTTCAATCTCTTCTGTGCTAATCATCAAGATATGTCTTTATCTTTTTTAATCAGTGCTCCACTCTCACACTTTACTAGGACTGGCTTTTCAATATTGCTGATCAAAACCAACAAGAACTGCAAAAGCAAAATTCACTGAGTGTCATATACAACTGTTGATTGCAACTGGCAGAAGTCATGCATCATGGACAAAATCCAAATGTAGTTTCATAGTAAGAATTCCTCCTGACAAAAATATGGAATTAATGCCAGAGTGTAAATAATCTGACATATGAAACTTATTTTGTTTGCTTCTTGCAGGAGCACACAAAGCCAATTTCATAAAAACAGCACTGATCGTATACTTTGCATTCCACTGCTCTTTAGATAAGGGATAGGCTGAAAGTAGATATCCAGATGCTTTGGACCAACTGCCAGTGTTCCTGCCTATTGGTCATTTTGGCAGCAGCTGTTGGCAACTGAAATCCAAAACATTTGGAGATCTATCATCTGCTCATCCCTTCTTTAAATAACACAGTAGCATGTTGCAGAGCAGAATGAAGTCCAGCCGAAAGAATAATCTAGCCTTGAGTTCTACAACAAGAATCACTATATAGTTTTGTGTTGGTCACTGAGGGATTGTGGATAAAGATACCTCATCTAACACAGGCTGACAGTATGCCTATAGGAATGATGCAAGTTTAGGTCCACAGACATTACCTTGTAGTCCTGAGCCCACTATGGAAAAATTACATGTGTTGCACAGTCGTTTAGAGCCTTTCAGCCGACAGTTAAAATGGATTCCTTGTTCTTTAAATGCAGCCTAGTAGAATACATAAGTAATACTTTCAAGAAATATAAATTAATTATCCACCTACCCTCACCTGCCCTCAGGCTTAGTAATTCTAATAGGAAGGCAAAAATAGCATCTTACAATGCTATATGCTGGGGTGGCCAGATTTGCTCAACCGAAGAACCACATAAATGTCAGTTGCCTGAGAGCCACAAGCAGCAGCCTGCAAGGAGTGACAGCAGGTAGCGAGCAGCTAGTGGACACCTGCAGGTGCCCACAGAGAGCCACTGAACTGTAGGGCCCACCCAGAAAACAGACAGGCATTGAACTCACTTCAAGCTTCTCCTCTAAATAATCCCGAACCTTCCTCATGTGAGCTTCATAAACATCACAGTGCTTATTCACTAGCTCTGCTGCCTGCAAAAGAAGGTATAAGAGTAGCCACATGGTTCAGCTGAACCACATGAAAAATTCCCTAGACAGAATTTGCCACAGTTATGGAAAGTCTACATAGTATAATCTCAAATGAGTGCTCTGCCTCCACAGCATCTCCCAAGGTATTCAACTCCCAGTCAGCCAAAACAAAGCCCACTAACGATGTATTTGATTCATGTAACAACTTCAGGGAAACAAAAGCGTCCCCCCGTCAGAGTCTGAACAAGTTCTGCAAGAGGCCCTAAATATCACTACGTTATTTAGCTGTTCAGAACACTTTTCCTCCCTGCTCCTCCTCCCAATATCTATTTATATGGCAACTTGATGTATTCATTGTGCCTTGGCAAGCTACTTGCAAATACTGTAAAGTTTAGCCATTTGCTCTGATGAATACAGCTCAAATTATGGCCTCTATCTTTTCCACAGCTGCATCCTCAAAAGGCCAGAAAACCTCTCAAGTTTGCAATAAACCATTTGCCAGAGTTCTCTCCTCTTGGTGTTCCATGGTGCATACAAAGGACTACAAGTAATACAGGCTTAGAACTTGCTCTGCATTGTGGAAATAATAATCCACAAAGCTTGTGGAAGTTCTGACATGAGACTTGGGAAACAAAAAAGCATGGGCAACCCAAATAATCAGGACTCTATTGTGATGTATCAGCCTCTAAATCAATATGAAAGCAAAACTGCGTTTGAATTAGACCCTGACTAGCAACAGATATGCTTTCCTCTCAACTGATTTGTTATTGTGAAATACAATAAAACTGGCAAACAATTCAGCGAGATGGCATCTGTGTGTATTCCAGATATGTTTTATTGACACTAATACTGCTTCTGAGCTTACCTTGCCAAGACCAGCAATCATTGGTGTATTTTCAGTTCTAGAACAGAAAAGTATGAAGCATGTGTTTACTCTCACAACACGATAAAGGCTGCACTTAAGTGTAGCACTTGTATAACTAGCATAATGCAGGCACTGAAAATAGCATAAAGAAAACTATTGTTCCCAACTATTCAGTGAAAAAAAAGGATTTTTGAACCCAAAAACTCTACTGCTAGCTAATTAACATGCTTCAAGACAATCCCCTCTCCATACATTGGCTCCAAAGAATTTGGCCACATACATACTAAACTGGTGATACTATTTTTAAAATATTTGGTTGATCCCCAACAGCATATTCTCCACCAGCATGTTTTCAGACTTTCGCAACTTTGTATAAGGTGGACAATGAAGAAAAGAGGGAGTTTTCCAAAAGCCAAAATGGAAAAAGCTTTCCATTACTTGCCTTTATATTTTAAGGGTACAGTTTCAAGCATGCAGGCAAGGATCATGCCTCCATTTTTAGTGCCTGTGTCTTGTCACTCCCATGAAAAAAGAGAATATAGCAACCCTGATGTAGACCACAGCATACATGCCCACTTGGCCTCTGAGCACTTCAACAGTCACTTCTCACACATCTTACCCTGGACGAAAGTTCCGTTCTTGCCCACCTCCAAACAGCATGGGATGAAGAGGAGTGGTGACCCCAGGCCCTCGCACGTACAGCGCTCCAATACGTGGGCCATAAAACTGTAATGATAAATCACAAAGCAAAGATGGCCAGTTGCAAGAATGCAGATTTTAGCTAAATATGAGGAAGAACTTCCTCACAAAAAGAACTGCTTAATAGCAAAACAGACTGCATCAGGAGATGGTGGACTCTCCTTCCCTAGAGTTATGTAAGCAAGACCATCTGTCACGGAAATGACAATTGCATTCTGCACTGTAGAACATGCAGTGAGCACAAGGTAGGACCAGATGACCTCCAAAGTAGGAATGCTGAAGAAACTGGCAATGGCTCCAATGAGTAAGGACTTTGGGGACTCCGACCTGCAGAAGAGGATGCAACCAACAATGCATATTTTCTCCAATTAGCTAACGCATGAAAACGTGCATTTTGTAGTTATTTGTACATTTTTGAAGTGCATAATTTATATAAAATCCATTGTTGTCAATGTATGAATGACAGAATGAAAGGCATCTGGAAAACCACAAAACAAGGACAGCATAGATATAAAAAGGTCTGTTCATCCTGATATTAGAAGTTCCTTCCAATTCAATTATTCAAAGATGGTGCCTCAAATAAGAAGTAAAAGGGGACTCTAACAGAAAATGGACATGTGGACCATACAGAAATAAAACTGACAATAGGTGTACGGAAGAAAGCATTAAGCTTTGGGAAATACCATGGATGTCAGTAAAGGAAAGCATGGGTGAATCCCTGGCTCAGTGCTACTGCTACTATCCTAGCTTAGAGGACAGGATATTTGTTACACATAAAATAACAAAAGACAGGTTCCTGTGTTTTTCAGCTGTTGTCTGCAGCTTTTCTACAGAATTTGGAAGTGTTTGTGTGTTTAAACACCCATAACAAACACGTTTCCACATGCCACAATTATTAAACCAATTACATTTAGAGATTGAACGGAATCCTTACATGGTTACTGCCAGAGCTGAACATAAACTTGAAACAGGACTTCTACAGCAACATTGTGTTCAGAGTGCCACCTAGTGGTGAAGTCCTTGCATTCATCCTAAGGGATGAGGCTTTAAAAAAGGGATCATGATGAAAATGAGTCAGTTTAAAAACTTGTCCCTTTCTGCATGCCAGTGCAACTGTACTAGATAGGCCATGGAGGGGCACTGCTGAATTTGAGCTACACAGATGTCAAGACTATTAGGTGTTATTTTACTACTATTCAGGACAGAATTTACATTACTGCCACCTTATTCTGAAGCAACTTCTCAAATTCCAAGCAACTGGTGATATGGAAATTGTAAGAAAATATAGCTGCTAGCAGGAACACATACTTGTAGACTAGTGTGGTGATTCTTAATCCAACAAAATTAAAGAATTTTTGCTTTAATGGAAATTCTCCAGGGTTTGTGGGATGCTCTGGTGAGACAGTATCATTGTTTATAGCAGGTGTCTGTATTGTAAATGTGTTTGGGAGAGCATGAAGTAAAGGAAGAGAACTCTCCAATGAAAACTATTACATATACACGGTGCAGTCCTTAGTCACCCTCTTGCACAGAGGGAGAAGCAAGCTGGACTGCAGTTCTCATAATTCCACAGCCACTGGAACTGTGTTGCAGTCGAACATATTTGAGGGGCACCAGCTCTGAGGAGGCTGATTTCACCTTTAGGAAACAAGAACAGGCTTTAATAGGCTACCCTATTAAATAAGATAAAGCTAACAGTTGTAGTTCTGCAATCCTACATAATGGGAACTGTAAGTGAGAGAACTAATCGCATGGACCAAAATACTCACTGGCCACTTGCTGCCATGAAAGGACTTCTGGGTTTGGTCACTGCCTACTTCCCAGAACAGTGGTTACTATGGACAGTTGATGGACCTTGAAAGGTCTTTCCTTCATTCTTTTCTAATGTTTGACCACAATAAATATTCCATGTGCCAAAAACAGCTCTCCGCTCAACATGTATTGGCCTTGCTACAGTTGCAGATGTCCCAAATCTGGGGTCCTGTGTGGTTCCAGTAAGCACCAATGTACTTGCAGACTCCTCTCTGGCAACCCACCAGGCTCCTTGCCCCTTAAAGCACCACCTTTCTTTGAGTTCAAAAATGTGGTTTTATGTTTTGGAGCCGAGACCCACCTCTGACTTATCCTTACGGTAGAGTCAGCGCAGTGTAGGGTTGCACAGGTTAGAATCAGTGCAGCATAGGGCCACAAGGAAGGTGGCCAGATAGCAGGGAAAGCCATATGAGGCGAGACAGAGGGAACTGGGTCTTTTCAGCCTGGAGAAGAGGCAGCTCCAAGGGGATCTGTTGGCAACATATAGGTATGCAAGGGGGTGTCACACAGAGGTGGGTAAAGACCTGTTCTCCCTTGCAGAGGAAGGCAGGACGCACTCAACGGAGCAAAGCTCAGGGAACCAAGGTTCAGTTTGGATGCCTGGAAGTACTTCCTGACAATTAGGGCCCTAGGGTATGTAATGGGCTTCCATGCGAGGTGGCTGAAGCCCCATCGGTGAGGATGTTCAAGGACAGGCTGGACATGCACATGATAGGCATGCCATGAGCAGAGAGAGCTAGCTGGAGATAGGGGTCAGACTAGATGCCCTGGGAGGCCCCTTCTGCCTCACTCAGTTTCTAAGTTAGGAGATTCATGGGCAAGTTGCCTCATCAGTTTGCCTGAGTAGCCATTTTACAAATGGACAAGTTGCCCTGTGGCAGACATTTTGTGAGAACAGCTGCAACTCTCTCACAATTCTGAATGTGCTCATCCACTCAAATGACTGGGGATTCCTAAGACAGATGCACAGACATATCTTACACAACGTATAAACTAAAAAAGCTAATAACCAAACCTTGTGCCCCACAACAGTGAGATAGTCCACTCCCAGATCTTGAACATCCACTCGCCCCTTTCCAATCATTTGTGCTGCATCTGTGTGCACCAAGATGCGTGGCAGCCCAGATGCCATTCTCTTCTGATTGACAGTCTGAATCCGCTGACTGAGTTCTGAGATGGGCTGGGAGACAAAAAGCACTATCAGAGATAGAGTTTTATCTCAGCAGAAACACTAATTCGATAGCCCTACTGCTGACTGGCATATGATGCCGTGGTACATCTACTTAAATGGAGAAGTTTTCATGCTAGCAGCTTTACTGACAAACTTTGTTATTATGCTGTATGCCACTCTGTGTCCTTTCAACAGAATAGAGGAATGTAAGTATTAGTATTACTTCCAGAACCAAAATCACTACCACCGTTCCTGTCACTCCTGTCGTAAAGCCTATTGCAATGTTTGCCCTTCCTCCCAATAAGATTGGAGATAAAAGAAATATTAGACACATTTAGAAACAATGTTTGTTCTTGTTCTGTATATTTACTAGCACTTTATATTTATATCTCATTTTTGTTTATTTTGCAAACATACTAACCTTTTTTGACAATTAAAAAACAATGACAAGAAAGATCCGCTGCTGTTGAATATGGAAACAAAGGAGAGCAAAAACTGTTAACATAAAAAGAGCTGAGATAGAGAGGCCTATCTAGTATGCCTTTGATACCAAGCAAAGGTACTGGGGTAACTACAGCATGATCCTACTGGGATACCTGTAAACCCCTGAACTCAGCTTAAAGGCATTTAATACAGAGCAGGAAGCACTGTGGAGGCAATCTTGGTCTCCTTTACTCCTGCTCTGCATTTTTGCTAGCTGGCCTTTGTGCCCATCTATCTGGAATGATTTGAAGGAAAAAGGAAGCTGCTCTAGTCTCTTCCTCTCCAGCTTGCAGCCTCTTCTCTGAGGTCACTTTCCTGACTTAGAGAGCAGGTGATGTGGTTCTTTCTGCAACAGGTACAAGGTGCAAGGGGTTTCTGGAGTTCCAATTCCCAGATCCAAGACTAGACTATTGTACCCAACCTTGGAGCTGGGAATCTGAACTATCCAATGGTCCTCCAAGCAATGGGACCATATAATCATTTCCTTAACCATCCGTCTCTTTAAATAAGACTCAGGAAACCTACAGCAAAAGTAAAACATACAAACTGTAAAACAGCAAAAAATTATTTCCACTAAAATATGACAAACAGAAAACAAGGTCAACAAGGATTTTACCAGAAACATCACATAGGAATGTGTCATTAGTGAAAGCTGGTTTAGCAAATGGCATATTGTGAAATATCTGGGGGAAGCAACTGCTATTTCTCGTTATCCTCAAGAGAAATCCCTGCAAAGGATGTATAACAGATCTGAACCTCCCCGCCCCCCAAACATACAAGTAATAAGAACTAAAGACACAACTCACCATGATAACCCCAGTCTCATTATTGGCAAGCATGATGGAAACCAGACATGTAGTTGGACGGATTGCTGCAACAACATCATCCACTTCCACCTGTCTGCTCACCTTTGACACTGGGACAAAAGTGGCATCTGCAAATCAGGATACATCAAATAAATTAAGCACCAAACTCAATGCATTCATCAGAAGTTACTATATTTTTGGCAGCAGACTTGGAGAATGCCACTGGGGATAGCAGATGAAAAAACAGCCCCATTGCTAAGCAACAGACACACATTCCTAACATCCGCAAGATATGGCAGTCATGAGGGAATTTGGGAGGGAGCAGGTGTTGACTTAGAACAGGGGTAGAAAATTTGTGGCACTTCAGGTGTTTCAGCCAACAACTCCCATCATCCCTCATCATTGGCTAGGGCTAATGGGAGTTGTAGGCCAAAAAATCTGGAAGGCCACAAGTTGTTCACCCTTGGCTTAGAGGTTGCATTTAAGAGTAGAGGTTAACAGTCCAAAAATATTCCCCTGGAAGCTGAACAGAGAGAACTGGAGAGGGAAGAAAGCTAGGTATTGCTCAATTTCCTTCATTTTCTTCAAGTCTGAGCTAAGTTTCCAACTGAGTTCTACCACAGTCCCACTGAATATCCCTGAGCGCAGGGACCGTTCAAATGCAAGCCACATAATCGTCTTAATGCAGTGATGAGTCTCATAAACCCAAAGATTAGGAATGCTCTCAAAAACAGCTTCTATTTGAGGCATTTCTGAAAAATGAGGATAAGAAAAAATAGTAGAGGCACAAAGAAACAAATAGGAATGAAAACCACCTGAGTCCAGACCACAGACATCTGAGAAAAAGTGTTGATGAGACAGCTTTTGTCCATTTTCATTCAAAATAAACTATCCGCAGACTGCAGTCTGGTATGGCAAGAAAGATGGTCCATTATGTGCTAGAAAGAAACTAAAATTTGCTTTTCGTTATTTGCTTTTCGTTATTTGCTTTTTGGCGCCAGGCAAAGACCTTTTTATTTAAGCAACATTTTAAATGCTAATACAACTGAATTTTATCTGGCCAGGGCGGCTTATTTTATAATGTGTGTTTTAAATTATGATCATTTTATATGGATATTTTAACTTATTGTTTTATCTAGTGTTGTAAGCCGCCCCGAGGCTTCGGCAAATGGGGCGGCATAAAAATGTTTTAATAAATAAATAAATAAATAAATAAATAAATAAATAAATGCTGAAAAGGGGAAAATGCCCAGTGAGAATGTGGGCAGGACATATCTTTGATCA
This sequence comes from Varanus komodoensis, assembly GCF_004798865.1. Lineage (NCBI taxonomy): Eukaryota > Metazoa > Chordata > Lepidosauria > Squamata > Varanidae > Varanus > Varanus komodoensis. Next base: position 91,793,647 of record NW_025335268.1, read on the forward strand.
TCTTCTACAGTGGTCTGTACTCACCAGCCTCATGTTCTTCTACTAGGTACTCTACAGGCAGACGGACTGAATCATGTTCAATGCAAGATGTAATTAAATGTGGAAGTGTCCCCAGAGTCTTCTTTAGATTTTCTCCTGGTCTGGCAGACTGTTGCTTGCTGCTTTCTCTAAAATTCTTCACTGCACTCTGAATCACTAAGTTGTTTGCCTGCAGGAAAAGGGAGGGAAAAAAATCAAAATGCACCAAAAGTGAGTGTTGACAAGGCAGTTGCTTGGAGAAGGTGGCTCTGAATTTCTAATCACGTCACTCTTACTGAATGAACTACTAAGCATGTGACATGTAACTCTGCCTCAAAGGCATCAAAAGTAGAGGACTGATTTGCAGCTATGGCCTCTAGGAAGGTCATCAAATTGTAATACATGGCCCTTTGCAGGTTTTAAGTTAAAGACTGAGTCATTCTGCAAAAAGGAAAAAAGACCTTCTTTCAACACTTACCTGACTCAATTAAGGATGAGATGCTACTAATACAAAATGCAAGTTCTCACCAAACCACTCTGAGAAAAAGCCAGCTATCATATTATGGGCTGTTCTGACAAATGGAATTCAGGTTAAATCAGGGCTAGAAATATCCTGCCATATCTTACCTCTGTCCCTCCAGAAGTGAAGATAATGTCCTGGAGCTGCCCTCCTACCATTTTAGCCAAACTCTCACGAGCACCATTTATTATTTCTTTAGCTCTTTGACCTTTAGGATCAAGACACAACAATTCATTTTATTGTTAAGGCAAAAAAAATTCCAAAAGGGTTTGTATTGTTCATTAAAGACTTAGTGGTAGAGTGGGGAGAATAACAGAGTGTCTTGCTGAAATAAGAAGAAAAACCAGGCTGGATCAGACCAGGGGTCCTTGCATTCTGTTTCAACCATCTTATCAGATGGCAGGAAAGGTCCACTATCTTATATACAAGATCAAAAAACCATGGCTGGTCCCTGTTTCAACACCTGCCTTTGAAAATGGTCCCATTTAACTACCATAGCTGATAGTCCACACTCTCTTTCACAAAAGTGTACATCAAATAGTCTTCTGCTTTAGTCTTAGTGACAGAGGGCTCAGTCTCTAGAAAAATTGATAAAAAGATAACTGTGAAAAACAACTTTGTGAGCATAAAATGGGGATTTTCCTTAAAGTTCAATTAATAGGCAACATTCCACAGGTCAGAAGCGAGGAAACTGAGACCCAGAGTTCCTTAGATTGTGCCGCTTCCTTCCTCCAACTACCACTCCTCTGGTGGTTTTCCAGCTATTGGCCATGAATTCCCTTTTCTAAAATGTTAGATGCTTCTCCTAAGGTTTAGTTATTTTGGCAGTAAGAAGTTACAGTATGTTTGCATTTTTGGTATCTTTGGACTCAGCTCTTTTTGCTTTGCCCCTGTTCCCCATTGCCCCCCCCCCCCACTACTTAAATGCTGCCCCCAAGAACTTCTCTGAAATGAAATCTGGCCTTCAGGATGAAAGAGGTTGCCCACCCTTCCAACAGGTGATCATGACATTCATGTTTTTATAGTCCACACGGGGTACTCACCATTGCAATTGAAGTAGTAGGGAACACATGCATGATATTTCCCCAGAAATATTGTTTTCAGAGTCAGACGAAACCCACCTGTGTTCTTTTGAGGGAGATGATCTGGATTTAGATCAGCTCCCACAATACTTCTTGCACAGCTCACTGCTGGCAAGGACTGAGGGCTCCAGTTCACATCCAGTACCCCAAATCTAAATGTTCAGTTAAGTCCTAGATTCTTGCTGCTAGCAAGCCACTCAGGATAGGTATGTGCTTCAACAGGAGACATATCACATCCCCACAGAACATGTCCAACCAGTTTTGCTCTGACCTGCTATGTAAGGGCTGCTAGGATTACCCCATGCTTCATGCATGGCTTCTGTAACTGCCTGAATCACTTCCCCTGCCAGCGGGGTGGTTGCATTGTAATCCAGGTAAATCTTCCTGCAGAAAATGGAATGGAATAATTGTTACAATAGAAGGGCAGAAAAGGTGCATTAACACTATCATTCTTTAAAGTTTATATCAATTGGCTCAGGCCTGTGAAAGCATATGGCACTATATATTTGGCCTGCTAATCTCTGAAGTGTTTTTGTTCAATTACAACATTCTACTGGACTTGTAGAACTTAATAAAAATCCTACCATTGCTTGAATTTAATCATGGGAACCTTTTACTAGCTGTAGATGCTATGCAATCCAATCCTACATGTTACTTGGAAATAAGCTCCACTGAATTCAACAGGACTCACAACCAAGGTAAATATTACAAAAAAGAGCAAAAACTTTGTATTATCAAATTGTATTAGTAGACTTCATCTCTAAAGTTCAGACAAAACACAAACCTGCCTGATGCAATGTTCCCTCTTCCATCACAGCTGATTTTCTCACTGGTCTTCTTTCTTGTATTTACAAGCACCTTCTCTGTTTCAATCTCTTCCATTCTCTATCAACCTCCTTAAAAACACACACACACATAATTACATAATAAATTTCAAATTGCAGATATTATTTCACTCTGAGTTGCCTTTGCCTATTAACCTGAATAAAGATGCTGCTACTCTGCTGAATCCTCATTGCATTACAGTTCCATATACCTCTATTCAAAGACCTGGCGAAGTCCTGCGCAGTCATCCCCATACCTTATGCAAATATGTATTGTTGCTTGCCAGGCAAGATGTAGCCTCAACTTTCAATCACCTGTTTTTTGGCATCACCAGCATGGTGGAAGCAGCATTGCCCGGACTGGTTCAAAATGTAACATCCAAGTTACAGCAAAGCAGTGTTTCCTGTCTTGTAGCCCTTTGACCCTCCACAGCACAATACATAGCCTCACCTTTTCCCTTGCATGAACTTGCAGGATTCATGCAAGTGTTCACTCTTCTTTTTCTTCAGTCCATTCATCTGTCAAATCCATTCCTCTTTCACTGTCTCTCTCCCCCACATATTTTTCTTCCCAAGTTCCCTGTTTTGCTTTTCCTCTAGTCTTCCCATTCTGGTTGTTTAAATGTGAAAACATCTTTTAAAAAAATATTACTTAGGTGCAATCTCATTTGTGTTTGGACCAAAAAATAGTTAAGTTCCACCAGATATCTAGTAACACTTAACCGGAAGGTAACTCCTTACACTTTTATTTATTTCACAGTTTGTTCTCCCAGATCTGTCCAGGATTCCCCAGTCTCCCATATTCTCCAAAATGGCAGCTGTTTTTGGAGGGAGCCTTGATGTGTGCCCTCCCTGTGATTGGAAAGGACCCCAAATGTGGATTTGCCACTGATGGGTCTATCAGGCATCAGAGCTGTGAACACTGGAATCCATAGATGGGGCTGTTAGGCCCCTGCCCAGTGATGAAGATAATTACACAGTATTTTCAAGTATTCAAGGCCTAATTCAGGATCTGCTATAAGAATTATGACCTAATGATGCCTTATCTAATACTAGTAATTAAAACAATCCTGTAACATAATATTTTTATCCCACTTAATACAGATGGGGGAACTGAGGAGTGATTTGCTTATGGTAATTTTATCATTTCATGGCAAAGCCAAGATATAAATTGGGGACTTCTTGACTCATAGTTCTGTTTCTTGGCATGCTACACCGGGCATGATGATTGAACTAAGATGTTAAAACACAGCTCTCGCACATTCAGCCCATCTTCTCTCAACACTTCAAAGCCATAGGCACATGAGCAGCAAAGATCTACAAACCTACAGAGATATAGGGACAAACATCTGGTTGCCAGGAAGGAGGCATACCATATGCCAAAGGATCACAGTTTCAGCACCAAAACAAAATTAGCTGCACAGCCCATGAAGCCAAGAGGCATATTCAGTGGCAGTAAATATCCTCAGCGGTCTAGCACGCACACCGAAATTGGATGCAAGAGCCTTAAGTGTCTTATGTAAAGTCCTTCCTCACCCATACTTTCTAATCCTTGAGTTTACTCCAGTTTTTTTTCCATTCCAGGCCCCTTTTTTTTTCATGAAGGCTTTGGCATAACCCTGTAGACTAGCTTTCTCCAACCGGCTGCCCTCCAGCTCCCAGTTGAAAGACAGCACCCATCATCCGCCACCAGCACCTGGTATTTAATTGAATTGTAGTCTAATGCACAAAGCACCAGACTGGGGAAAGCGAAGCTATCCCCAGTAACCAACTGCAGTTAATGTAAGAATACATTGATGGAATAACTTTCTTTGCTTCCCCGTTGCCTTTTTTCTCCCCTAATAAGTCTATTTTTTACTTCTATCTTTTTTCGAGACTACAAGCTCCTCGAGGCAGGGACTTTGCACTTCGTTTTTCATACAAGCGCCCTGAATTCGAACAGCAGCACACCAACATTAATAATTGAGCTGCATTGATATGCGCAGAAAGGCTATGATCCTTTCAATTTTTGGTATTTATCGCGGTATTATAACTGAATTTGCACCCAACAAAATGGAGGAGCGACTTCAACAGCAACCGCGCCCGCCCCCCGCGAGCGGCAGCCGGCGCCCCTCCAGGTGAGTTTCCAGGTCCGCCTACCGGGCCACAGGCAAAGTTAGATTGCAGGAACAAGCACCGAGAACATTTTTCACGTGGACTTTCCCGCACAGTCATTGGCTCCTGAGGTATAATAATTCAGGCACGAACCAATCCACGCCCTCCAGCTCATCTTACAGCCATTGGCTGCTTCTACCAATTAATACATTCGCTGCAGACAAATCGGAGCCGTCCAACACAAGGTAGATGTTAGCACGGCGGGTTGACGCGTGATAGGGATGTAAGGCCTGCACGTACCCTCTTTCCATACTCGTTGTTAACGTGATGACAGTATCCGGGAAGATGCAATTGGCCCACCGTCGAGCCTGAAAGCTTCAGATTCCTCCCAAGAAATGCTGTTAGATTAATCGCTACTCAGGCGGATCGCCCGTTCGACGACCAATCACATTTCTCCTCCATCGAGCGCCTGCTAGCCAGCAGCAATGGTGTTATTGGTTCCTTCGTAAGGACGAGGCCACCCACCCCAGAAGATCCTCCCCTCTCCCCGGGAAGCAAGTCCCTTTCTCTGTTTACCTCCGGCTTCGTTTACTGGCTCTTCTCACCAGACGGTAGTTGGTGGCTGTGTGTATTTATTTTCCGTGGTTGACCCTAGTTCTTTTCCCCTCTCAGGCGCTGTCTCCCACGAGGAGCCCTAGTGAGCCTAGTAAGGCCAAGTCTCGTGTCAGTTGTAGAACCCAAAGGCCAACTTGTTTGTTTGTTTATGTTCGAAAGCGGCTTGTTGGTGACAGTTCGTATCATAGAGACGCCGAGCTCCGCGCTGACACGGGAAGGGAAGCTACCGGTGCCCTTCTTCAAGATGGTGGAGGTGGCGTTGCTTGCCCTTTGCTTGCTGCGTAGGGCTCGCTCGCATTCACTCGCCAAGATGGCGGTGGTGCGGCCGCGATCTGTTAACTAACGCTGTACCTGCTTCTGCTGATCTCAGGCAGGTCTTGGGGATGAAGGGGAAGGCGGGATTAAAGCCGGTGAGGCTGGGCTAATCCGTTCGGCCCGGCCTACCAGAGGAAGTGGAGTCGACGGCTCAGGCAGCCTGGCCCGTGGGGGTGGGGAGAAATTTGCTGGGGCTCCGCGGGAGGATGGCGCCCCACCCCCATGCATCTCACGGAGCTCCTGGCAGCCTTCGTTTCCCTGGGTAGCATCCTAGCGTCCCGTTTCCCCGCCCTCTTCCTAAGGCAGAGAATGAGGACAGGTAACTCCCAAACGGGAGCGGCTTCCCCTCCACTTTGGGGCGCGGCGCCCGATCCTTGTTGCCCTGACCGGCAACGAGGTGCATAGGAATGTAGAGGTACCTCTGGATTTTCTGACGCGGTTTCAGATGTTGGTTCACTTAATGCGTCTTAGAAAGAGAAATGTCTTTCTTTGCCCATCTGCCTTCTCTCATCGTTGCCATTTTGACCGCCTGTTCTGCAGATGTGCGGCATCTTTCAATACGTTGTGAGTTTTGGGCGATTTAGCAGATACAGTTGGGGAATTATGCGGTGGTGACCCATTTGAGTATATGAAGTCTGGCTTATTTTAAAAGCTTCTGTTACGGCTGAATACCGAACTCGGAAGCAACCTTGTATATGTGCAGACTGTATTTACCAGCTGGTTTCCATTTTAGAATCAATTTTTTCTTTCCCCTTACAAATTTTCCCTTAGATAGCAGCCCAGTGCACATTATATCCCATTGAAGACAGTAGGACCAGGTTATGAGTGTAGTACTTAGGTTTGCGCTGTGTATGTATAGGAGTTAAAATTGAATTTCACTCAGCCTTGCAGCCATCATAATCTTTTAACACGTTTCAGGTTGTGGCCTGAGGTCTTGCAGAGATGTTAGATGTTTCCATTATGTGTTAAAAGGAGCCTGGATAATTGACATCTGGTTGTGTAGAGCAAGCTTAATGTAGTCATAGTTGGATATTTTTTCTAGCAGCAGTCAGCTCAGAAAAAGCAGTGCTGAGAGAATCCCAGCTCCTTGAAGCTGTTGTTGGGCAGTATGTTGAGGACCAAAGCTGGCACATGAATGTTAGTAAGTTAAATATTTGAAGATGATGTGGGCTCCCCAACATTCTGCGTTTAGAATCAGTAGAATGCCTTTATTAGAATGCTCACAAGATGGCATGCAGTCCAGGTGTGTTTTGGGGAAATACCAAGACCAGCTTTCCCCAACATGGTGCCCTCCAGTTATGTCAGACTCTACCTCGCATAATTGCCAGCTAACATGTCCATTGGTATGCTGCTGTGGATGATGAAAACTAATCCAATATGTTTGGGGGGCACTGGGTTAGGGAACATTCAGATCATTGCCAGAATGCTTTGTTTCTAGAATTTTTATTGCATAAAAACTACTTTATAAGTGTACAGGAATTGGATTAGAAAGATATTATTTATCTGCCAAGAAAAATTGTGGAATAGAACATAGTTACAAGAATAAATAACTTACTGATGTGCACTGATCAGCAGGAATTTTTTACTTTGCAGATGAAAGCTTAGTTAGCCCAACAGGGCTGTGTTGAGTCACTTGCTCTTTATAAATATTTGATTACTTATGTTGGCTGCAGTCCTGATCATTTTTATAATCTTGTAATCTTTTTATGTCAGGCTTAGCATATTGCTAGTGCTGAATTACAGGATTTGTCTTGGTTCATGTTGCTAACATCTCTCTTTATTTCAGCTTTTGATATAAGTGACGTTAAGAAGGAATGATGGCAGCTCTGGATGCTAAAGTAAAAGCAAAAAAAACTCTGGGAACTGTTGATTATGTGGAGTCATCAGAATTTGCTCAAGGAATTCTGCCTACGAAGAAAGATGTCATTCAAAACATGTTGTATCTGTTGCATCCGAAAAGGGCAGGGCAGGCCCAGCGATCCAAAGAAGATGCTGCCCAGTTGCTTGCTGAACTTTTGCAGGAACACTGGTTGTTTTGCAATTTATACACTATAGCAACACAGAACATAAAGAAACATATTCTTAAGGTGTATGAGGAATTTTCAAAGTTATATCAATCCAGAAAGCGCAGAAAAAATGAGCTGTTCATACAGAAAGCAGACGACTTCAACAGGAGTTCAGAACAGCTTTTTGATATATTTTGTACAGACACTGTAACAAGAGAGAAATTGGAACAATACAGTGGAGTTAAGATGACAGAAGTTGAGTGGAAATTTCTGGAAGATCAGAGGAGTGAAAGAAAAATGTACTTTGAGGACTTTGTGGACAAGAAACAAACAGAAACAATAGAAAGACGAAGAAAGGTAGAATCTCTGGAGCGTTTCAGGAAGATTGCAGAGGAAGAGAGAGAAGCTTGTAAGCGTAAAGTAATGGCTTCAGTTGAAGAGGAGAAGCCAGTTGAAGATGTCAGTGATAGGAATAAAGATGACTCTGGTCTTGAACATAACAAAGGAATTAGAGGCTTTTCCCATAAGGCCAAAAGAAAACGCTTATCTTCTGGCTGGATTACAGGGACAGCAACTTCGACTAGCTATAGCGAGTCAGTTACTCCTGAATGTCAGCACATACGTATGAGTATCAGAAAAGTCAGGCCAGGGTTTTATGAGACTTTTGATAAATATGCAAACTGCTAGCCCACAATGAACTCCTCAAAGGAGTTTGTTTCTGTTGAAATTTATAGAATTTTGGGAAGTCTTAAAATATCCTGGTTAATTGGAAGTTGATGTAGATAATTGTGTTGGGCTCCATTAATATACAGCAACAACACCAAAGCAATGGCATCAGTAGAAACTGGCTTCTAGCTAATTGGAAAAGGTTAAGATGTGGTATGTTCATGCCTGCATCAATACCTTCACAAAGTGAAAGTTGCTTGATTTTAAAAGGCTATAGCTTAGCAAAGAAAGGCAGTAGAACCAATGTTTGAAAGTTAAAAAAATTCCACATGCACATGGAAAGGTTAAATTACTTGACAATAATTTAACCTCTGGAACAGACTGCTTAGAGAAGAGATGTGTTCTCCATCATGCACAGCTTTTGTTTTGAGCTGGACACTCCTAATGTTTAAATACTTTGCTGAATTTTAGTATAGAGACCTGAGACCGAAATATGAGGGAAAATTACATTCTCTTCAGGAAACACATTAAATAATCTATTGTTCATTAAAATCTTAGGCTCTCCCAAGACTGGAAAAAACATGTACAATTCAGAAAAAGTGACAACTAATGAGATGGCTACTAGAAGGAGAATGTGGCTTTGGGGCTGTTTACAGTGCAGGACTTTTTGAGGTTCAGGGTAGACTGCTGACTAACCATTAGAACTACTAATAGTGCACCCTTAATGGAAAAACAATAATTGGGCCGGTGTCCTAGAAAATGCTTTAATTTTCTGCTCCCCCCCAAAAAAAGGCCCTGTAACACTTTTCTGCTTTTAAGAACAAGCATCTACAACTCACAGTAAATTCATTGGTACCTGGAAGGGGTTCTGCATCTCTCAGGACTAAATATTTGCAGAGGAAGGAATGCTTGGTGACAACCAGCTTTGATAGATAAATTAGCATCTGTGTGAAGAAAAGAAGGGTCAGGGAATTTAAGCAATGATTATAGGTATAAATATGGTGACAACTTTCTGTATTTTCTGCATTCTTAGCAATTAAATATCATTGATGGTGAAAAATTCTGTAGAAAAGTAGACTTTGTAATTGAAAATATTTGAAACTTGATAATGTATAATGCACTGAAAATGACATGGGGTGGAATATATAAAATATTATTTTGGAAGGTTTTAAGAAACTTTTAAATTACGAATAAATGTGCTGTGATATTTGAAATAGTGGGAGGACCTAGCAGTAGTACAGTAATATCAACTGGATTGGAAGCAGGTTTTAAAGCCTTGAAATTGTAATTTTGTATACAATTGTCATATGGATTACTTATTTTCTTTCTAGTTCAATGCTGAGCTAAACTCCTCTGTTGCTGAGTCTTCCCCCTGCCCCAGCATTCAAGTTTATTTCATACTGTCTCGGATTCAGCCATGCCAAATGTGGGGTGGCCTGCATATATCCCCATGCTGCATGGCCCCAGGATGACATGGCAAAAATGCAGACATCCATTTGTGCAACTGCTGTAATCCTGTCTCAGAAAAAGGGTGGAAAGCTTCACCTGCCCAAAACATACAAGACTGTGGAGACCATATTCTTGGTTATACTGCTTTATAGGCTGTACAGTACTTACGTATTTGCAAACTGGGGCTGGTTTACAGACGCATGTATCATCACTTGGTGGGTTTTAGCTGAATATGTGAAATCAGACAAGCAGTGCATTTGAGAGGGCAATCAAAAGTGGAGGTCTGTAAGCTTCCAAATTTGACAGATTGTGGACTTCCTTTGCAGGGCAGGAGGAACATGGAGGTGATCTTTACCTTCCTGTTTCTGCAAGCAGTGCTAAGTGGCTGTTTTCGGCCATCTAGCTGAAGCATTTTGGACTGGGAGGGAAAGAAGTTGAAACTATGGCAGGATATGTTATATCCTGGTGGGCCAGTATCCTCCCCACCCTCCAGTGCCTTCTTAACCCTTTTCTTGAGGTCACATTTAAAACCTTGGAGAAGCAGCTGACATGGTTTTTTATGTGTCAGCTGTTGGACTGGAATTCAAGGTCAGAGCTGTTTTCTGACCTTGGATCTGAAAATCCAAAGCATCCCATGACTGTCTAGATGCTTTCTAGGGGCCATAGGATCACTCTGCCTGTTAACATTAGATGATATAAAAATTCTATTTCCACTAACTATTCTGAATGCCTTTCATACATGTCTTCCTTTGATGCTATAATCAGCATTGATTGAGGATGGATATGTGAAGTGGCCTGCTGAATTTAGTTTGCAAAAAATTCTGCATGCTCAGATACAATAACTTAGGCATTAGTGCTAACAAATTAGCAAAATTTGCTAATTTTGTTATACTTTCTTCAGAAATGCTTTAGTTTGACTTATTTTAAAAATTCACGAGGACCAAATTTTCTTTCTTTGTGCATCATTATTTGCACTTCATTTCAGTTAAGCAACAGTGATTTATTGCTATATCTATTTTTAAATGCCATTCCCATGTAAAACCATATTTTAAAACTCACCATGGGTGACATTCCAATAGGTAAACATGCACAAGTTTGTAAAATGTAATAATCAGTAGTGCAGGAAGTTACATTGATATAAAATACTATAAGTAAGCAGGCTGTAAATTTGTAAGTCCCATTGAAATTGTTTGGACATAGGCATTTTATTTCAGAAAGAATTCCCTTCAGAAATCATTGGTTCTTCAATGCAAAATATGAATCTCTTTTTACATGAGCAAGAACATAGGAATCAGTCTTTATACATAGTAAGTTAACTGATCTGTTTAATTCAGTATTGCCACCACTGGCTGGCAGCAGCACTCATCTTTCTTAGCCTTACCCGGAAATGCTTTTGAATGACACTTAGGACCTTCTGTTTGCAAAGCATGTGCTTATATATTTTAAGGGGATATTAAAATCTTGACAAAATGCTAGATTTATTACTTTATAAGGTGGTATAAGCTATATAGCATAAGGAGTATGCCATATAGGATGCGTATAATTAAAGTATGGTTAAGCTAATCCAGTATGGCTTTTATTCAGTCTAAAAGTTTGGATGATAAAGTATCAAGGTCAATTATAAAATTTTAACAGAGTGTAAGAGCCTTGCTGGATCAGACTAAAGGCCTGTTTCCTACAGTGGCTAACCAGATGCCTCTGAGAAGCCCACAGGCAGGTCATGAAGGAAATAATTCTGTCCTGCAGCAATTCCCTAGCAAATTGAACAGAGCCTCTTAATACTGGAGGTTCTATATAGCTATCATGACTGATAGCCTTATCCTCCATGAATTCATTGGATTCTGCTTTAAAGGTATCCTGAATTGGAGGTCATTGCATTTTGTGGAAATGAATTCCCTTAGTTGCATTATGTGCTGTGTGAAGTCTTTTATTTGTCTGCCATATACTTCCCACTATTCAGCTTTATTGAATAGCTCAGGTTCTAATATATGAGAGGTAAGTGGGGTAGGGATAGGGATTGGTGAGAACAAGTCCATTTGGGCTTTTTATAGACCTCAAAGATGTGGAGACTCTACTAGAAATAAGAGAAACTGGCAGAGCTGAAGTCTTGAGGATGTAAATAGAGTGAATGTAACGTTTGTGCTTATTTTCTTACATTTTATGTGAATCAACCATTCTGAAGTAGTTCCCTGAATGCCTGCCAGGTCTTGCTTCCCTTTCAACACCTCATGACAAACATTCATGAAGGCCACATAAAAGCAAACAAGATCAATAGACAGAAATTGCCTTACCTAAGTTAAGGAGGGAGATGGATCAATAGCATTGGTCAAAAATTAATTTGGAAAGTTCATAATCGTATCAAGTATATCTGAAACTAGAAAACAATTCTCAATGTTTCCTGAAATATTACCATATTTGGCTATGCATTCCTTATTCTTCTGACTTCTGCCCACTCTGCATCAGTTTCTAGCTCTGATTCTGTCATGTGAATCCAGTCCATCTATTACTGCTGCTGTTTCCTGATCATTGTTTCAGAATCAATGTTGTAGAAAACTTTCGTCAGGCACTTCAAGGAGGAAAATACTGTCAAGATAGTAAGGAAGTCTTATTCCGCAGAATATTAATTGATCTTTGAAGCAATAAAACCACATAAGTGTACTGACACTTTATCAAGTGGCAGTGGCAATATGTATTTGATGTTCCATTAGAATTTGTCTCCTTTATTGTCTTTTAATTAATACTTTAAAATGTTTGCATTCAACAGTCTGTAATTTTTGAATCTTTTATTAATATCCCTAATCAGAACCAGCTAACCACATACCTAACATTATTCCTCATTTCTGGTACTAAATGTGCCTGCCCAGAACACAAGATTGCTGCACAATCTGCAATTCTGGGGAGCTTCTGCATGAAGTACATTCCTAAAGTGAGGTTCAGTTTCTATGAATATCTCTGAGCTTAAATAGGGTTCACAAGGCCACACACTACATTTAAAGGAACAAGTATGTTGCTGCTTTTAGAAAGGAGGGTGACTTGAATATGCAATCAGTTTTATGACATATGTACAAATGCCTTGTTCCAAAAACACACTGTAACAAAAGGCAGTGACTAATTGGATTATTTTCCACTTGTTTACATCCACTGGTTAGGCTCAATACTAAATTCTCTGGGGGCATGTTATGTGTATTTAAAACTAGCAAGTGGATAGCATGAGCTTTATTGTCACAACTTCCTTTTGCTTGGAATGAATTAGTTAAAAGAAGAACAGAAGTAAGGATAACCAAGACCAATGCCAAAAGCTTTTGGAAACAATCTGAAAGTAGAATTGAAAGAATGTCATTTTTCTCTACATCTAGTATAAAGAAGCAAAGAAGAAACAGTCATTTGTGTTTCTCATATACAGTACTTGAAGGCAGGAAAATCATATTTTTGGGATCTGAGATGTTTCAGCATATATAACAGCCTCTAGTTATCAGGGTCAAATCCTTTGCTCTGTCTGGAACATCAAGACTTAAATCAGGCTGTTAATGAGGCCACACCTCTCAAATCTATATCCAATAGCAATTTTAATCAGAATGAATACTACTTTTCTACAAGATACTCTCTAGGCAATTTGTGTAATCGAATAGAACCACAGTTAAAATATTGAGAAACAAGCTTCCACTACAATTTTACCTGTGTCCTTGAGGCCAATGAGATCAGCAGTTCCAGGCACACAGAACTCTTCCTGGAGAAAGTTGATGGAAGTGCTAGGGGATCTGTGTAAGTCCTTTCCCCAGCCTTCTTGGTGGTGGTACTGTCCTATTGAACCCTTAGTGGTCACCCCCACACCCACTGTCCTAGAACTAACATCTTGTTACCAGGCCCAGATAAAAAGAGGCTAGTGACCTTGATTCTCAGCAGCAATCAGAATCTGCAAAATACATTTTGCTTCTGCTAGCACTGGCTATCTGTTGTCTTTGAGGTATGATGTACTGTTTTTACCAAATAAAAGATCTAAACCCTGAGAGCTAATGCGATGTGATTAGAGTATTGGAGTGGGGACCTGGGAAACTGGATTCTAGTCCCCATTTGGTCATGAATTTGCTGGGTGATTAGGTCAATCACTAATTCTCAGCCTAACCTACCTCACAGGCTTGTTGGTGTGAGAGTGGAGTGAAGGAGGATTCTGTGTGCTACCTTGGGATCTTACCAGGAGGAAAAAAGGAGGGATATGAATGTGATGAAAGCATTTCCTCACCCATGCATCATCCAACTACCTACAATTGTCAGTCTATACCATCTTGATGGTATTCTGCACTGTTTTGTAATGGAACCAAGAAGAATAATCTCAGAGGATGACTTATTCTGAATCTTTGCGTTTTGTTAATTTACTTTGCTATATGCTAACCCTAAGCATATAGCAAAGCATTATCTTTGCAAAATGTTTTTGGTCAGTATATAGTGGCTATAATTGCATTTGAAGCAGTTTTTGCTTAGTTTTGAGGAGGGAATGTGAGAGAGGATTTTAAATTATTAGCCACCATAAGCCTTATGATGGGCTAAACAGGCAAAGGTTCTGATTAAGTTTTGCCAAGAGCATCCTACCCTGTGCAAATGAATGGTTGGCATATTAGAAAAGTGATGCATTTAGGTAAAACCTGCATTGTTTGTGGTTCTGTCTCTTTTCCTTTGTAGCTCCCAGTGAAAATTCTGAATGCTCATTTGCAGCTTACCTTCATGTTTGTGGGAACACTGAAGGGAGGGAAAGGGAACATGTGATATTCTGATGTTGGACTGCAATTCCCATCCTTCACCACTGGCCATGCTGTGGTGATGGGAATTGTAATCCAACAGCATCAGAGGGGCCATAGAGTTTCCTCTCCTGATCTAAAGACTTTCATAGGAGGCTTCCTTCATGGAGTCAGACCACTGGTCCATCTGCCTTGGTATAATCTAGACAGCAACTTGTAGCAGCTGTAATGGATTTTAGTCAGGTCTTTCCCAGCCCTCATTGAAGAAGTGAGGGAATGAACCTGGGACCTTCTTCATGCAACATGCACATGGGGAAACCCTTGGGCGGCTGCTTGTGTGGTGTTGCTTTTGGATTTAGCGATGCAATATTATATCCTGCCCTTTTCAAACAACTCAAGGTGCCTTACCGAATTCTCCTCCTTGCAGTCTTATCTGCGCAACTCCTTTGTGAGGAAGCCAAGGCTGCGAGTCTGATGGGCCCAAAGTCACCCAGTGAGCTCCATGGCTGAATGGGGACTAGAACCCAGATCACCTGTGTCCCAGACCTGCCCTCTTAACCACCATACCACACTGGCTCTCTATGATAAGACAGAAAGAAGGAATATGTACAGAAAGAATGAAGGAAGAAGTGCGGGAGGGTATGACAGCAGAGTGCAGACTTGTGGAAGTGCGTTGTATCCAATATTAGTCCAACTTAAGTCTCATTCACTTGATTGGGCCTGCTCTAAGTAGGGGTAGCTATCAGCAGGATTCAGCAAGACAAGTGGTGAAGAGCCTTATGGTGTGCAGAGAGGCCTGTGGTGTGAAGAAAGCAAAAATGCCTGTGTGTTGCCAGGGAGGCTGAAGAGACATGTGGATTGGGAAAGGAGAGGAAAAAGGAAAGGGGGAGAACAATCAGTTGAAAGAGGATGCAAAAATACTTGCAGTGATGGAGGGCAAGAGACACAAGATGTGGTGCACAGAGAAAAAGAAGCAACCAAATCAGCTGAGTCGATATGGGAGGACATAAAGAGAGAAAAGACTGATAGAATGGGTTTAACAAAACACCCATGATAATGCGAAGAAAGAAGACTGGTGCACAGATAGGGGAAAGGGTGTTAGCAGAATGTAAAAAGAAAAGATCTCGTGAACATGTTACCAAAATTCATTTGGTAAACATATGAATGTGACCCTCATTGAATTTCATAACAAAAGCAGCCCTCAGAATGATCTGAGCGGTGTGCCCCTACCTTAGTTAATAAAAAGCTGGGTCTTTTTGTGGCTTCATTTCAGTGGGAGGGAAACTAAGCACTTAAAGATAATGACCAGGTTTCATGGAAAGCCCATAAATTCCGAGATTGCCCACAGCAAATGGTAGTAATAATTTGGGATGCTGTGAAACCACTAGTGTTGGGAGTTATAGTATGTTTGCTTTCCATGAGCTGTAATCTCTAAACTAGTCCTCTCAGAATTAACATGTAAAAAGCAAATCTACCCCCAACCTTTAATTAGCTGTTACTAATCTCCCTGAATTACATTGGAGAACAAATAAGGAAAATGTTGGGTTTCTAAGAGAATTCTGGGAAGTCTGTTGACATCCTGAAGGGTCAGGCAATCAGCAGTGCTTTGGAGGAGCCTAATATTAACAAGCTAATGAGAAGTACTTGAAGTAGTGCTAAAAGGATCTGAAAAAGAAGTTCTTGGCAGGCATACGGATTTGTTCCACACTATTCTGACTTAAAGCTGGAAAGTATCTTGAGCTGCCAACTAGCCTATAATCAATCAGTCTGTCTGTCTGTCTGTCTGTCTGTCTGTCTAATAGAGCCATGTTCTATCGGAAACTAGGATTTGGGATCTAAAAGGAGAAAAAAATCTATATTCTTCCAAGTTCTGCTAACATCCACTGGCACAGGACCTGCATAAAGAGTAGGCATGGGTGGTCACCTGCTGAGGGCCCACTCCCACTGGCAAGAGCCTCCAAAACTCACTCTCCCTTCTCATCATTGCCTCCTGGTTGTTTGCTGGTCTCTCACTCTGGCCCAGACAAAGTTGGTGAGAAGAGGGAGCAGTAGATGCCGCTGCCTACATGCTCACTGGCTTTCTGCCTGTCAAGCAACAAGTGATGAGAAAGGATGAGGAGCAAACAGCTGTGAGTGACAGTGGTGGGGAGGCAGCAGATTTGCTGAGGGAGGGGTGAGAGTGTCTTGCTCAAGGGCCCTCAGATCTAGAGCCAAGACCACACCTGTAGTTGGACAACTGGCTGATGCTGGGAATTTAAGTCACTTCTGGAGGGTGCCATATTGAGGAAGGGTGGACTTGATTATAGCATTGCTCCATTCCTAATCATCCCAAGTACTCCCTTGGCTCTGCTTGCCCATGTTCTCTCTTCAAGCCTGCCCAAGGGGCTTGTACTCTTGAAATCAAAAGGTGTCAACTATAACAATACCTTCTGGCGTAACATGAGTTCATTTCTCTGGATGATTATGTGATTGACTATAGTCCCTGCTGCAGATGTTGGATTCAATCCAGCTTTGTCCATTCAGAAATAGAATGGATTTCCTCTCACTGCTGGAGCCCCCAGACCTGTTTGGAAAGCTTTCTGGAACAGATCTGGGGGCATGGGGTGGGGGGCTATAGAAAGCAGGACAGGTGAGTCCCATTGTGTGAGTAGAAGTCCTAATGCAGAACTGGAGTTTTGCTTGTGCAGTTGTTGGACCCAACCCATTCTACCATTTTTTAAAGAATTGCCATAGCTCCAGTGTCTAGCTTCTTGCACCAAGTGTGTGAAGCCCAGTCAGAGACACCTTCCATGCACAGGGCAAGCCTTTTATTTTCCAATCATGCAAGGCAATTATACAGAGTGTACAGATGGTTCAGGGTGGAGTAAAGCACTCAGACATGTTCAGATAACAAAGCAGCTGAATAGGCTTAATCAGAAATAGCTTAAACTTCCCAAATCTATCCGAGGGTCACTGTTAGGAAGCTTCTACTAAGGGGTTGTTGGGGGGTTTTTTAGTTATGTCCCCCACACCCACGCATCCATTCTTGCTTCACAAATTAAACAGTATAAAGGCCACAAGCAAATGCTGCAAACCAATACTTTATTGTGCTGCCATATGACAGGTGAGGTCAATAGTGCTGTTTTCCTCTTTTGTTAGTAAGGACAGAGTAGGAAAAATAAATCAAAATGGTGCTTAGGGGCCATGGAAGAGATCAAGGGCAATGGATGCTTGAAAAGGAAGGCCGCTTTGCAAACTACCCTTGCAAATCTGAATTTCTAAAGACAGAGGAGTTGACAGTAAGGATTATAAACTGCTAGAATCCTAGCTTAGAAGGGGAGCTGAGATGATCCAGCAGGTTCACTTGCACCAAAGATGTAAGTTTCTTTCCTGAATCTTTTAGTAAAGTATACATCAAGAGCAATGTATTGGTTAGGATATCTTTTAGTAAGGATTAGCAGATACAAGGGGACAAAAACAGACTGGAGAAGGGATGCACCTAACTCAGAAATACTGTTCTGTCCCAGGATGTTTAGTTCCGATAAACCCTTAGGAGAGGGAGACCTGCGGAAGTTACTGAAGCTTTATCGCACAGAAATTTCAATGGCAGTGGATGATGTCTTCCCATTACTTCATGGACTTGCAGATCATGAAGTTGTGACTGAAGAGATGTTCAAGGTGAGAGGAACAGGACCAATTCTGAGCTTACCTGCTCTTCAGTTTATAGTTCTGGAATCTCAAATTACGAACAGCATAGAATTTGTTTTGAATACCTGCCTTTTAGGTTATATGAAGCCACCGTTTGACTCACTTTCAGCCTTCATTTTCTTTGTTTTATCTCTGAAGTTTTTTTAAATCTTTTTGAGGGGGGAATATATTTGCATTTCTATATATCTTTCATTCTGTATAAAACTTTGAATAAATGTACATGTGTTTTGGTTTAAAAATAGCTTACATTCATATAGCAGGCAAGGGAGTTTAAAAAGAGATACTAATTCTGAAGTAAGTGGGAACACAAGACTTAAATATTGTTAGTATTTTATTGGGTTTTATTTGCACATAAAATAGGTTTTATTTGAACATTTTATTATGTAATTTTATAGTTTACTAGCCTGCTTTTCAGGGTAGAAAGCCTCACAAAGTAGATTTCAACATATTTTTAATTACAATAGGTTTTGGAGCCATTATGACAATTTTTCAGGTCCATACATCTGCTTTATTCTGCTTGTATAAACCTTTTTCAGAGTCCAGTTCCAGAAACAAAGAAGCTTTCATCAGAGGCTGATGCTGGGTGTACTGCAGCATCAGCTTATAGTGGGAAATGTCAGGGATGCACTGGACATTAAACAAAGTTCATGGTGTATTTTGAAAATCCCTGCAGATAACTTTGAGATTATAAGTCTGGTGTCTTGTGAACTTGTATTGCTTTGTAGTCTAGCATGGGAACATGAGGCCCTCCAGATGTTATTAGACTCCAGCTCCCACAATCCCTGGCTGTTGTTCAAGATGGATCCAATGGGAATAGGAATTCATTACTGTCTACCTGTAGACCCTGAAAATCCAGGATGTAAGCAGTTTCTGAGTCCTTATGCACCTTTCTTGTTACCTGGTTTTCCCTTTGCCAATATTGTCACATTGTGCTTCTTTCTGTAAAAGATTCATGAGATTATAGTGGAAGCCATATTATTCTGACACTGTAATTGTCAGCTCCCTGAAAAGCTGAGATGCATTGAAATATATACTAAGCATTTACATTTATTTGTCAATTAGCCCGATTTTTCATTTTATTTCTCCTTGAAGGACACTCTTCACCGGAAGGAGAAGGAAGGCTGCCACAAGGCTTTTCATGCAATGTTGACATGGCTACTGAACCAGGATTCACCTTCTATCCAAGACTTCTGGAGGGTCCTTTTCAAGGATTATAACCTGGAGAGGTATTCTAAACTCCAGTCCATTCGGAGCAGCTTTCCTAAAGGTATTAGCTGAGGTCATATAGCTCAGAAGAAAATGAAGTTACCCCTCATGGGTGAATTATATGTAGAGACAGGGAAATACAACTCCTTCAGCTTTACAAGCTGAGAATGATGGGCTAGTTCCAGGCTGAATTTAGTTCCCATTAAAATGATTGAAATCAATGGGATACATGGCATGATTAACTTGTCCCATTGCTATCAATAGGATCTAAATTTTATGCTGGCTTGGCAATAGTAGGAATAGTAAGACTTTTTCGGTCTAACATCCATAGGCATTTGGCCTTATTCTGAACCCAATGAATTTGTATCTTTCTCTTTCTGGAAGCCTACAATCATTAAAAAAAACAATTTACTGCAGGGCAGGGGAAGAGTAGGATTTTTTAAAGGGCTGCTGAAGAATAGGGTAGTGATGGTGGGTGCCATTAATTTTGTTCTTAAACTCACCTGCTTTTCTGTCCGATGTCGTCTGCCCTCCCGCTCAGTAAGCTAATGTTATTTTCCATTTTCAGCAGCAAGATTTCTATGGAAATGGGCAAGTATCTCACCCGGTTACAGCGTTTTCCTTCTTTGTAGATATGGATCTCAACAGGCATCGCAGGGCAAGGAGACTCCCAACCAGTCCTAAGGCCCTGACTCCACAGAAGCCTCAAGGAAAGAGGAAGGTGGCAGAAGAAAAAGATGCTTCCTATCTTCTTCAGCCTTCAGCTAAAGGCGACTTGCACCTTGGTACCTAAGCAATTGCTGGGGCTTTGTTGTACCCTGTGTTGATATTAGTGTACAGCAGCAATGTATAATAGAGGATAAAGGACCTGGGCACACACATACCAAAAGTGCTAGCAAATCCATGTTAGCAGAATGGATTTTCTTCTCTATAAGCAATATTCATACAGTATATGCAACAGGGTGTAGAAGTTCAACATTTTCATTAGCATTTCTGTGCATTTAACAAAAGTCCAGACCACTCATATTATCTGAATGGGATTTGCAACCGCTGGTAATTTGATGGGAAAGGTACTTCTTGCTTTCAGTTTTGTAACCAGTCTTATAAATCAACAGGGTCCCTCCCAAGGGCAAAAGTTATGAAGAAATCAGAGAATGTTGAGATTCAGCATTACCCACTTCTAAATAGTAAGTATGAGCCCATATGAATTCCCCTGGTCTATACAGTACTCTCTTTTGCTCTGCTTTGACTGACTCTTCACTCAAATCAGTTCAGAATCTGTTCCTTACCTAGAATGGCTAGGTTTAGACAACATGATAACTAACACTTAGTGTTGTGTATTTATTGAGTGTGAGTTGTCGCTGAACTCTGGGTTTTTGTTGCCTGAATCCAGCTAAGATACAAACCATGATGAACAACCACAATTCACAGCCCAGCAATAAACTTTGGTTTCTCTTCACGGCTTGCTTGCAGTTAACAAAAGCAATCTTGGAAGGGATCTTGTTATTGTGCTGTCTGAACCCAGTAACTGTTTATTTAACAATTTCTGTTGTAATTGCATTTTAAATTCACTTTTAAAATAATAATATGTAACACCTAATTTTAAAGATGAGGGACTGGGGCTAAGGTAGCATCCACTGAATCTACAGTTGAGCTGAGTTGGCAAGTCTCCCCAAATCCAATATTCCGTTTGTTTTTTTGCTGCTAAAACAGTGGCCTCACATTCTCCATATTGTTTTAAGCTTGTTTACTCTTCGTGCTATTAGGGACATAACAAATCATTAAAGTGAATGGGTAAATGCATATTTGCTATGCATTTATATCATATGTTTTGAGAAGGAGCATTTGCTTTAACATTTCAGTCATAGCTAAAATGAAACAGGCAACTACATGCCCCAGTCTGGATGACAGAAAACCAGTGCAATCTTCATTTTTCCAGGTGATACTAAGAAATGTATCAGAATTGGTGAATTTTATGCATCCAGCAAATTGGAAGAGCTTGGAGAGAGGAATAAAGCTGCAGAAGTAAAGGCCAGCATGAAAGCCAATGACTCTCAGACCTCTGAATATGTATGTAATAAATGATAATTCTAGCCCTTTCACATTTTCAAGGGTGATTTTTTTTCAGTGGAGACTGGGATGCCTTACTGATACACACCCAGGGCTAATTACTGGCAAATGTATGATGGCAGCATAATTTTCTACTGCATGGTTAGAGGTGTGTGGGTCATGTGTTCTATGTGCCATGAAGCAGGCTCTGCCAGCTATTCTGTATATAGTACCTACAAGGAGGTGTTTTAGTATGGCAAATGAGTCACATGACCCAGTCACCACCCTCAGGGAATTCCACAGATAAAACAACAACAGAAGAACAGCTGCATCAGCCCTTAATTGGTTGCCCTTAAGCATCCAAGAGCCAAAACTCTTCACCCAGGTGTGACTTTGCCATCGTGCATTATGGCTCAACTTCTTTCTCCCACATGTAGAGGAGCCAGTGTGGCTTCTGTGTAGCATTATGTCAGTATTCAGTTTCCTTCTGGAGATCACAGTCTTTCTGTGATACAAGATTTATTTACACAGCTATGGAAATGATGCTTAAGATGAGGGTTCACAGCATTAACACTCTCACAGATTCCTACTCCCCAATCAGATGTCTAGGGGAACCTGTAATGTCACTGGATTTCTTGAAAAGATCAGAGTCTGCTTTGGGCCTGCTTTTCCAGTCCAGTTTCAGCATAGACTGTTGTCTTAGAATATGCATAGGCTTCACTGGTTTCCTTAGCTAGTGAGAGAGTGAATTTAGCTAGTGAGAGAAATAAAGATGAGTCATTTCTACCCATCATCTAGGCCTCCTTGGGAAATCTCAGCTCCCACTGAAGCACATCACCAGAATGTTACCAGCTATCAAGTAGTTTAAAAATGCCTCAAGGCATCCACATTGATAGCTCTGCTTAAAAAATCTTAAAGCCAAGGATTAAATAGTTGGAAGGAATCTTGAATCTGTTTGCAGCCACAGGCACAGGTCTGTAAGGGCTGCTTAAGGATTAATTAAACAACATCCCTCAACCAGTAACACTGATGGAAGTACGCCAACTGATCTGATGTTGTTACCCTCTGGATCAATGATGCCTTAATATGCCTCGCAAAGCTATGTTAACTGTTAAATAATTGTATCGTATTTTATATTTTAACTGTTTGTATAGCATGATAGTATTTTACCTGTTTGTAACATGCCCAAAGATTGGTAATTGGTATTGAAATAAAATCAATGCCCACCATAACTGCTAAAAACCAGTATTAGACAGAGAAGGCCACTGGATTGCTTCAGCTGGAGATCAATCTGCCTGTTCTTGCTAAGGCACTAATTTCCTGTCTCTGTGTGCCATGAGGGGTGAGTGAAGGAGCTGGAGAGGAGCATAACTTTGGCTTTTAACTGAAAGTGGAAAAATTGAAGGGTGAGCACATGGTGATCCCTAGCCAGGACTGCCTTCTCCAATCTGGTGCTTTCAGGTGCAATGAATTACAGCTTCTTGCAACAAAACTGGCTGGGAGATGCTGGGAATTGTGGTCCTGCACATTTAGAGAGCATTAGTGTGGAGAAGGCTAGTCTACTACTGCAATCCTATGCCTGTTTAGGAGAGAAATTAATCCTAAACAGCAGGCTTAGTCAACATGTTCATTTGTACATGCTATTTTTTATTTTCAGAATGGAGATAATAAATCACATTTGCAGGACAGAAGCCACACCATCCCTTTTCACGCTGTGGATCCAGCTCCACAACAGGTACTCCGAGGTTATGTATTTCTTCCCTTACTGTAGGGATACACCAAAAAGCCTCTGTCAGTGCTCTTTTTTAAATCTCTGTACTGTTTCTTGTATATTCCTTCCAACAGTGGGATGTTATGTTGCCTTTTTTATGAGTAGCATGGAAAGTGATTCATCTGTAACTCAGCAGTAACATCTGATTCATAACCATCCTTTCTGGGAGGCGGGTTCAGGTGCATGCATGGGACTGTCCCACGTTATCCTTGTAGCTCTGTGCTTGCAAGGAGGCAGCAACTGGTTAAAGGCATGCAGCAAGCTTCATGGCTGGATGGAAAGCAGCTGCAACTCAATAGTACAGCACCACCTTGGGACACAGATGGTCCCTGGTTCAATTCTTAGCATTTCCAGGTAGGGCTTGGAATGAATTCTGCTGGAAACCAGCTACCAGTTGACAATCCGTGGCTGCATGGACCATTCCTCTGACTCAGGATAAAGCACTCTCCTATGTTTGTATCCTGAGCTTCCGAGTCCAGTTCCAACATACTCCTGATATAGTACACACACTCCATCACACTGTTTCTATCAGCACACCAGCGCAAATAGTACTGGCGGGTGGGGGATAGTAATTTTGGACTTTAGAACTTACTGGCTGGGCACTATCAGGAGTGGAATTGGGAGAACACATTTAAAACCATAGGAAAGGGGCTAATTAGGAAGTGGAAATGTGCATAGTCAGTATTATATTTCTAAAAATAGAACAAAAGTACAGGAACAGGAAAGGTAGAAGGGGAGCATTCAGGTTGTTTCTACATGGATGTGCACTTTTCGCCATGTCATTACAAGCAAATATTATCAGGTAGTTGGGAGGCCTACAGTAGGAAGCATCTGCCAGATAAAATGCAAAAGTGTTTTCTTTTTTCTACATTTGAAAACTCCAGAAATGGGACACTGATTACAACTAGAGATGGGAAAAGCCATGTACTGCACCAGACTGTTTAAAGTATATTTCATTGAAAATTATGTCCCAAATAGCTGGAGCATATTATAGAGGGATACTGTACAGTCTATACATCCATGTGGACAGTCTTTTGGTGTGAAAGCTGCTGTTTCCTTATAGATAATATCACTGCAACTCTTACAGCTTTTCCAAAGATGGGTACAACCCAAAGGTCATGTTGCCTTCCCATTTAGTTCATTAGATTTCTCCTTATCTCCACCAAGCCACAGCTTATGGTTTGGTGTTTCTTGGAAGTTTCACCTTGGTCTGCTTGGGAAGTCCCAGATTTCTTCAGCAAATTAAACTGGTTCCAGTTTCCCCACTGGGGCAGATTTAGCCAGGAGAAACTTTTTATTAACCCTTGGCAGGAGCAGCCCAAAGGGTTAATAAAAAGTTTGGCAGAGTTTGAGCTGCTCCTGCCAAGATGGAATTCCCCAAAGATTTTAAAGCTAATCACAACTATTTTGCTTCAGTTTACATTAAAGATGTGAATGGTTGCCCTCTTCCTCTGCTTAGTTGGGTTTTGGTTTCAGACTCTGTCTCTGAATAAAGGCAGATTAGCAAGGCTTGCAAAAGTTCAGTCATTCTGCTCACCGTGTGCTGTCTGTACACCCCATCACACTTGTCAGATTTATTTAAAAACCCATGAGCACAAAGGACTCAAACTAAGGATGGAACACAGGTCCTGTTTCATATAGGCCTTACAGGGTGGTCAATTCCAGTTGTTGGGGGTTGTGTTGCTCCTAGAACCTTTCAGGGTCGCATCCCTCTATCACTGGCATGTAAAACGTCATGCCACCAAGACACTATAGGCTTCCTGGAGCATGATTCTGTTTGTAACAAAAAAAACCCTCATTGTGTACATGGTCTTCAAGTAAAATTGGACTGTGGAGTCGGGCGGGTATTGCTGTCATTTTCATTTCAGCAGCAGCAAATTCAACAGGAAGAGCCCCTGAAAAAATGCCCTGAGGAATTTGCAGGCTGGGTATGTATTGCCTATGCCTGATATAGGATGTGGTACTTTATTAAAGTTGAGCATTCATGAAGACTTTGTTGTAAGAGTTACCCAAATTCTTAAGTCTTTAAGTTACAAGTTCCATTCCAACGTACCACTTTTTCTGGCTCTTTTGTTCATGTTGCCAACAGTATTCTCATTTCTGAATCACCAGGACTTTGTTTCTAGTTGTAGACTGCAGAGCTTCAGCTGTGGAGGAGAGCCCCATCACAGGCTTCAAGTCTATGCTGAGAGCAGGATGAGGCAAATATCACACTGAAGTCTCCAGGATACCAGATAGAGAGGATCCCCATCTCTTGGGACCTGATGTAACTGGGAAACCAGCTATTCCCTCATTGCTTCAGATTTCTCAGGATTGCTTGCTGGATTCCAGGAACAATGGCACTGCTGAGCCCATGTGGAAGCCAATGCTCCCTATGTAACCTGGCCTTTCCTTTTCATAGCACTGCTCTGGAGAAAGCATAATTGACTCATGCACTTTTAGGAAGTCATGGGGCCAGAAATCCCATCAGCAGCTGCTTAGGTTTTGCTTGTGCAGCAGCTCTTTTGACTAGCTGCTTGGTCATTCATGTAGCTTTTTAGCTTCCTGGCTGGACAGCTGCTTTGACTGTGAACTGTTGCTTTTTCTCTGGGTTGTCCTGCCAGATGGCTCCCTCACCTCATTGCTGGGCCTGGAATCTATGGACCAAACAGAACAGCCATGAGTATTTATCCACATCTGTATCCTGTACACATATAAAGCAGGAGGGGGGTGGGTTCTGTTCTTTACAATAGATAATATCCAGTGGTATCTGGGCACTAGTGCTAATGCTGCTGCACTAACAAGTCAGTTCTTGCAAAATGTAATACAAGGGAGAAAAGCAATGCTTGCTGCCTAGTTGTGGTGGCAAAGCACAGCTCCCCCTGCTGTTTGTACTGGAAATATTGGTTTAAGTTCATGCACCATCGCTAAAACCTCTGCTGAGATGCCACTGGCTATTTCTTACTGAAATGGATGGATGACTTTCCAGAAGTTGTGGCCTACTAGTCCCATTATCCCCAGCCAGCGTAGTCAGTGGAGAGGGATCATGGGATTTGTTGGCTAAAACATCTGAAGGGACACAACTCACTCTCTTCTGCATGAAAAGGAGTACAGGAGCAAGTGGAGTGAAACCTGCCCCATCCTCTTGTGCACTCAATTGTGCCAAACTTTTTTCCCCCCAGCTCAGCTCTTAATCAGGCTGGAAAAATCTATTGGAGCCCAGCAATGAAAAGTATGTGTATGTGGGGTGCATGTGCATACATTTTCCTCCCCTGATGTCCTCTTCACGTAAACGGATGGGGCAAGGGAGCAGCAGCTTTCCTATTATGGCCAGGATTGCAGTCTCATCAGTGAGCTTGGATAATGGCCAGAAACAATGGGAGTTCTACTCCAGCAGCATCTAGTGGCCACAGGTCCTTCCCCTTGTCCACTCCCTGATACGAAGTGTGTATCCACCCATGCGTCACATGAACAGGGTGGAAGGGTAGTTGCTTTTCATGTCAATTGCTGGTTACCATGTCTAGCTGACTTTTGGGGCAACCTAGTGGTGTCCTGGGGAGAAAAGTAGCTGGCTATATTATTAGGTCCTTGTAGACAATACTATTCTCTTGAATGTTCTCATTCTCAATGTATGGCATAGCTATAGGAAAATGCCAAAGCTAGTGTAAGTCTGTGCTCTTCATTTCACGTTTTTCCTGAGCAACAATTTAGTCAACTATCCTGCAGGTAGCTTGTCCTTTCCTGCTTGAAAGAAAATTGTCTCCAATTGCAATTGTTCTGGGACTGCAGAACTGGAGGGAAGCATGCTTCAGTCTCTGCCACTGTTACCTCTTAGACCCCAAGGGCCATTCTGTTGTTTGTATGTGTGCACTTGAAATGATCTGGAGTAGCTGATCCCTAACTTGCTTGCTTCACTTCTTCCTGTTCTTCACATTTTCCTTTTGTACCATGACTATTAGATTGTGAGCCTGAGGACAAGGATGCTCTTGTTTTCTTACTCTCTGTACAGGGCTTAGTAAATCTGAAGATCTGACAAATGAGGATGATGAACACAGAGAGGGGTGGCCTGGTTAGCTGGGTGAAGGTAGCTTTGATGTTACACCAAGAAACTAGCTGAAAACAACCTTCTTTCTGCTTTAATCCTAACCACAATTTGGTGGGCCAGAAGAACGATGATGAATGTGCCATCTGCAGAGATGGTGGAGAACTGATCTGCTGTGATGGATGTCCCAAAGCCTTTCATCTTTCCTGCCTTGTACCACCACTGACTGAGATTCCCAGGTAATGACAGTTCTGTTAGTAAATATTGATATTCCACCTAGGGGTAGACGCTGGCCCAGATACAGATTGCAGGGTGTCTTCTTTCTTGTTGGCTGCAATTCTTTGTGATCACTGCAATCATTCCTTCAATTTTCTCTAGTACTGCTATAGAATGTTCCTACTGACATCTCTGCTAAGCTCCGGGCTGTCAGAAATGCAAGAGGGGGTGGACCTTTTGCTGCAGGTACATACATCAAGCATGCAGAACTTCAGGCCCAGAGGCCAAATCCAACCCTCTGGGGTTCCCCAGATGACTATGCCCACTTTCCCCTGGGTTCTGCTGCCTTCTTGCCTGCCCCCATTGGCTGCACAGTGTCTGAAATTGGTAGCTTTGCAGTGATATGCTATTTTTCACAAGGGAAAATGATTTCTGTTTGCATTTGCCTAGCTTGTTTGCTTACCGCTCTCTCTCTCCACTCACCCTTTCCATGACTGAACGCTTGTCTTTCTGGTTTGGAACACTGAGCAGTGGCACATGGAGGTGTGATTCCTGCCTACCTGGGAAGGCGAAACAGAGCAGACACAATGAAGAAGAGAACAAGAGAGAGCCGCTTTCTCAAACTCAGGTTTTATGTTTTTATGTATTTATTTATTACATATCTATTCTGCCCAAAAGCTCTCTGGCAGTTCACAACAATTAAAATCATAAGTACAGTAAGACTAGGATTCTTGATTTTCTAGTGCCCTGTAATTCCTGTCTCATCATGCTCCCCACTTCTTTCATGTAGAAAATGTCCAACGTGTAGTATCTTCAAGGGGTTGCCTTTCTGCTTATGGATCTCCTTCAGTGGTTCTTTCTAGTAAGAGGTCCTCTTCTTTAGGACTGGCCTTACTGAGTGAGGTGACAGCCTGACACAGCAGGTTCCTGCTGGCAGGGAGGAATGGCCAGGTGCTGGAAGACAGAGAAGCATGTGTGTATCATAAGGCCTGTCCTAAGCTGGCCCACTGCCCTCAGGTGCAGCGGAGGTCCTTGTTCTGTCCTCAGCGCTGCAGGAAGATTCAGTTGCCAAGTGCAGTCAGCTTCTGTATGTGGATTGGGAGAAGGGCACCATTTTATCCTTGATCTCAGGCAGCGAATTGTCTTGGGCTAACCCTGACTCTTTTTGTACTCCTTCATAGTTGTCCAGTTTTCCCATGTGGGATAAGAAAGAGAGCTCAGAGCTTATGACCCACACCTCTCAAAGGCATTATCTTAGATCTTAAACAAACTCTGAAGACTTTTTAAGACCTGTGCATGGCTGCCAGTGGTCAAATTGTGGAAACACATACAATGTCCTTCCATGCCCTCTTGTGGATGTTTTTTGGGGCTTGTGTGATGTTCATTTCACATACTTTTTAGGGCGCTGTGTATGTCCAGAGGATAACTGAAGATGGGAAGAGAGTTCTCATCAAAGAACCTGTGTGTACTTCCTTCAGACAGCCTCTGCCTTCTCTGTCCCCAGTTTCCATGGCAGTACAACCAACAGTAGAGGCTGTGGGAATAGAGAAACAGCTGGTCAGTAACTCACCTTCTTACAAGAGTTTTCCACATATTTCTGTGGGCATGGCAATTTCAAATGCTTTAAGGCATTGGGAGGTTTTGTTGCCATAGGTATGCTTTCTTCCTTCTATCAGATGCCTGTATATAGTAGGTGAAACATTTAGTGTGCCGTAGCAGAATCACAAAAAGCAAGATGTCGTTTGAGTATTTGCCTGTTTATAGCAAAGATGGACAACTCAGTTGGTGACATTCATTTTCATTCTCTACATTGGGGATGGAGAATGTGTGGCTTTGCAGACATTGCTGGAATGCAACTCCCATCATCCCTCACAAATACCAATGTTGGCTAGAGCCAATGGGAATTGCAGTCCATCAACATATGGCAGACTGCATATGGAGAGCCAGATGTTCCTTCCTTCAGTTCTACATGCATTGTAGATCCATTTCATTCTGTTCCCTGCATTCCAATCATATCTCAAAGCCCACTTCATATCTTCTTAACAGTTCTAGCTTATTAGAATCTATGGCAGTTCCAACCCAGGTTTGTTCTGGGCAGAAGCTCTCCCTTTACACAGCCTGGGCCTTGTCAGGCAGCCATCAGCAATTTTAGTGCTTGCCTGGTATTAAAATAATTGCAATGAAATTATACTCTGCTTAGACAGCTTCTCTGCATTTTTCCTGGGTCCCCGAAGGATTTCACAAACAATGGCAATTTTTCTCCAACCAACTTTATCCAAAAAAACTCCTTCAGCAAAGAACCTTGAAAATATAAGATGACTGACAAATTATTCTTCAGTATTATCTCATTAGTTCCATGCAGGAATTTCATATACCCTGCATGTACCTGGTCATATATGACAAATATGCATGCATCCATTTCACAGATGGAGAAGAAGCCCTGAATTTCTGCAACTTCTGCATACTGTAAAATATGTGTTTTTCTCACATGTGATAGTACACACACGCGCACGCATGCATGCATGCAAGTAATTATAGGAATGGTGGTCTGGATAGGTGGTAGAAGGGGAATAGAATATATACAGATTTCTAAATGAAATGTTGTATCCAAGAAATTCATTATATGGGAAGCAGCTCCTGGAGCCAAGTTTGGTGTATTGGCTCCTGTTTCCCTAACTGCTTGACCTTTATAGCCACTTAGTTCTTCATCAGTGAAAAGAATTGATCAAAATTGGAGATGGGAAGAGATACAGGGGAAGGGAAAAAAATTCCCTAAGTGAAAGGGGCAGAAAAATAGTGTGTGCTCCATTATCCTATCTCTAGTGCTTCTGTCTTTTGCTGCTACTTTTGAAAGTGAGGTTAATGGTAAAACATCACCTATATATGATCCATTTCACAATAAAGCCACCATTATTATGACCAGGGTGGACATGGCACTCTGAACCTCTTGATACTCAGTTTTTATCATTTTAAATGGAAGGTTTATATTTCTCATTTTATTTATTATGTTTAAATTATTCTGTGCA
Source organism: Varanus komodoensis (assembly GCF_004798865.1). Classification (NCBI taxonomy): domain Eukaryota; kingdom Metazoa; phylum Chordata; class Lepidosauria; order Squamata; family Varanidae; genus Varanus; species Varanus komodoensis. The sequence goes on from NW_025335268.1 coordinate 91,823,945, forward strand.
CACTCAACCTTAAAAACAGGGCAAGTTAGACATCTGAGTTATTTCAGTGGGATACTCAGGCATAAGATTGGAGAAAAGAGGACTAAGTCTTATTAGAAACTGACCCCACATTTTATTTTATTTGCAGAAACTGACTCTTGGTGACAAGTGCGGTGTATGCAGGAAAGGAGGAGAAATTATCTACTGCAATAAATGTTTCAGGGCTTTCCACTGGCCCTGCCATTTTCCTGCCCATGCAGATCAAATCAGGTGTCAATCACATCTAAGACTCAAGCCCCTACAAGTTCCCAAAACTTCCTGACTCTTGTTTGTGAGGCCTTGCCCACATGGTGGCTTGATGCAGTGAGTTTAGTGTCATAGTGCTAAACCATAAAGGTGGGGCGGGCACTGTAAGAGAGAGGTGCCAGGAGTACTGTACAAATGTTATCATTTATGGTTTTGGACAGATGTCAGATGTGCTAAATCAGTCTGTCTGATTCTTGAACCTCTCTCTGGGAAACTGGAAACAGTTCTCCATCAATTGAATCAATCAGCTCTCAGGTTTATGGCCTGGCCTGCATTCCTTCTTAGGGCAAATTTTCCCACAGAGCAGAAGAAGAGCTAAATGTGTACCTGGATGTAGTGCTTCAGTCTGCATAAAAGAAGAAGAGGAGGATGTGGCGGTGGAAATCCTTCCATATAACAAAATGTCAGAGAGAGGGAACCTAGCCTTCTTCACATCTAGTTTTCTGTGCAAATTGATTTTTTTTTTTTTTTGTATGGAAGAGCATTCAGTAAAATGAGCCACTACCTTCAGTCTAAAGCAGTCCAATCCAGATTTGACACCTTATCTGTGCCAAATAAAAGATAGGTTGATGTCTTTAAGGCATACTTAAGATCTTCCTTCCATTGTTCTTTCAGTGGAAACTTGATCTGCAAGTCCTGCTCTGGCAGCCCTGCCACCAAGAACTCGGAAGAAGCGACCAACTCAAATCCTCCAACACTGCAAGCAGTGAAGGTCAGGGTTTCCATCATCTTTTCACCAGCCTAATCATGGCTGCTGAATAAAACTGAAAGAGAATTTTGGGAGATCCAAATGTGATCTATCAGCATTTTCCAACCACATCCTGTAGACTACAGCTCCCACCATCCTCAGCCAGCATGGACAATGTAACCCTTTGTTTTCTGAAAAGTTAAGTTTGTGGCATTGGTGCAGTCAAGTATTTTTACATATGGTGAGGCTTGGAAATCTCACTTCCCGCCTCTTTTTATCCAGAGAAATTCTTCCAACAAGGTGGAGGTGGTGATGATGATGATGAACATTTTTAGACCACCCTTCTTTCTGTGGCTCACTTTATCCTCACCACCATGTGAAAAGGCTAGGATGAGAAATTGTGAGTTTTTATGACTGAATAGAAGTCTGAACTTGGATTTCCAGAGTGTGAGATCTCTAATTGCTCCACCATATGAAGTCCTTGTTATTGTTAGTATTTATATTACACCC
>NW_025335268.1:91825527-91929474 GCF_004798865.1 Varanus komodoensis
GGGTGGGAGTGAAGGTATTGAGCCAAAGAATTCATGGGGAAGATGGAGTTTGAGGAGAGACTTAAAGAAAGTGCTGGCAACATGTATAGGAAGCAGGAAGGAGAAGAGGAGGAGTTGGCCAGCTGACAAAGGTATGTCTTTGAATTTGATGTTGCTGCATTTCATGGCATTTATCTGCTGCATACTCGTATAAGGCTGAAAATGGAAATATTATGAAAGAAGGACTCAGCTTATCCTTCAATGGCAAACTGAGCCTTGCTTCCTCTTCTGCACTGTATCTAGTGGTGGTTCTGACATCAGCTTTGTCAAACAGTATGTTTCATTTTAAACCATATGCTTAAGAAAAAAAAAAAGAAAAAAGTGGATGAATTTTGATGATAACAATAATATTACACACATCTTCATTCTAACTGAAGGCTACACTTAAGATTTCCCCAAAAACTACATTGCCCAGAATGTACTTACTAACCTTCATCCAGTAGCCACTTAGGTGGGAGTAAGTTTCATTGAATTCAGTGGGGCTTATTTCTGAGTAGACAGTGTTGAATGATATTATTTTGAATCCTAGGTGGTAGAGGAATCTGCTGGGACTGAACCTGTTTTGAACAGAGATGAACTGGACTCTTTCCTAGGGGAGGTAATGGAAATCGGTATACCTGTGATTTGTTTTGTTCTGTCATGTAGCATTTAACTGGAGAGCTTTAAGAGTTCTGGAATTCAGAATCACAATATTGGAGGCTTCACTGAATTCAAGTCCCTTCTGACAACTTTCAATATATGTCATTCTATGTAGTTATAACTTCCATCACACCCATTAACACAGTAGAAGCTCTTACTGATTGATAGAAAGGATGCCAGATCTAAGTTATACGTGAAAACACCTGTATTTTTGCCTGTTGTTTACATTGTGTATTCTGTTCCCATGAATTTTCGCACCTGTTGTATTCAAATACTCATGACCAGGCAAACAAATAGAAACATCTTTCTTTTCTCTACAATCTTCCAGAATACCTTTGATGGGATCTTGCATTGGGCATTCCAGAGCATGTCTCGTCCACTGTCAGACACCCAAGGATTTTTCTCCTAGGACTCTGGATGTCACACTTGTGTGTATGTGTAACTTTAGATATTGCTTTCATTTGTTTGTAGCCAAAATACTGGCATTCAAAATAATGTAGTCCTTGTATTGGTGTGGCGATAATTCTGCTTTAATTTCTGTAACTGTGGTTACTTTTTGTTGAGAGAATGGATTTATTTTTCAATCTATACCTGAGTATCAGGCCAGTCAGGCCAGTCTCCCTCAAATAATTGCACAGCAGGAGTATTAATTGTAAGTTATTTCAAAGCAGACTCCTCACAAAAAGTTTCTGAAAACTGATGTCTCTATGGTTTTGAATAAAAGGTGTTGAAGACATGGCGTTAGCCATATTACTCCTTTGGGAAAACCCTAGAAATCAGTGTACCCTAACAGCAGGAGTCAAAACAGTTTGGCAGAACTGAACAATCACTCTCAAATGAATTATTGAGATTTAGGATGACTATATAAGGGAAATTGAACCCCTTTTTCCTTTTATTTCTTCCTGTAACATATAATAGCATTGCTAATAAAGTTTTGCTGACATTCTGAGCTCTTAGTTATCTGTGAACTGCCCTTAACTGAGTCTCCTTATCTCTGTTCCTTCATGGCCAGTAACATTTATTGGATACACCTTATAGCAATTTCATCCACATGCCAAATTCAAATATTTAAAGTGTCCAGAAAAACAATCTTGGAGTGCACCCTACAGTGATGCAATTACCTGTCCCAGAAACTTTTGCAAAGTCAAATCTGATCATCTTTTGGAAATGTTGCAAGAGCAGTAAAGGCTACATTTGGAGATTAAGGGTAAATCGACAGAGTTTTTGAAGCATTTGACTGGAAGAACATTATTCCATCATGGATGGATTTATATTTTTATTCATCCTAGAGTATCTCCTTGGAGATTGTTATAATTAAAAATTTTACTTTTTTGATGTACAATTAAACATCTTTACAATTACATCTTTAATCTTTATAGTTAAACACCCCAGAAGGGTGTCTAATCTGGGTCATGTCCTATGAACAACACACAACCTCTGAACAACAGAAGTACAACAGAAACTATTAGGGATGGCATCTCATTATTATTATTATTATTATTATTATTATTATTATTATTATTATTACATTTCTATGCCGCCCCTTGCCGAAGCCTCGGGGCGGCTTACTCTTATTGGATTGCATTTATATGCAAGGAACTCAAGGCAGTATTACATAGGCTGCCTTCATTCCATTTTATCTCCACAACAACCCTGTGAGGAAGGTTGGGTTGAGAGTGAGTGACTGGCCCTAAAACATTTAGTCAGGTTCATGGCTGGGCAGGGACTAGAACCCAGATCTCCCCAGTGCTTGGTCCAACACTCTAACCACCACAGCACACTAGTCACACTGAAGAAATGCTACTTGGAAAAGGCTTTGAGATAAAGGATTAATCTCCATATATTTGCATAAAGCTGAAACAAGTTCTGAAGGAAAAAGCTTTTTTTTTCCTTTAGATGATGCATACCTGTGTCACATCTGGGCGCTATGTTGTAAGAGGCATTCTCATCTGTAAGAGAAGGAAAATTCTTCTTCTGAGATGATATTTTCAGGTTCTGAAGCAGTTAAACTAAAAATAGCCAATGCTTCAAACACATACACAACTAGATGCTCAGTTAATTTGGGAAACTTTGTAATCAAATGGTTTTGGATCCATTGCAGTCCTCAAGAGAATTTAAAAATTGCTTTATATACACATGAATAAATAAGTCTATGGATGACCATGCCTGCCACAAAGTGGTACAATGTGAAAAGGTGCTTACAGAGTACTTATATTATTATAAATTTTAGATTATTGCAAATGAGCATCCAACAGTAAAAGAGACCGTGTGTCTGTCTACACCATAGCAGCAAGACTGAGATACATAACACCTGAAACTTGGTGTGCATACGATAGATACCATTGGGTCATGTACTGCATGGTTATTTCACTTTTAAAATCTGTTAGGGCATAAGAAAAGCCATGCTGGATGAGACCAAAGGTCCATCTAATCCAGCACTCTGCACACACAGTGGCAAACCAGCTGATCATAGGATCCCTCAAGCAGGATGGGTGCAAGACTTCCTCCTGCTCCAGAACAACACTGTTTGTACATATCCTTTTGTCCTTTCCCAGTAGCTAGTTGAATGTCTTCTGATCTGGGAGTTCCATCTTCTGGCATTATCTCTTATTCCTTTTTGCATTGTTACATCATAGGGTTTTCAAAATAAGAAAAATTCAGAACTGGTTTGCCATTGCTTTCTTCAAGTCCCACTGCCACTATCTACTAACGATCTTATTGTAGTGTCAACTTCAGCTACTGCTGTTGCCCAGTAAGTACCCACCAGGAGCTTCTTCACCCCCATTAGAAATATCCATTCTCTCCTGTCGATGTGATTATTATTCCTTTAAAGCACTGACTATTCCACCTTGGGTGAGCCTGCTAGGAGACGACACTAGTGAGAATGCATTGCTCTTGGCTTCTTGGACACTCTTAAACCTCCCCACCATATTAAGATGTAAATCCAAGAGGGAGAGCACAATTATTTAAAACTAAACAGCCATAATGATTACCCCTTGATTGCTAGTATATCAGAAGGATTGTGGGCCCTCTTGAATACACATTATGCACTAGTAAGGAAGCCCAGGCCTTGTTAAAATTAGATGTTGAGAGGGAAGGGACAGCTTATTGCCACCCCATCCCTTTAGAAATCAACCAGTTACTTACTTTTCCCTCTCTGCACCTGCCTTTAGACTGAGAACTGCTGAGAAATGAGGTGAGACAAGCCATTGCACTGGAATCAGTTGAACAATGCAGTGCTGTGCATGTGTGTGTGAGAATTATGTTTCATTTTTTATGTTTCATCCCCTAACAGTACCTCTGTCTTGCATCGAGTTTCAATTTGACTCTCATCTGGTCCAATACTGGACCCAGACAGCAATTCAGAATACCTGCTGCTTCATCTGGATTTGACCATGAGAATAGCTATACCTGGATGTCATCTACAGATTGATGACACTTCAGGCTTACAATATCATATCCCAGTGAGTTTATGCAGATGTTAAACACAACAGGAAATAAAACAGAGCCTATGAAAACCAATAGGATAACTGCCAAGTAGGTCAATAATTCCCCTGCACCACCCCTGCAGTTGGCCATCAAAGCAGAAACAGGACAAGAGCAACACAGTATCTCTAACATAGATAGTCTACCCAGAAGGGACACCATGGTTGATGGTACAGAAGGCTGCTGAGAGGCCCAAAAGTATTTGTCTTGGCAAGAGAAATTCAAGAGTTTTTGTTCCAAAACATGGCCTGAACTCAACTGAAATGGATTTAGAACATCAGGTTAGTATCCTATTGTGCCTAAGCCCTTGTGGAAGTGGCTGCTCCCACTACATGGCTTCCACGCTTCTAAAAATATAACCCCAGACAAGCAAAAATGCTAATTTCCAGAATGAGGCTGGTCAGCAGAGCTCACAGGAGGGAGCTTCATTGATCTGTCCTGGTCCAGTATTTCTGCTCATTTCTGCAATTGTTTTGGGAAGCTCAAAAGCCCCATTGCAGGAAAGCTTGCTCCCATGAGCACAAAGGAACCAGAAGAAGCAGCCCCTGTTGGATGCTGTCCACTTTTTCATCCAAGAATGTCTGAAGTACTGAGAGAGAAACTGGGCAACAGAACCAATGAAGGAAGGCACAGAAGAAGCAATAATGCCTTGTCTTCTGCTGCCATGTAGAACATTCATATTCTCAGAGTTGCGGCTGGGAAATCCTCAAAGAAATAGAGTAGGCCAATAAACATTGCAACACAGAGAAAAGAGGTACAAAAGAGGTGCAAAAATGGGCTACAAACAGATTTGCAACATTAGTAAAACTTCAAGAAACGTACGTGCTTTTTGTATTTTCAGGACATCTAAAATATAGTTCAAGAATTTGTCTGTACATTTTGTACAAGGACTCAAGACATAGTAGAGTAATCCTGAATAAAAAGATAAGCTCTTCTGTATGCCCCCTAGAACTCTTAGAGCATGAAAAGTCACCTCCACTGTCCTTGCTCCCTCATCATTACTGCTTTTTGAAAGAGGATAAATTTTCTGCTTCAAGGTTTATTTTGTAGTCCTCTAACACTTTCCAGTGGGAAAATGTGCTTTCAAGCAGCAGAGGCCCTCTGATAAGGCATGGCAAGGTGCCCACTGCAGGAGCAGCAATATAAAGCTCTGTGCTGCTGCTCCTTTCCATTCTGAATGTATCCTTTAAATTGTGCTCATCAGAGCTGGCCCTCTGATGAGGTGCAATGAATCCCCTGCCTCTGGCAGCAGAATGGGAGCAGTAGCAAGTTGTGTGCTCCATGCCCCCAGGACAACCTGCCGCCACGCTCCACATTGCCCTCACACCTCCGCCGCCCTCCCTCCCCTTTGCCACTGCTCCCTCCACTGCCTGTTCTGTGGATCCCCTCAGAGTGAGCGGCAGAAAGGCAAACTTCCTGAAAAGCTGCAATAGCCAGAAAGGTGGCTTCTGTGACTCTTGAGAGACCTGGCCAGGCTCAAATGCACAGATATAGGCATTGTGAGAAGGGGTGTTCCTGGAGATCACCTGTGGTACCAAGGGTGGCAAAAAGCTGAGAGATGCAGCACCAGCAAGGGGTGAGCAGGCTGGTGCAGGCAGGGCAGGAGGAAGATGCAATGAGCACATAGGTGAAGCGCAGGGAGAGGAGGGGAGACAGTAATGTCCAGCAGGATTGATGGACACAGCAGGGAGTGATGGATGTAGCACATACACCTCCTCAGGCAGCAGGAAAGTTTGTGTCAGTGCTGCTTTCAAGAATTCCTCACAAACTGGCTGCAGTTCTAAGCAACTTACAGTGCGATCTTATACACACCTAATCAGAAGTAAGTCCAGCCATGATACTTATCACTAGGTAAGTGCTGATCATTCTATGAACTAGGTTGGAAATTATAGCATGAAATCATAATTTACATCTTATTCACAAGTTACAAAATGGTTGACATTGACGTGGAGGAATTGACTTGCATTGTTTTACTTTGGTGCAGCTTTAGTACACGCACTAGGAAATTATGACTATGCATACCTGAGGGTGATCGTGATAAGAGAGGATGTACTAATGCTCTGAAAGTTAATTTTATGAAGAAGTGCATTTGACAAAGGGCTTTTGTGACTTCTTAAATGGTCATTAAGAATTAACCATTGGATATGATTTTGTGCAAAAACAAAGTCAATATCCAGCAGAGGGCAGCACTAACCTGCTTCAAATCTAGATATCTCAGAAAATTAATGTTTTCCTGCAATGAAAGTTGTATGCAGCACTTACTTCCTATGGCTTCCAGAAACTGCGGCTGGACTGATGTTGTTTTAACAACACATCAGAACAAAGCTGGCTTGTAACATCTTGTGTTTCATTTTAAATATCTTTGCTAGTGCACCACTGACAGCTGTGTTTACATATTAATTTGGCATTCCTTTTGCAATTTAGTTTTGGCTCTCATTCAGTCTTTCACATTCATCAGAGAATATGAGCAAATACACTGCTTGTTTCCCACAGAAAAGAAGTAGTTGGCCCTTTATGGGCTGAGATTCTGCTATTAACACATGTGTTATTTTGTTCTCTTGAATTTTTCCTTTTTTGCATTGTGCAATAGAGGAGAGGGAAGCACTGTACTGGCTCTGGATTTATTAGACATTATCAATTTGCAACCTGTTTCCTGGCTGTACCTACTAACAATAGCTGTTGTGTTTAGAGCACATTACATAAAAAAGCTACAAAAAGTCTCACTGGAGATTCAAGGGGCATGTTCCACATTAACAATCACTTTGCTCATACTTGTCCAGTGTGACAAAATGATCAACTTTTCCCATTCTTTCAGCTGCTTATCACAACACCACTGATCAGCTGTGAGCACAGTTTTTGGTGTAAACACAACACAAATGTATTCAGTCAATCCTTGCTTTAATTATCAAACTCCAGTAATCATCAATTGCAACAGTCCTGTGATTATCAGTTACAAATACCTCTCCAAATCTCTTCAGAAAACTCCCTCCATTGTGTGAGCAATAGACAGTAAATGAAATAAAGAAACTAAGGATTTTTATTGAGTGAACTTGTGTGTACTCTCAGGATATTGTACAGAATTAAAAGACAATCTTCCCTGAAGTTAGTGACAATTATTGTGACTATTTTAAGTCAATTTATAGACTTTGGGATATCATAGTACATGATATCCACAGCTTCTGAGTAAAAGCCAAATAAAAGTAGAATGAATGCTGAAAGCTAATTAAAGAAATCCTTGTTGATTAATTGCATGAGATGGAAGTGACTAATTGATATCAATATATTTGTATATGGCAGGAAAAAATTGTGACGGAAAAAAAGCATAAGTTTCTCTGTTTTTGATGTGTGAATGAGCCACAGGAAGCACCAACTTGTAAGAGGCATTCCCTCCTGTGAGAGGAGGAATTTCTGTTCTAAGAAGGCATCGCCTAGCTGTACCTTTCCTAAGACATTTTATTTTTAAAATATTAAACATGTTGCTCAATCAATTGACTGATTAATCAATTAATCAATTTTTAATTAGTCAAAAGTTTTTAATTCATTGTAGAGATGGATAGGATTTAAAGAAGGCCTTGGATACAAATGATTTCACAGATAGAGTGGCATCTAGCCTAACCTATGTTATCATGAAGCATGACAATCTGCACAGTTGAGCTTTCATGATCCTGACTACTAGGTATTACAAAGTGTTCTCCAATATGGTAAGAAGTGCAGTATTTCTAGTTAAGGTATCATAATGATTTCTGTGTTTGCATCTATAGATATATTAGCACATATATATTATATGCAACTCTATGGTTATTATTATTATTATTATTTACAACAAAGGGCTCCCTTTTTGACAATGTATTCTCTCATTCTTAATTATACTGAGTGGTTGCATGTGGATATGTTTATACTTCGCTTTTAAGATTTCTGTACATCCCTGTAAGAAAAGCAGCCCTCTGCTTAAGGAGCACCCTGGGCTATTATCACCACCACAGACAAAAAACAGACATTTTGCAGGGTTTTGAACAAAGGCATACAGTTTGGCTAGCTCGTTTTTAACAAAATGTACTTGAGGAAAGGGGCCTAGTATTTGCTTTTCATCAGACTGATTTCTTTTGGGAAAGGGTGGGATAAAAACATCAATAAGTATTATGGCCACACCCAAATAGAAAAGAAAAACATCTGTTGATTCCTTCTGGAAGACAGAGAGCCAAAGCATAGCGTTGAATTTGGGATTGTTCTTGTTTATTTTAAACCCCAGAAGACAGGAGAAGTGTGATTCTGTAAGTTTAAGGAGACTCTGGTCTACTGGGATGGGCAGATTTTATGACCTTGCCTGGAAGAGGAAGCGAATAGTTTCTTATTGAAGGCAGATCAGACAGACATCTCGGGGTAAGAAACAGAGTGTGTATAATTGAATTTCATTGGCAAGATACAGATAATTTTTATTGGAATAAAATTAGAATAGGAGTAAGATTATAGCTGATCACATTTTATTGATCCAGACTCAGGGATGGGGTCAAAGGACAGAGGACCTGAAGCATTCCTACAGGGATAGCAAAAGCTAGTAGCTGATGCAAACTGCCAGTTCCAACAAATTATTAATGACTTACGCCTAATGATGCTGCAGCTATAAGAGCAGCTATGGGCAAATTGTTTGTCCATGCAAGCTTTTCATATATGTGCCATTGGATATAAACCCACTATAGAAGTTGGTCCATTCACATGTAGAAATGACACGCATGTTAAAGGGTTGATTGTGGCACACTTATTTATATGTGACTAGAGACTAAATGGAATGCTGGTCAAGGCAAGCACTTTATCTGTAGCCACCCTCCTGTCTATTTCAACATTCCTAAAATGGGCAAGAAAAGGAAGCACTACATGAACTGGGACTCAACAGGTTCCTAAATGTTTGAGAAGGGCTCCCCAGCTGTCTTTTGTCTTTTGTGAGATGTTATTTCTACCCCGCATTTTATGACAAGTCCTAACAAGACAGATTAAGAAAAACTGTAACATGTAATTAAAAAGGACATGAGATAAAATGATAAACATGGGGAGCATTCCTATTGTTCAAAAGGAATGGAAATAAAGATGGAGGAGGAGATGTAAGCTGCCTTGAGCCCTTTGTAGGAAAAAGGCAGGCTATAAATCGAAAAATAAATAAATAAATAAATAAATAAAGTACATTTTAGCCTAATTTTATGTAAGTTTCCTTAGAAGTCCCAAATATTGCAAAGGACTTGCATTGAGAAGTGCATTCAATTGTACCCTTATTGCACAAATGCGGGGTGCAACATGAGGTCCAGGGTACTCTGAGGTTCATCATATGGCAACACCATGTTTCCTTGACACCACTGCATTTCCCGCAGCAATCTATCATTTTCTGCAGCATGAATGAAGCTGTTAAAAGTCCTGATAAAGCTTTGTTATCAGCAGTAAATCTTTATGTTAAAATATGTCAGTATTTTGGTCCTAATTGTAGCCCCTTTGCCTTTCATCGGAGGGGAATGTGTCTGAGCTTCTCTGAAATTGTATTTGCCCCTTACACTGAAAAAGGGTTTCCACCCCAATAAAATCTTACACATATTCCCTTCTTAGTGAGCGCCTGTGCTTATTATCATTACTACATTGCATGTACATCCATTTTTCCCCTCTTCCACTCAGAAAAGTCTGCAATACCTTACTCACAGGCACTAAGAAAAAGCAAAGCTAAAATGGTAACTCATGCAGTTGGTTCCAAGCATGCTTATGAGATCCCACTGGGTTTACTGATAGTTCAGATTAGCTAAATTAGTGTAAACCATTAGGCTTGTTTAAGAATTGTTGTAAACCATCTAGTGATTTTCTATGGAAATATAGACAGTGTAGAAAAAATTAAATAAAAATTAAACGGTGCAATCCTATGCATATGTACCTGAGAGTAACTCCACTTAACTAGATGGGGATTATTTCTAACTGAAGAATTTCCCTGCGCCTGTCTTATTTTACTCAGGATGCCTTCTGAACAAGACCCAACTATTAGGGGCACAATCCTATTCTGTCTGGGGAATGCTGAAAGCTGTAGGGTGTTTTTCTATCTAAACATGGCTTCGAAATAGTACTTGCTTGAACACTATGTGTATTTTTATACAACACTGATAGATAAAAGTTACAAATTGTTTAAAAGGAACATCTTACTCTCTAGAGGGTTTCCATGAATTATGAATTGGCACCAGTAATTCTTGTTCCCTTCCACAGCGACATCTTAAATAAGGGTGAATTAGAGAGGGTGTGGGACCGGCCCCTCCTCCAGTTTCAAGACCACATATGGTCATGCTTAAAGAGACTCTAATTTCTGGCCAGTTCACTAGTTCTTCCCAGTGGCTGCTGTCCAGACCACAGTCCCACAAAGGTCGGTAAATCCAATGGAGAGTGGAACTCAGTTCCAAAGGAACGCGTTTAGGATCAGGTTGCAGTGGGCCTATTTGTTATAATACACATCTCTCTGCTTCTCAAGAGAGTGTCTATTTGTCCCTATCACATTGTACAGTGAGGTTTTGCCATTTAACCTTGAAGGTATCAGAACCTTTGAACCTTTGTATAAAGCTCGCTTCCATTGTGCCAAAATCTCTAATGGCGCCCATGACCCCAGCTACGATTACATAGCTCGTTTGCGAGTGTAAAATATGGATGGGGTAGGATCGAGAGGAAATGATTCCAAAAGCATATCTACAGTTGGGCATTATCTTTATTAGGACCAGCCAAAATGCAACCAGTCTAAACTTTTCGAGCGTCTGCCACTTAGCTTGTCCTCGTATGTCCAACTGGATTTTGGTGTGCGCGGGAGTTTCCTCGTAGGCCAATGCTATCTTTGAAGGCCTTTCTTTACTGGCCCATCCGTATGACCACTTTCACTGCCATTTTCAGTAATAAAGTGTACATCCACGGACAATTTCTGTTTGTAGTTTGAAGGCACACTGTCGGCTGCAGTGTGTGCATGCGTGCAATGATTCCAACAAATACACGTCGGGAGGCTTGTAGCCGTGGAGAAATAAAAGATAAGTGGCGCGTCGGGGTGACAGGTGCGAGAAAAGTGGGACTAATCGAGCTGTTCCCAGCCCTCGAGTTTCCCTGGACGGCGGTGCCTCGGGAGACAGAGAGTGCGCCAATTCCCCCGCGCCTCCTTAACTCTCAGCCCGGCCTCCCGCCGCCGCCTCCACGCCCCCTGGCTCTGGCTCTGCTTCCCCGCCAATTCGCCCAAGTCCTAGAATAAAGTTCGAGGCGGGCACACTTTACTTTAGCAAAGAAGGGGAACGGCCCCCGCGGCAGCGGCAACTCTTCGTTACAGGGCAGACTCGTCCTCCCGCCACGCCGCCGACCATGGCGTCGGCTGAGCTGGCCCAAAAACTGCAGCGTCGCTTGCTGCGGGACGGGAGCACGTCAGAGCCTCCTCCCGAGGAAGGGGATGGCGGGCTCCCCTCCTCCGGCAGCGCTGAGCCTGCAGGATCCGAGCCGAGCCTCGAAGACTCCGACGAGGACCGGAGCGTGCTGAGCGCCGATGCCGACCCGGAGCTGACCGCCAAACTGAGTCGCAGACAGGACATCAACGCGGGCGCAGCGCGGCCCCGCCTTGCCCAGATCTTCAATCCCTACACGGAGTTTAAAGAGTTCACTCGCCGGCAGATCAAGGATATGGAGCGCCTGTTCCGACTGTAAGCACCGCCCTAGTCCGGCCCTCCTTCTGTCTTCCACAGTATAGAGTCCTCGCTTAGAAAATCAGAAGTGCTCCACTGATTTTCAGTAGGATTTATTTTTTCAAATCCTATGTGCAGTCGAGTATGCTTAATTCGAAACAGGAAAGGGGCGCACGTGAGTTTAAAATTGCACCCGTGCACCGCGGTTCCTAAGCGTTTTTCAGACGTGTAAATAAATCCCACAGAGATAAATGTGGTTTACGACTGCTTACCATGGGAGTTCAGGATTGTAACTATACAACACGATTCTATGCGCATTCCCTTCAAAATATTGCCCGAAGAATTCATAGGATTGCAGGCAAAAATTTGGAACTTTTGTGTAGGATCAGGTCTCTTAAGCAGGCGTTCTGGAGTTGGAGCTCACTTGTGATCCTCCTTTCCGTTTCTTTCTTTTTTCTTTTTTAACAAAATCGCTGGAGGGTGTAAAGCTTGAGAGCTGCTTTCTGTACTGGTCTTTTTGAAAGAGTACATCTGAGGGAAGGGTTGGAAGTGGCCCGAAAGAAAGAAAAAACAGCTTTATTGCTGTTCTTGTGCATAGACTTAGGAATAGGAAGAAGTGAAAAAAGAAACTGTACTTTTTTTACACTATTTAGAGGTGTTGATATTCAGCTTACATGGAGCACCATGTAAATCTCATCTCTTGTATAACTTTGGTTTGGTTTTTCTCTGTAGTCTAGGTTTGGAGCAGTTTGTACTTAATAATGCTTAAAAAGCCACACTACAATAAAAACTTGACTGCCTTCATCTCTGCAAAGTTAACTGCAGTTATATTTAGCATTTTCCTTTTAAGTCATGAAAGATGACTGTTTGTCACTTGTTCCATTGTTGCTGAAATAAGTAATGAAAAGTTTTAGGCTGCTTAAATGTAGGACTATGGTTTAAAGTTTGCTGGTTTATATTTCTAATAGTTTCATAGTACCGCAGGTGAATTAGGTACTTGATTGTAAAAATGCAAATAAAATCCGGCTCCCTCTTCCATAACAGGCTGAAGTGAAGCACTCAAAACTCTTTCATTTTTTTAAATTAGAAAGCAGCTATGCAGAACTAAAGGGAATTACATACACAAATAATCTCTCTCACACAAGCTTGTCATATTGTCAAGCTTTTTTAATACTGTCAAGCTTTTTTAAATTGACAGCTGCTTATATCTGCCTGATCTTGGTTCCAGAACCTTTACTCCTAGAAAAGAATGTGTTATCAAAGCTGTTTATAGTGAATGTTGAAACCTCTATTTGCATATAGTCACCTCCTCTAACCTGGTGTCCTCCAGCTGTGATGGACTACAGTTCCCAGTGTCCCCATGCCAGCCTGGGAGTAGTAGTCTTGTACATCTTGTAGGTGCCAGGTTGGGGAAGACTGCTTTCTAGTATGCAGTGTGACAGCTTCAGTAGCTCCCTCAATTTCAGCCAAGGCCCTTTTGACTATGATTCTCCCTGACTTGCCTTTCACTGCTACTGGAGTGAAGTGCTAGGATCACAAATTTGAGATAGACTCTGGCCACCCAAAGCATATTCCAAGCCTAGGAAAGGGGGATTGTGCATTCTATGAAACTGAGTAAGCCTGTATAAGAGAATCACTTCCTATTCTGCCCCACAGAGTCAAGGAACAGTAGCTCAAGGATGCTGGTTGTTCCCTACTGTCCTTTGGTTTACATCCTGTCTAGAAAGTTACCTGCTTGCTTAATTGTTTGCAGTGAGAAAGCATTGCCTCTGGGAACCAGACAGAGGAGTCTTTGAAAACAGAAGTGTGTTGCATTTTTGCCTTCTTTCCAGCTATTGATATGCTACAGATTATTTACATTGGTGCATATGCATGTGCATCGGTTACTATAAATGTTTTATCTTAGTAATTTTGGTGAGCTTTGTTTGAAAACTGATTTTATTCAACATGCCATCAAAGCATCCAGGGGTTTAAAAAAACATGTGTCAAAACATTAGGCAGAGCAAACCATATGGCCCAGTGGGAAGAACACAAGAAGGAAATGAATGCAATAGCACCTTCCCATTCATGTTCCCCAACAATCCGCATTAGGAGGCATACTGCATTTGATCCAGGAGGTAGTATATCTCTCTCATAACCAATAGCCATTAATTGCCTTATCCTCCATAGATTTGTTTAATCCACTTTAAAGCCATCTGAGTTGATGGCTGTCATTACATCTGTGGGCAAATCCAATAGTATATATGCTGTGTAAAGTACTTCCTTTTGGCTGTCCTTTATCTCTCACATTCATTGATCTCCCTCTCACTGGATGACCCCAAGTTCTAGTATGCTAGGAAGTTTCTCTTTACTTTTTTCATTTCCATTTTTATATAAACCCCATCATGTATGTCTCTTTCTTATTTTTCCCTAAATTCTTGATACTGCTAATTTCGCAATACAGAAATTAGAAATAAAGATTCTAATGGATTTTAGTGGAATTGCATTATTTGTGCCCTTACTTGAATACCACTGATATGCTTGTTTCTGAGGTAATATTCCCATAGTGTTAATATTCCCATAGCATCACTTTCCTAGTACTGTCACAATACTAGAATTTGGGTTATCACATAAAGTTGAATGGTGGGAGATTCAGGAGACATGACGCTCTCTACCACAAGATATAAAGCCTGTTTAGGTGCAACAATGGTATTTGGTGCCCATTTGTGGATTGATTAGTTAATTAACTCAGAAATTGTGGGGATGAGCATCATGTGTGGGATGGCTCTGATTTCATATATGGCAGCTAATGAAAGCAATATTTGTAAGTTGTTTCCTTATTATCTGAAACCTGGCTTTTGGGGTTGTTCATGGGTTAAACCCAAGGGCAAACCCATGAGTTAAGTTATGGTTGTTTAACCAACAAACAATCCCAGCTGCTTGGGTTCAGATACTGCAGAATCCTATGAACTCTGTGTTTATGGGCTGTTCCTATGTGCATCCCTGTGATTCATGGGTTAATTAATTTAGGGCTTGCCACTGAATACTGCCATTATGTCCAAAAAGCATCTGAGCCATGGCCACCAACTTGGAAAGCTTTAAAAGGGGATTAGATAAAAGCTAGGAGGATAAGTCTCCTGGAAGCTACTTGCCATGGTGGCTATATATTACCTTCAATATTGGAGATAGTATATATGTTATATATTTGCTGGAGAACATGAGTGGGATGGCATTACTGCAAGTCATGTTTTGCTTATGGGCATCTTGTTGGCTAGCCTGGGAACAAAATACTATATTAAGTAGGCCTGTGGTCTGATCCAGCATGGTTCTTCTGCAGAAGCTAATTTTTTGCTCATGTGGCAGAGGGAAACAGCATTCTTTCTCCTTGCAACCCTGACCAAAGAACTGTGGGCAATTATTTATTGTTAGATGCAAAAGGCCACCATTGCTGCTCTTCAATGGGCTAATAGGGTCACAGTCCTGAAGGAGAGTGGAAAGGCTTAGACTGCCCTTGGGACAGTGGTACCTTGGCTCATGAACTTAATCCGTTCCAGGATTCTGGTCGTGGCCGAAATTGGTTGTGAGCCAAGTTAAATTTCCCCATAAGGTTCAGTGTAAATAAGGTAAATCTATTCTGTAACTATTTTTTTTAATCAGAAAAATGAAGCAAAGTGACAAAGAACAACAAAGATCTCAGCCATCTCCCCCCCCCCCCCCAAACCGAGCATGAGTGTGGCCATCTCTCTGCCCTCCCCAGCATGACCAGAATCACGCCTGTCATCCCTGCACGTGCCTGTCATCCTGGTGTGCTGCGGGGGGGAGTGGGGGAGATGGGTGCAATTGCGGGTGTGCTGGGGGGAGAGACGGGTGTGAATACGGGTGCGCTCGGGGGAGATAGGCATGATCGTGCTGGGGGGGAGATGGCTGAGATCGTGGCTGGACTCGTGCAGGAAAGATGGGTGCAATCATGGGCGTGGTCTCAGCCATCTTCCCCCCGCCCCCAGCAGGATCGTGGCCATCTCCCCACTTGGGGGTGGGGTGGGGTGGGGTGATGGCCAAGATCACAGTTGCCACCCGATGTGGAGTTCACAACCTGAGTCAAAATTTTTATGAAATTTTTGTTCGCAACCCGATTTGGTCGTGAACTGAGGCACTCTTTTATTCTCCACCTTATGATAGAGCAGTAGCTGTTTTTCTAAGCTGGCTGTAAGATTATGGGAGTTGTAGTTCAATGCATTTTGAGTGCACCTGGTTAAGTAAGGCCACTCTTAGACAAAGTAGTTCTGGAATGAAAATAGAAAGAAGAGACATGCCTTTGCTCACACCTTTCACCATTCCAACTGCACCTCAGCACTGCAGAAAGATTTTCTGCATTTTTCCTACTGTAGCACAGTTATTACAAGAAAGGTCTTATTTAGCAGATAGTTTCTCCCCCTGGAACTCCAAAGGCACAGGTACTTCTCAGGTATAGACTTTGGAAGTTAGGTCCACATGATTTTGAGATGCAGATTTCAGCTTTCAAATCACCCTGAGCTCTTTAACATAGTTTTCTGTCTAGAGCCAGACTAAATATACAGAACTTAGGGCCAAACTGGATATATGGGGACAACCACATTTGCTTATTGATGCATCTACTCCATTTGTGTATAAAGTTATAGGTGGGGTCGAATTTTTACATTCGAAGGGTATGTGGGGATGATGAAGGTTGAAGCTTCCCCATCATCCATCTGACTTCCTTGGTCTCCTTTGCCATATATAGCCTGCTTAAAGGCAGAACTGAGCTGGGCTGGGAGGTAAGTGCAGCTGAGTGTGGGAGAGGAAGGGGGAATTTTTGGCTCTCCTCACCTGTGTACCCCTTTGATGTAATAATTGGTCATCCTCTCATTTTAATATGTAAATAGAGCAGTACATGAACAACACACATGGGTATCTGAATTGAATCAATCAAAAAACTAAGGAGCTCTTTTGCTTGGGTTTGGAGACTTCTAGTGGTGAGGTTAACTTGTGTAAGAGGTTTTGTTGAGGCACACTAGGGAAATCTCCCATTGCAGACAGCCAGTGATGCAACTTTTCTTTGTTCAGTCCTAATTAAACATAAATGACCTTTGTTCACAGTTACCTTTACCTTAGAATAAAGAGGGTTTTCAAATTGAAGGAAATACAGTTGCTAATTAGACTGCATCATCCTGGAGGTGGGGTGGGGGGAAAAACTACAGATAATTCCAGGAGGAGAAGGATGGTAATGAGTCTCTTCCAGTTCAAATAACACATAGCAAAACAAAGCAATTATTATTCAGCCCGGGGATTCTGCAAAAGGGCTTTAGTCAGTTTTGCTGGAAAACTTGACATGCAGCTGGAATTTTAGCTTTAAAATGTATCAAGTCCAGCAACCACTCCCATTTTGAAATAAAATGGCAACTATTATTATTTATTCCATTTATATGCTTCCCCGCTACCATAGGCTCTCTAGGCAGCTTATATCATTAAAATCCATAGCAGCATAAAACAAGAACTAACAACAATAAAATCATAGAGAAAGTATCAAATTTTATAAAACAGAGTTAAGCAAAATAATAATAAATAATATATATACATAACCCCAAAAGTAAAAAAGATAAGTTTAATCATATCAAGAAATCTAGCATTAAAACAAAAACAAATTGGCAGCAGCACATTAACATAAAAATTGAGATTAAAACTTCAATAAAAATCAAGAAATCACTGAATCAAAATAACTACGGAGCAGATTTATCTTTAGTTGGTACCTAAAGGCCCAAAGAGAAATCATGCCTTCAACAGAATCAAATTCCAGAGTGTGGGCACTATGCTCAGAAAGCCCTTTCTCCTTGCAAACTCCCCCTCACTTGTTGGAGAGAAGAACACATAGGAGGTCTTCAGATGAGGACTGCAGTGGCCGGGCTGGTATATATGGGGAGAGGCATTCCCTTAGATAGCCTGGCCCCAAGCTGTTTAGGGCTTCATATGTTGTTTTAAGCACTTTGAATTGGGCTCAGATGGCAACCAGCAGCAAGTGTAGAATGCATAGGACTGGCACTTCCTTGCTGCCTTCACTGCCACAAAATGGGCTTGATAATGACCACTAAGCTGTGTTCATTTTGAGTTCTCCTCCATCTGTGCTCTAGCCATCTCCTTTCTTGCTCCATTGCTCTCAGCTCTGGCATATACCAAGGAGCCCGTGAGAGGGGAGAGAGTGCTTAGAAGCAATTGTGTCACCTGGCCAGGCCATCTCCATATCCCACAGAGTGACCTGGGTGTCGACAGGGTCACCTACCATGCCATTTGCAAAATCTCCTAGAGCTGCAACTTGAATCCATCATCCTCGAGGGGTGGGCCAACTTAATGAGTCCTGTACCCTTGCAGAGGAGAAAAGGTGCCATTAGTGCAAACCTCAAGAGGAAGTGATCTGACTATGACAGAGGGGTTGATGTTAGCCACCTCAATTTCCATGTCCCCATCCTCCTGCCCAGTCAAGAAAATCAGGTCTAGATTGTGACCTCTTATATGCATTGGGCAGGTGACATTTTGAGACGCCCCCATGCCTGTCATGAAGTCCTGAGCTGTCCTGGATGAGGCAGCCTCCACATGGAAGTTGAGGTCCCTCAGGACCAACATCCTGGGAATCCTCAACACCAGGTCAGAGATTACCTCCGCCAGCAAAGGCAGGAAGGTTGCTGGGCAGCGGGGTGCATGTTACACCAGCAGGATCCTCAGTCTGTCTCGATTGCCCAACGCAAGGTAAAGACACTCCAGGCCTGCACTCGTACAGGAAGCCTCAAGAGTGCGATGGAATACCAATGAACAATGGCCACCCCCCTCCCCTTCCCTCAAGGTGATGCTGGTGTGTACAGAGTATCCCTGGGGACAGAGCAGGGACACAGTAACTCCGCCAGCTTCCCTCAGCCTTGCCCAGAATCCTCTAGCTGGGGGAAGGACCAGGGAAGGAGATAGCAGTAAGATATGCTGCCACTCCAAATTCAAGTTTTAAGAACAGCTTTAGAGAGCCACAGTAATGGTCTGTCAAGCCTAGTCTCTTCTCTGCAAATTTAACACTATGATCAGCTCTATGAGTTTTAGAAGAAGGGATTGGCAGCAGACCAGACTAATATAATAATCTAGACCAAGATGATCCTATCTGGAAATGCTGGCTTTTCTGGATCCCCTTCAGTAATCAGTGAATGAATAATATATCCCTTGCCACAATCATCTTGATTAATAGCCATCAGTATTCTCATTCATTCATTTTGACCTTTTTAGAACCCAGCTCTGCTGCTGGCTGTTTGCCACATACTGGTAAATTCTAAAGGCCAAATGTGCACTGTGAACAATATTTCCTTTTGCTGACTGCATGTCAGTATCTTCATCAAGCACGTTCTAGTTCTAATGTTGCTGGCAATCCAAAAGAGCAGTTTCAGATCACACATTCTTCACCTCACCAATGGATCACCAATTCTCTCTGGAATTAAACAAACTACAAATGGAATATTGCTAACCAACAGTGGTGCCTGGTCACTATGAGGAGGTGATCACCTTTGAATGGTTTGGAGTACTTTGATGCACACGGATAGTTACAGAGGAGAATAAAAAATTAATGAGAGATTGATACAGTGGTAACACTACAATTGGGCATCCTTGCACTGGATGTAGTTTTACTGCTGCTTTGATTATGGATGCCAGAGAAGCTCAAGTCCATAGAGTGCCACCTGCTGTAGTTGTTAATTAGCAGTACTGTGCAGGTTGGGTTTTAGGCCATAGGCAATGAGTGTTACAATATGCATAGTCATGTTTTTTCCATGAGTCATAAAATATGATGCATTAGCAAATGCCTGAGAATCTGGGTCTTGTTTCAGGGGAAACATTCCTGTGGTTAGGAAAATGGGAATTCTGTTCACTGTATGCGTCCTCATCCCATGTGTAGCCCATAGTCTCTTTATAAACAGATTATCTCCCAGTACTTCATGTCCATTATTACAGATTTCCTTCCACTTTATCCTTTCCAGAATACTTTCATTTTAGGGATATTTGCAGTGCACAAGTCTGTTTATTTTAGGCATAGTTACTATGATCAGCACTATGTGCTTTAGAAGAAGGAATTGACAGCAGAGTCTATTAATACAGTAATCTAAACATTCACTTTCTGTTCGCAGAACTTGGGTATTTTCAATGGACAACTCTAAGCCTTTTGTCTAAATTCTAAGTAGCTGCAGAAATGTCTTGGTGGTATTTGGTTCATACTTATGTTTTATAGCTGCTGGAATAATAGTCATATTACATGATAGGGTAAAAATTCAGATAAGAGTTTCACATTTCAGACTTGTTTTGAAATTTAGAGATTTTCTAATCCATGGGTCCTCAAACTATGGCCCGCGGGACAGATCTGGCCAGCCATGGCCATCCATCCGGCCAGCACCGCCATGTGTGGAGGTGGTGGCTTGCTCGCTCGGAGATGGTCTTTCAGCGAGAAAGCTGCCATCACCACCTGCCTCCTGTATGCACGCATTCACTGCTGCCTCGCAGCGCGGGGAGTGGGGAGGTGGTGGCTCGCTCGATCAGAGATGGTCTCCGAGCAAGCAAGCCACCGCCGCGTGTGCCCGATGTCGTCTCGCATGCACCTGACGGCACCTCACCGGCCTGCACGTGTAGCTGCCGCCTTTCAACTGGCCCCCTATCGAAAAAGTTTGAGGACCCCTGTTCTAATCAATGGAAGAATTTTTGTCTATGTGTTCTGAACTGTTAGGGCATCTTCAGATTTTTGCTTACAGTTATAGGGGTTAAAACAGTGAGCATTTGTTGTTATAGAATATTAACATATATATTATATATTAACATATTCTCAACATAAAGAATATTAAATGTTGAGGACATCTTAAGCATGGTAAGAATAGGAAAGGGTTGAACAACAGGTTGATACTTGTTTTAGGACTTGCAGTCTTAGCTTTGGGGTATGGCTTGCAGTAATACCTTAATGATCAGCTTGCCATGATATTAAGGGGAAGCTACATGTAACAGTGGCAAACCCATTCCTTCGGATTGGAGAGTACCTGAATTAGATATTAATGAATGGTGGAGGGGAGAACAGAAGAACTCTACTAGACAGGCCTGCTTAGCACTAAAAATGCTAAGGAACTAGGAAAATGCTAAGGAAGTTGGCTTCAGGAACTTCTCAACTTTATTTTCTCATGTCATACCAATATTCATACCAATATTTACTATGACTGCTACAGACCCACTATAAAATTATCTGCGAAACTATCTAGATGGCTTGTGATACCTGCAGCCTTTCTACCAGGGAGTCAAGTTCACCATGGTATCTACACACCTATCACAAACCCAGCTGTCTGATGTCAATGATTCACTCTCCCACTATCTGAAGCCTCCTCCTGCAATCCTTAGTTTAGGAGAATATTCATCTTCTCAGGAATGGCTCTCCTCTATGGAATCTTTCCCCCTTCTTTAGAATGATGCTTTCCTTCCCTGAGATCTCCATTCTCCATGACAGCAGAGAAGTTGTCACTCAGGAATTGGGATGTTACTATTAAGTTCCCAAAGGTCTTATCCAGCAATCATTTGGCCTCTCATAACTTCTCCATATCAGCAACTAACATGTTCCCTTATTTCCAGGAACTTATAATATCAAGCACATACGTATGACTTGCAGATAGTCAAAACATGTGACCCTCAGTGTAATATACTGGATAGCCTCCACACTACTGCTGGCTATTATTGGGCTTACTTATCTGGAAAACCAATTTGTTGACTAGGAGCAGATGGGAAAATCATTTAAAATTCTTCATATTTATAGTTATTTATTTGTGGTTGCTTAAAAAGAGAAGAGAGAGAAGAATCAACTGCCTTGGCCTCTTAGCCCTGTTGCTAAACTTGCACTAGTATTCAACTTGCTTGCATGCTGATCGTTTGTCACTGGGACTTCTCATGCATGGAAAGCTGGCTCTCTTACAAGCCTGTTTTCTCATATAGCTCTAGCTAGCTTGTCCAATTGCGGCTACACCCAAGCTGATTAAAGGGGCTTCTTCGATCAGCAAGGGACACTGTGGCTAAATTATTGGGAATATAGACCAAATGAACCTGCTGGGAGTGGAGGTTTTCTGTTTAGGGGAAAGGACAGTAGTCATTGGGAGATTTTCTGTTTTGGGGAGGAGACAATAAAGTGGGTGAAGGAATACTTTTTGTCTCCCCTGGATTCAGTGCATGAATCTGCAAGTACAGTTTAGTACAAGCAGAGTTCCCCTCCCTGCAAACATTTATATTTTAGACATCATGGGGAGGAGCTACATGACCTGTGCAATCTTAGAGCAGACTCCTTGCTTACACATTTAAGTCTAATGCTTGAAAATGGCACTGATGATGGAGGAGTGGGCAGAGGGTTAAGAGCACTGAAGCATCTCCAGGTCAACATTGCTGCCTTAAGTGGTATGCAATATTACTTTTGTATCATTTGCTATGAGATAGACATACATTTAACCTTCCTTGCAACATTTGAACTAAATGATGAACTGAACTCTCAAACTTGGCATCAACCAGTTTCTAAACTTGATGACCCTCTTTATAGGACCAAAAATCCTCAGTCAACTTGGATCCCAAACTGAGCCTAGCCTACACTTATTTTTTTTTGGTTTATAAACAGACTTTTCCAATAGGTAGGACTGCACAGTGGATTTTGTCAATATGGAGCTAAATATTACGTCTGTTATCTTTTTTAAACTTGGGTCTAGTTGAAGTGTATGGTTGAGGTAAATATCAAGAGCTCCAGAATCTGTGTTAGGACAAGGCTGCAAGAGCTGTAAGTTCTTGTCATAGATGTCATAATGACTAGCTTTCTATAGCTTTCTCTTCCATGAGTGTATACCTTTTTTAAAGCTGTCCTGGTTAGTGACCACTGCTACATCTTCCACAGTTCAAATGTGCAATGAGTAAGAGAGAAGCATGCACTCATCCTTTTCTTAAACAGCATTAAGCTTGACTTACTGTATGCATATTCAACATTTGATGCCGGTGCTATTGGTAACAGCTTGCACATATGAAACAGTAAACCTGAATCAAATACTTAACATCATCTCCACTAATTATGACTGTGAATATGTTTTTGTCTATTCATTAAATTGTTTTTGATAAATTTAGTTGAAAATGTAGTAAATGATGTAACTATATGCTTGTGTGAATCAATACTGATTCTGATAGCAGTGTAATGTAGTGGTTAAAGTGTTGGACTGGAATCTAGAAAATCTAGGTTCTAGTCTACTTGGCCAAAAAACTCACTGGTAACTTTGAGCCAGTCATGGACTCTCAGTCTAACCTAACTTCCAGGGTTGTTGTAAGGATAAGATGGAGAGGAAAAGGAGGTTTATGCAAGCTGTCTTTAGTTCATTGAAGGAAGAAAGGCGGAGAATAAAACAAACAAACAAACAGTACATAACACACAAGTTGGTTCACATTTCCACTGGTATGGAAAAGGTATATGTTACATTCCGCATATATTTTCCTGGCACAAATATTAACAAAGCAATCTTTAATGTCAGAATTTGGGAATCTCAAGATACACAATTACGAAAATGTCCAAATATGTTGGCTTGTGTGTGTGGGGTGGCGGGCATGACTAAAATGTAAATGCTAGTGGAGAGCACGTTAACAGTTTCAGCATGAGTGATCTGATTTGTTTCAGGCCTCTTGCCAAAGAAAATGAGTCTCATCCAATGGTTTTCCAACTTGAAATACCCCTCTTGAATTGGCAATAAAAATAAAGGAGCAAGATGAAATTACTAGGGACATCCTGTTCAAGACCAGGTGAAATGATCTGCTTTTTGGAATCTGGAAAACAGTGGAGGGAAATCTGAATGACCTGTGTAATAGTCACAGGATTTTACAGCAATCAGTAAACAGACCTGTCTTGCAGCAGCAACCTGTTTCCCACAGTTAGGCACATAACCAGTAAATACTCCCATCAGGCAGAGGGAGGGGGTGGTATAAGGGGTCTTTTAAATAGCTTTCAGCCATAAAGTTGCATTAGTGCATGGTTTTGAAACAACACTTTATCTTTTGATTTTCTCATTGGCTGTGATCCAACTTCCTGTGCTGTGACTTGTCTCTGTTTCTCTGCATTTGTTCCTTTTCGGTTGACTAGCCTGTGTAGTGTAATGTTCTTTATCGCTCTGTTAATTTGGGAAAAAGGGTGGCAGAGGGAGGGGGAAGTGACCCTTTAAAAAACCCTCATCCATTCTTCTTAACTATCAACAGTCTGCTGTATGCAGAAGTCAGGAGGGGTCTGACTTCTGACTTGTGCTACAAGAAAACTTCTGCAGTGCAACATTTGAGATACTTGTTTTAAGTATCTCTGAAAACAATTTGCATTTGTTGTTGGTGTGACTTGAATTATTTTGTGTGTGTGTGTGTGTGTGTGTGTGAGAGAGAGAGAGAGAGAGAGAGAGAGAGCACGCGAGTGAGCGAAAGTGAGACAGACAGAAAAAGGAGGAGGTGAAGGCATTTTGTGTAACTATTTTGTACATGGCTGGGGCATGCTGGGAGTTGTAGTCCAATGTATCTGGACACAATAGGCTGGGAAAGGCAGGTATAAACCATCTAAAAAGAATCTTCCTACTACTATTGCATCTTACCATTTCTGTTTGGAAGGAACAAACCTTAATTATATGGGAATCCACAGACCCAAAGCATAAAGCTTTTCAGCACTGGAGCATGCCAGGAAGGGAGCAGTGGTATGACACTGCAATCAGTCATCTCTTGCTGGCCTGACAGAGAGAAGGAAGTTGTAGCTGATTCTTCAAGCATTTCCAAATGTGTTGCAGTTGCTGAAAAATAGCCAAAGCCACCATCACAAAGAAGTTAAAATCTATACATTAGAAATCATTAGCAACTTTCTAAGATATTAAATAATCAAAAAGTCACCAATCACATTGAGATATAAGCTGTCGAAAGAAAGAATACAATCAACATTTTACAGATACATGTAACAACCTGCATGGCCTCAGCAGTTAAAAATAAGCAACTTAATGCAGAGGTGGACAGAAACCAGATCTCCAGATCTTTTGGACTTCAGCTCCCTGTGTTCTTGACCATTGGCTATGCTGTTAGGGGTTTCCAGGAATTGACTTCTCAAATCTGGAGATCTACTGTCTCCCCTCCTCTTTCATAATGCATAAAGTAAACAATGAACCTGTTCATTTCACAGATATTATGAGCATTTTCCCATCATCTCCCACTAATGACCAATATCCAGAATGATGGGAATTGCAGTTTAACAGCACCTAGAGGACCATAAGTTCTCACCCCACCTAGAAGGGAGGCTTTGCTAGTACTTTATTAAAACTATTGCAAAAATACTTCAGTAAAGTGCTATAGAGAGGCAGAGAATATGTCCATGGGTTCATCAGTTTACAAACCAGTAATCATTCATCATGCTATTGGCAGACTGAACTGTAAAACCAAGTGCTTCAGACATGAACAATTCCTGAACTTGCCTGTATATTTTGGCCAGTTGATTATTTAGAAATGGATGGTCACTTACTTAAATTGATCTAATCCTTAGCTAAAGTCAGTAGGTGGCTGATTTAATACTATCTCAAGGGAGTATGTTTAAAGTGCTTCCTTGAGATCTTTGCCTACTCTGAGTTGAAGCTCCAATATGTTACCCTGTTGAAAAATACCCATTTCCTTCTCAGAATGCACTTTTAACAGAGACTCAGAGGTTGACAGCTAGTTGTCCAAGCTGATAGATCTCCTTTTCCCTTAAACAAAAAAGGAGGGGGAGTGTACAATTTGCCATTTCCTGAGTACATAGAGGGTCAGGACAAAGTGCAAAATGTGCACCTTGGTAGGGATTTTTTGAGGAACTTGTTTCAAAGGAGGTTTAAATATCTTTAGCAACTAAAGATGACTTGCAGCTTTGTCTTTTCTTGACAGCTCATTTTGACAACTGTCAAGAGAAACCAAGACAAGAAAGAAATATAGTGGGAGCCTCTTTTAGGCAGTGTGCAGAGTTGGTACCTGCTGCTTCTTGTCAGTAGGTACCCTCCTGGACATTGTCACAGTTAAGTCTTCAAATCCGTCCAGTAGTGCAACTGTGAAAATGTGGAACAACAACAACAACCCATAACTTTTTAAAACTGGTCAACCATGGGCATTCCCTCTACTGAGACATTAGGGCAGTTGAAGCCAGCTTTCAGGATCGAGAGAGAGAAGTGGGGGGCAGGGAAGCTTCATGAGTCCAAAACAATTTGCAATTGCAGCGAGGAAGTGGGAGGAAGCCAGTGACAATTGCTGCTTGGGCTCTTTGTGGGTGGCTGGCACTGGTTGTGGGTGGAACTACCCTTCCAACAACCCATGGGTTGTTGGCATGGCGTGAAATCAGTCTGGGTTTGCATAGCATGACAAACCATTGTGGGTTGTCAAGTAGTCCTAGTTATTTTGAAACTTTAAAACAGGATCATACAGATGTCTGAATGTTTTAGTTCAGGGGTGGAGACACTTTCAACCCAAGAGCCACATTCCCTATTGGCTAAGCTTTCAGAGGTTTGGTGATAGCAATGGGGAGGTCAAAGACACATAGATTCATCCATCCAGCTTGCTTCTGTTGACAAGGTATCATGGGTTATATTTTATGAAATATGAACAGTTCATGTTTGATGAGAAATTACAAGACAGTCCATGTTAACCAACACTTAACTGCTGGTTAAAATTAGGAACTGTTAGTTAGATCTGCAGCATTTGCTTTGTTACTTATGTCAACCACAGTAACCAAGAGAAATTTTTAGAATAAATGTCTATTTCTAGAACAAATCTCTGTTGATATGTGTGAGTCATACGCCTGGGGATTCTTTTGGATTGTGGGTAGGAAGAATGAGGTCAGGGTGCCTAGTATAAGAAAAGAACTCTGCTTTTGCCATATGAGTGGTAGTTTCCTTCTAGATTTTGATACCACCTTCTTGTAAGCAATGCAAAACAGCATACATTCTTTCTCTTCTTACTCTTTCATCTTGATGGTCCTATGAGGAAGGTAGGCTGACCCACCCAAATCAGTGACCATCATGGCTGAGTAGGGATGTGAGCAGACACCTGCACTATCTAAGTCTGCAGTGGGTTCACTTTCATCTCCATCTCAGGAAAAGCACCACAAAAAGATTTTTTCAAAGTTTTACTAATTTACAAATGTTCAAACTATCTTTTTCTTTCAATGAGTTTCATTCACTTAAAACCCTTTATTAATGGCAGTTTTCTTTGAGTGCTCTCTTCTCCTTTTCCTAAGGGAGGGAATAATACCTGATAAAATGAGTCTGTCAGCTCCAGCTAGTTTCTTTTCACCCATTCAGGAAACCTTATGTGCATATTCAATAAGGGGTACTTGGCTTTAACTTTTTTTTCTTGTCTACACCATTGAGAGTTTGTTGAGCTATTTCAAACCCTTCTTGTAATATCAGTGTTTTGATTAATAAAATCCTCTGGTGATATCTTAGTGAAGTCCTTGTGAAGCTCCTAGTGTTAGCACAGAAAAAAATGCTATTTTGGTTCTCTACTTTTATTTCCTATTATACAAGGAATCATGTGCTCCTTACTTCATATTAGAACAGTTTGGCATAGGGTTTCAACTGAGAGTAGTAGCACTTGCGCTACTTTGTCTTCAAGGTGTGTTGCAGACTTTACTTTTCAGGTAAGCATTTCTTATTGATCTGCATGTTTTTACCATAACATTTGTATTTTGTATTTCAATTATTGTACTCAAGCTTTGACCTCTTTGTATGGCTACCCTTGTACATGTAGTTTCCAGTTGAAGAAGCAATGATGGTGTAAACGTATTTGCTATTATTACTGGTCCATTGTTCAAACAATTTTGCAGGCAACTTAAAACATGCTCCTTTCAAATTAAAACTTTCAAATGTACTTATTTATGTCCCATATTTCTATGAAAAATAGCAATTAGAACAATTATATTAAGTGCAGACACTGGCAAGATTCCTGGAGTGAGTGTTCTAGGACTAGATGCAGCCTTCTCCCAGAAACTACCCAAAGGATTTCAGATGGGACTGAGGAGGAAGGGAGTCAGGTGAATGACTGTGGGTGTTACTAGGTGGGGGACCCTTAGCACTACTTATAAGACAGTATTGTACAGCTATTTTATTTTTTCTTCCTGAACGTATTTACCATGGTAAGCAAAAAGGAGCAGTAGGAAAACACAGGAGGGCTACAGATGGAAGATAAGATCATCTGGACATAGATACACCCTGTTAAATTCTGCAAGTGTGGCAGAGCAGTGGTGTGATAAGACCCTGTATCTTTAGCATATAAACTTTCAGGCCCCTCTCAAGCCCTAAAAAGGCTCGAAAGGTTAAAGCCAGCACTTTGAGTTGAGCCTGGGAATGGACCAAGAGCCAGTGCAGTTGATGATACTTGGTCTGGTTTAACTTCGGAATGGCTGTATGTGGGGCCTTAAAACAACATTTCCATTTGCGGGGAATGCAACTGCTCAGCCCTGAAATGCAACTGTCCTCTCTGCAGGAATTTGTTTTGAGCTCTTTCTAGTCTGGAAAAACAAGTTCGTCTTTCTTACTCCACACCCACTGATGAGATTCTTTTCCCCCTAAACATTTCTGTGCTGCCCTTCAGGACTCAGTAGACAAGAAACACTATCTCCCTCTATCTCCCTTTTGTATTGTTGAGTTGTTTCATCTGCTGCCTGCATCCTGCTGAACTGAGAACAGATTGAGTATTCCGTAGCCACTTTGCTTTCTTGAGGCAGCATAACTTAGGGCAGGCGTGCTTTGAAGGCTGGTTCTGGCACAGCACACTGAACACCTATTGTGCTGCTGGGATAGTGCTTTGCTTTGCCATCTCAGCCCACTGCTGGCAAGACCCAGTTTCTCACAATCCCTGCTTTGTATTGCCTGTAAGCCAGAATGATGGATACGTGAGACTCACCCCGATGGCTGTGGATCCTGAGTACACTTGCTTAACCCCTGAGGAGTGACTGTGCTCTGGAAGTACTGCCTGAAGGCTTGTGCAGCACCCCCAAAACTTCTTTGAGACCCAGAGTGGTGGGTCTCAAGCTTACTAGCTTTTTGTTTGTGGAAGTAACTTTGAGTGAGGCAGTAGCTTAAGTAAGTGGAGAGAAAATCAAGTTTCCTCGGACTGTAATGAGCCATTTCTTTGCGACAGCCTCTCCGTGAACAGGGCCACTTCCCCCATTGCTCTAGGTGCACCTGTGCAATATATTACTTCTGTATGTGCTGCAGGCAGCGGATGACCTTCTTACCTGCTAAATGTCGAGTTCCGATGCCCAAGCTCTTTTTTTTCCTCAAAGTATAAGAGCCAGCACCCATGATCTTTGCTAAAATTGTGGGCATGTCTGGCAATTGTCTCTGGATTGGTGGCTACATCTTGAAAAGGTGAGGAAGAACCCTGATAGGTACTAGCCTGGCTTTAGAAACTAAAGCTCTGGATTTATATGGTCCTTTTCAAATAATCATTTGCCAAACTGTTTCTGCATGTATAGGCTTTCTCTGCATGACAGTTTTTAATCCACTGTTTTATTGAGGCTTCTTCCATTTTCATAACAGGAGGAAAATGTGTCTTTTACATTTTTTTCAGGAGTTTGTATTTCTTTATCTTTCTATATATTCCATTAAACAATTACAAGGTGATTGTGGTATGGTAAATGTGGACAGTCTTCCCCCAAAAATGGCTGGAAGAAATAGGAGAGGCTTTGACATCAAGAAAGGAACCTGTGATCATGGGAACCAGTAAATGCCTTCTGTAGAGAAGTCCATAATGTAAAGATATTATAACATAGCACTTTAAAAGCTTAAACTCAAAAAAAGCTAAACACATTCAAGTGCAAATAAACAGCTGCAATCAGCAGTTTAAGAGGCTTGATAGAACATTTCTTTGCTTTTTCCAAAAAAGGTAGACAAACGTACCTTCAGTGAAAGGGTCCACAACTCTGGGGCCATCACAAAGAAAGTCCTGCTTCTAGTTGATGCTTTCCAAATGCTATAAAATAAACTGTCAATGACTTGAAAGAGCAATACGAATACTTGCCTTTCATAATGGATGTGCTTCTGAGTCTTATTCCTTTTCTAAAAATAGTGCAATAGACTTGTGATGTAGCTTTATTTACTGTATCTGCTAAAGGCATTTTCCCCAGACCCCTGGCCTGTTTGCACACAAATTTCCTGCCCTTCCTAAATTATTCCTTGCTTCAATCCTTCTTATCTACAAAATTAGATTAATTCCTTGTGAATCTTTTTTCCCTTAAGCAACAGGAAATTGGGAGGTTGTGGCAAAAAATTGCTTGAGACAAAATTGAAACAGAGAAACTTCCACAATGATTGAACCCCACCCTCTCACAGACAAGAAACTATACATACATGAAGGGGCCCTTTGTTGTCATCACTGGAACTATGCTAGCCCATTTTATTTAGCCCAGTTCATATTTATCTTACTGCCAATGAGTTCAGCTGGGGGCAGGGATGGAGAATATAACAGGCACATGGCTCTTCATTATCAGTTTGCAATCAGAAGCCAAGCATTTGTCAATAATAACAACTTTATAGCATTGGCATAATGGGAAAAATTATTTTAAAACAGTACAGTTTTTTAATGGAAGGGAAAAAAAGACTGCATTCACCTGTCAGAGCAAGTGTCCACTTCTTAGTTTCTGTTTGAGAAATTGAATTCTAGAAATCTTTGTTGTGTGTATGTCTCACTTGTTTTTGTCGGACACACTCAAACCTTACTTTTAAGTGCTGACAACTGTATGCTTGCACCTATCCATGACACGAGGCAGCCAGAAGTCTAACAGTGCTGCTTTGAGAACTGAGAGAGATATAAAAGTTTGAGCTGGCTCAGAAATCGCCATTTTATTAATAGCAATGAGTATATTACACAATACTTCATTTTCTGTGCCATGTGGTATGCTAAAAATAATTAATTAAATGTTTAAATATTTTAAATCCCAACCTGGTGTCCGTTAGATGTTTGGACTACAACTTTGGACTACAGCTGATCATTGGCCAGGCTCATGGATGTTAAAGTCCAAAACATCTTGGGGGAAGACTGTCCACATTTACCATTTTTCTTCATAGAATGCTACAAAATGACCCACTTGATTACTCTGGAAATAAATGGCTCTGAAATTGGCCATGTCTGAGTGAAGTGACTTTCTTGAGGATGACCTGAATGATCTTGGGGATTTTCGTAGATGATGGCAGGAATAATTGTCTGAACAGTACAGCAACTTATTTTTTTAAAGTCTTGACCATATTGGAGTTGGGGGCAGGGAGAAATGCTGTACAGATTCTGCTTAAGACAGCAAAATCTCTTGGACCAGACATGTATTGGATAAGAAACCATTGAGTGATCCTCAAACTGAAAGCCATTCCACAGAATCATGTCCCTTCTTTTTTATTTCATTTAGGTATGATTCTGGGAAGGATGGTTACATTGACCTTATGGAACTGAAGCTGATGATGGAGAAGCTTGGTGCACCTCAAACCCATTTGGGCCTGAAGAATATGATCAAGGAAGTAGATGAAGACTTTGATGGCAAACTCAGTTTCCGTGAGGTAAATTCCAGCAAGAAATAAATATATTGCAAAATAAAAAGAGGAATAAGGATGTGGAACTTCGCCACCACATGCTGCTTGTCCCTTCTCAGTGTTGGCACAACTTTGAGTTCCTTCTTTTAAGATACTCTGTTTTGAATATGGTCCCATTAGTTCTACAAAAACAAAAAATTTAAAAAGTTCAGTTTGTGGAATGACCTGAAGGTATGAATAAAACCAGATAAACACCTACAGGTCAGATTTAGCAACATGTTTATATTAATAAAAGAGGGCATTCAATACAGGACAGCACTGAAGGATCTCAAGGATCTTTGCGTGGACCTGGAAGATTCTCTTCAGACTGATGACATTCCAGTTATTGGAACACTTAGTTTTAAAGCTCTTGAAGGCCTAGTGCTGCAGAGGAAAAGTTAAAGTAAAATTATTTACAAATAATGGCTTGCCATAGTTGCAGGTTCAGCCATAGACAACTAGACTTGGATAAGACAAGCACAGTAAGTAGGACTAGAAATTACAGCTATGAGAAAAATTGCCTGCTCAAATATGACCATACTGGATAATGGGAGTAATCATAGGAGGCCCTTCGCTGGTATCCTTTCCTGAGAGATTAGACAAGCCTCTATAGGAAAACAGGTAATTTATTTGGTTGTTGTAGTGCTACCTCCTAAGGGAGATGCACCCAGAACCTTCATTATTGTCATTTTAGGTAGTAGCCAAGATTTTTCTTGGTTTCCTCTGGTTCTGATGGATGCACTTGTTTGTATCTCAGCTGCTAGCTATAATCCCTGTTGCTGCTTATCATATAATTTTAACTGTTGTACTTTGTTTATAAAATATTGCTAGGAGTTTATTAAGCTGTGAAACATATTAGGCACAGAGTCAGTGATTGGCCATAGTTCACACAGTGAACTTCATGGCCAAGTGGAGAATAGAGCCTGGATCTCCTAAGTCGCAGTCCATCAGTCTAACTACTCTGTCATGCTGGCTCTCACTGGCCTTTGGTTATATGCTTTCTTCATTTATGAGTCTATGCTCTTATTATGCTCTTTTCTCAACATTTTGTAGACACCCAATTTTCAGTGCTGCTTGTGCTGTTTCAGCAAATGTAATTTCTAGTGCAGGGTTTCCCTTTCTGCCAACTAACTTACTCTGACTTAAGCACTCTTAGTTAGTTCTCCTTAACATAAATAACATATACCCAGCAAGTCGTAAAGAGACAGAGTACTATTTCATGCATTCTGCTTGCATTGCTGTTCATGACCTACTTAACTGCCTGCATTACTATACACTGAGCTACCATTCAAATCACCCTTGCAAAGCTGGAAAAGTGTGGGCCTGCAACCAGATGGGAAAGCATATGTAGAAGCAGAGAAGGGAGTTGGACGTACTAGTGTTATAAGCCCCTTCCATCTCTACTTCTATTCTAACTTAATTTTCATTTTAATCTAGTTCCTTCAGCCCAAATCCTCCTTACAAGAAACCCATTTTAACTTTGGAAAGTGTTTGATTATGGTTTTTACAATAGATAATGAAATTGGAATTATTTTTGATAATGAATATGTTAATAAAGACACAATGCTATGCTGAACTTTTTTCTGTGTAGACATTTTTAGTGGGGTGACACTACCAGAGCAAACATGACATCATAAGCTTCAGAGATCAGTAAGAAAAATTAAAAAGTGACTCATCTGACATGTAACCTTCAAGGAAATGAAACTGCTTTCACTGCACTTTAAAAATAAGCCTTAGTAAGAGGATGCCATATGTGACTTTGTTCTGATCTATTATAACCAGGAAGTAAGTCTAGAAAAGGCTACAAGAACAGTGCAGAATCTCAGCCTGAGAGACCAGATACGGCTCTAAAAGGTTCAGTAGATGGCCGTGCCCTGTTCCTATCACCTCCAGCCACAAATAATGCTCTTGTTCCCTGGCTTTCGAGCAGATTTTTCTAGTTTAAAGGGTTGAAAAGCCACTCCTACGGCTACTGTATAGGCAATAAAAGCTTTAAAAGTTAAAATGTGCTTGCATTTTTGGTATTTTGGCCCGCCCAAAATGCTTTGGGCAACACTTACCACTCCAGTGTGGGCCCTTAGAACTTCTCCAAAATGGAATTTGTCCCCCAGGCTGAAAGAAAGTCAGGATTAGAAAGGTTGGAAAGAGGCTCCGGGGGAACTTAAGATACTGTTCAGACTGAAACTAATTTGAACATGCATCATAGACATGACCAGTGTGCACCAGCCTTCTTTTTACACATCTACCCTGGACAAGTCTTATTGCTGAAAGATGATTGTCTGCTTTCTGAATTGAATCTGTCTTCTACCCACTCTACTAGACAAAAAGAAGGAATGGGTATTTCTTATTTCCACAGTTGAGGTGAAGTACTTACCTAAATCTATACGTGCTATTTAGTGACAGTTACTCATATTTCTATATATGGTCTGTGCTACTGTTTGTTCTTGGGTGTCTTGCTTTTTTTTGAGGAAGGACTCTTTTTAATTATCCTAAAAAGTATATATTACTGAAGTTCATAATAGGATAGCACCTGTATCTACAGCCTATTCATGCCTATTCATTATATAGCATTGCAATGGTACCCTTACTGGGTCACTTCAAGAAGAATCCATTCATGTCACAAATTTATGTGAAGAATACCATGTTCATAAGAACTGTGCAGTGAAGTTGCCATTAAGTGTGATAATGGTCACATTGAAATAGTTTGTCACACTAATATGAGGTTTAGCTACCATATTGAAGCAATGTGGGATTTCCTTTGCTTTCTTTTGTGAAGAACATGAGGTGGCTGCAGAGTTTGTAAAGCCTTGGTAAGTCTCTTGAACATGCTCTAGGCTCATGGATTATGTCCTGAATTGTTAGTATAATAAGGAATCTCTTCAGAAGCCATGTTAATATAAACGTGCTGAAATCATTTGCCACTTACATAGAAAAAAATCCCTTCTGTCCCTGTGCATAAATTATCTGGTCTTGGCAACTTGCACTTATGATCTGTTTCCAGCTGTTTGGTGAGTCATTCTCACATGGCTCTTATTGGCTGTGTCAGCTGGTGCAACAGCATATTTCACAATACTTCCAGCCAGCAAAGGAAGCCTGTCCAGTTCTGCATATTCTAAATTATTTCCCCATTTGCCTACAACTGGTCATGCCAGTATGCTTACAGGGACCATCCTGATATGTCCTGGACTAGACTGGGTTTGGATCTCAAGAGCTTCTTGTTGGTAATCAGACATACTGGAAAGCTTCTGTGTGGGTGTAATTGGAACAAAGAGAAGGAATATCTGACTAATATTGATCCAAGCCAAGCTCATGAAGTTTGGAATCCACAAGGACCTGGGCTGGACATACTGAAAATCCATCTTGAATTGAGTTGGAACAGATCATCTTGCCTGATGATCTGGTGGGTTACTTTTGCTTGAGAGAAGAGTATATATGGCTTGAATGGAATGCCCTCCCTGGTTAGCTGAACTTCTTATTCAAATTTGTATTAAATATCTTTGGGTACAATGCCCAACTTACAGACAGGTTTGTTACTAATTTAACAAACTCCATGCCCTCCTCTTCAGCCTTCATGCTTTTAGTGCAGCTTTATGCAGACCATAGAAAACAAGAATACAACAATAATAAAAAGTGGACTGGTGAACATTATAGCATTAAAGCAAATGATAACTGATCAGTCTAAGGCCTGGACAAATAAAAATGTATTCAGCTGACACTGGAAACAGATATTGTACCAGCTGAGCATCTTTGGGGAGCAAATTTGCAAGATGAGGAACCAAAAAATGGGACATCTCTTGCTCTATTTCCAGTGCTGCAGGGACTCAGAGAAAGGCCTAAAAAAGTAGTCATTGTAGGAGATGAAGGTCCTTTAAGTATCCAAATTTTAAACTATTTAAGGCTTTAAAAGAATAAACCAGCACACTAAATTGTGCCCAGAAATTGAGTTTTGACTTCTTGGACTCTCTCTAGCTGATAAGAAACCCTTTAAAAAATTACTTTTATTTTTTGCCACATTTTTTGTGACAGTGCTGCAGCCTATGCTGGAATCTCAAGGTGCACATGTGCAAATAGCTCCTGGACCTCCTGCAGTTACCCAAGCTTGATTTAGGGGGAAGTGCCCCTGTCTAGAACAGGTTGAATAGCACTGTTAAATATGCTACCCTCAAACAGCATACTCATTTTCTCTGCATTGAACTTTAGTTTGTTGGTTCTCATTCAGTTTATTGCTAATTCCATGGGATAATGCAATACTTTAACAGAATCATTCTTCTGGAAAAGGCCATTTTTAATAGCAATAGCACCACCAGAAGCATGGAATGTCCAATACCAGAAAGAAAGCTGATGGAGCCATAATGCTATTGAAATATTCAGAAGGGCTAACATGTCATCTTCCTCCCATTGTTCTCCATCCATCAGGGCAAACAAAGCTATTTCAATTCCAGAGTCTGAATCATCCAAGAATGCCTGGATTTGCCTGGCCAACATCCACTCAAACCTAAATAGCTGGAGAACTACTTGGAAAAGTTGTGCTGTCGTTTCTTGGATCCAAGAGAATAGTTTTGTGTTTTTGAAACTGCATCTTTACCTTGCACCTAGGTTTTGGACAAGTTATTCTTTGTTTAGTTTCACTACTTCACCTTCTGGAAAATGAGTGCTTTGTAACTGCACATGCCCGCCATGGCAGCCCATGTATGGATGGGCTAGCCCTCCAAATGGCAGCCATTTGGTGAGAGCATCCATGACATTCCATATCCACTGACAGAAAAAGCTTGGGGACGCCTAGATACGGTCTATCCATGGGAGATGGTGCTAGAAGCAATTGTGTCAATCACCTAAGTAATCTTTGCATGCCAGAAAGTGATTGCGATATTGACAGGAGTGGCCACTATATTCACAGGAAACTCCCTTCAGACTCTCTGGAATTCATCCAGCAACATCAGCCTCCAAAGGCTTATCATTGTAACTGGTCCTTTGATCCATTGTAACTGGTCCTGCAAGTAAACAAGCCTCAATGTCTAAACTGCACCAGGAGGTGATTTCTACAGATTCAGTATCATTTTGGCTCCAGAGAAGAATACAAGGTCCAGAGTAGGATCTGTGTTAAGCTACCCCCTGACAAGAATGTTGCAGCCCCTACAGTGCATGACCATCTGTATGGGAGGCCCACAATATCAAGTCTGAGATTTATTTATTTATTTATTTATTTATTTGCAGTAGTTCTACCTTGCTGTTAGGCCACAAATGATGTTCTTCCTGAGAAGCAGGGGGAAGCAGCCTACTAGTGGCCCTTGGCTCTCTGGGCCAGTGGACAGTCACCATTGTCTTCCCATGATGCTACAGGGTGGATGTTGTTAGGTGTGTGTAAGAGAGTGGGAAATTTGGGTAGTGGTGAGAGCCAGTGTGCTGTAGTGAGGAAAGATGCAAGACAATGGCTCAGAAGATCTGGATTCTAATCCCTGCAAAGCCATGGAGCTCGCTTGGGTGACTTTGGGCCAATCACAGACTCTCAGCTCTACCCACAGGGTGGTTGTAGTGAGGATAGGATTGAGAGGAGGAGAACAACTATGTAAGTCACCTTGAGTTCCTTGGAAGAGAAAAAGGCAGGCTATAAATATTATCAGTCAATTACTCAATAAAAATAAAATCCATTGGATTTCCTGGGTTCATCTCTTTGGACTCTGGAATGCTTTCTTGTGGCCATGAGTACAACTTCCTGGTGAGTAGGGATGTGCAAGAAATCTGCCTTGGATAGAGTGGTGGCTGGTGGTGTCATGAGCTAGATTTCCTCCTTTGCACTTCCAAAGTGACAGACTATTCTTTAGCAAAAACTCTTATTCTCCAGTGCACTTCTAGCAAGCACAATCAACCAAGTATGAGTCTTTGAGCATGCACAGAGTGATTTGTTGAACCCAATCTAGCATGTACTTTCTTTTGAGTACCCTTGGGCCTCCTCCCTTGGGGAAGACCCTTTTGGAGACAGGCAAGCCTCCTCTTTGTCCATCACTCCTCTAGTTGGAGCCAAGAGTTGTACTAGGCTGAGTTGGGCTGCAGGAATTCTTCTCCCATGCCCCCTCCTTGGCGTTGCAAATCCTGAGCATTCTCAGTGTCCTGAACTCCTGGGAAGGGTGCCCTTGAACTAAGCCCCTCTGCTTCTTCAGTTTCAGCATCCAAGAATTCTGGTTCTCAGGGCCACTCTTTATCTGTCCAAATGTGTCTGACCTTGGAAAGCACACCAAGAATAACTGTCCCTTTCATTCCCATCAGATGCACCTGCTTGCTGCACCCCTTTTCCCCATGTGCTCCCAGTGAGTGGGAAAGGAAGTTGGCTGCTAAGAATGGCAGCTGGTGCACCTGCTTATTGTATCTTTTTCCCCCTGTGTTGCTGTGAGTCGAGAAGAAAGTTGGCAAATGGGAATGGCATGTGGGGAAGGTTGCTGGTTGTGCAATCAAGTCTATGAATGCCTGCAGACATTTTCCAGGCTCCTCTCTCTTCCTTAGAGAGGGGCAAGCACCAGAAGAAGTGTGAACACGATGGACAAGTGTGAACTGGAATCCTGAGAGGCTCAGCACATCCCTACTTGTGATCATTAGCATGGGTGCCTGTGAGAAAACAAACCAATGTAAACACTGCACAAATGGTGTCCCTTTTCTGTGCTCATAACTTGTTTGTGTGGCACACACTGTGGAAGAAAGTTGCTGGTTGTGTACCTGGACTTTAGCAAGTGTTTGTTGCTGAAGTCCATTCAGCTCAGCTTGCTTCCTAAGCAAGGGTTGAACGCGAGATGAACCCTGATGGACAGAAGAGGGCTGGATTCCAGGGAAGAGCATTGCAACTCTACATGGTATACATTTGTCAAAATTTGCAACTGACTACATAGGATTCTTGGTGAGAGAGCAAGGATGCTTACAGATTACCTCCATGCTGAGTATCAGTTTTGTGTTGGTGTTGCATTGATATCCCAGGTGCATGTAGCCACTGAAAATTCATTCTTCTAAGCTCATCCATACGTCAGTAATGAAAACCGAGTTTGTTCCTGCTTCAGTCTCTTCTAAAAAGATCTTGGTTAGGCTAGAAAAGAAGAACTCTGCCTGATACTCTGGTGAGCCATTCCCAGCCAGATAACACAGTAGTGACATAAAAAGAACTAAAGGCCTGTCATAGTGTTGGACACCGGCTTTAGAATGGTTTACATTCTGCAGCTGCAGAAAAGTTTCAGTAGCAAATGATGGGAATCTAGAAATAGGGTGCCAAGCCAGAGAGCACCTCCCTCTGCTTCACCCCAGTTTCTAGCTCCATGTGAGTCATAGCTGTGTAATCCTGGCAATGTTGTGGTTTTGAGATGTGTTGAAACTGAGAATGTGATTCAGTATAAGGACATGTCAAGCTATGTCCCAGCAAAATTAACCAAGCAGTTGGGTGAATACACCCATCCTTTATACGCCATCCTTGAGGCAGGAAAACAGCCTAGCAGTTTTGTAATCTTTTCCCACCCATCCCTGAGAGCCTTTGGGAATTTTTCAACATCTATTTCAAACACCACATTAGTAAGCAGCTGGGAAGAGAGAGAGAGAGAGAGAGCAAGCTTTGGAACAAAGGGTTCTGCCCAGATGCTGAACTTTGTGATAAAAAGAACTGGATAGAACTTCTCTCAACCCAAGGCTCTGCTGCCCTCTAGTGAAGGAATGGAGCTTTGGACTGGTTGAATACTGAAATCACTGCTAACCAAATACAGATAATTTGAAATCTGAATGGTTTGTATGTAATAATGGTAAAATGTGGCCCTTGGAGGGTCTCTGCAAAAGCCTTATTTTTGCTTCCAAGATTACTATGCTGTTCCCTGCCAGTTTTCCCCAGATATGCTAGCCCTCACCTTTAGGATGCACACATTGTGTTCAGGGGTTTTGAGAATGTCAGAAAGGAATGATTTCAAAGAGGAAGAAATTGCAAACTATTATGCAGGTGTTCAAGAGGAAATTAATAACACACCAAAACAAGACATTCTGCTAATCCTAGGTGATTGGAATGCAACAGTAAGAAACAAAACAGAATTGAAGGGCAATTTGGCCTTGTGGTAAGAAATAAAGCTGGAGAATGACTCATAGAATTTTGTGAAGCCAACAGTCTGTTCACTGCATATACATACTTCAAGCCAACCATTGAGATGACTGTCTACAACATGGACATAGACTGTGAAGTAGCAGATGCAAAATCTGTATTCTCACTGCCAAAACAAGGATGTTTGGCCTAAAGTTTGCCAGTCTGTGATATATATTGAACTTGATCTAAAGAAGCAGTAAACATCTCTGTAGTATAAAATAAGATATTCTGAGAGCCAAACCAAATGACATGTGGGAGACCTGTGTTCTGTGAATATTTACTTTTAAAAAATATAAAAACGGCTATGAGGGGCCTTAGATTTGTTCAGAGCCATGGAGATGGAGGAAAATCTGGTTCATCCTTTCCTAACATGCTGTTTCACCAACCTAACCCTGCATCCGCAGCAGATGCTGTGCAGCAGCTTTGGGTTGAAGCAGGGCTGGCTCCAGGTTTGGGAGGGCCATGGGCAACTGTCTTCTGGGGGACTCTGGAAAGATTTTAAGGTTGCAGTAGCAGTACTCCAACCAGCACAGAGTGACTGGAACTAGCCACCCTTCCAATTTCCTACAGTGCCTTGGAACAATACAATGTAAGGGACATCGGTGGAAATTTTAAAATGGCAGTCAGGAAAACAAAAAATAAGGGAAAGCATCAGCAATGGCATCAGCAATGGGCCCTGCCCAAATACTGGGAACCTGACAGCTTCCCGAAAGTAACAGGCACTGATGTTACTCCTGGTGGAAAGGATACTTTAGATTAAGGAATTAGCATGAATGAGAACTTTAAACCCATCTTTCAGCATTGCTACAGCTCAGATCAAATTTGGTGATTCCCTCCATCCCCACATGACCTTTTTAAACTAAAAAAAAATGCTAGGAAATCCAGCCACATGTTTCCAGGATTATACTATATTTCAGTATTTTAGAGCTTTTAGCCCTAAATAAATAAGCTTTCTCAGTTAAGACAGAATGTTACTGCTGATTTTCTATAAGTGTGAAAACTAAGAATTACATATTAGGCAATTTCTAAGTGATTGATTTGCATGCTTTCTTTTTTGCATAGTTCTTGCTAATTTTTCACAAAGCTGCAGCTGGAGAACTTGAAGAAGACAGTGGCTTGATGGCTTTGGCAAAACTCTCTGAAATAGATGTCGCCCTTGAAGGAGTAAAAGGAGCCAAAAACTTCTTCGAAGCAAAGGTAATAAAGAAGAAAGATGAGAGTGGTGGGGTGAGGGAAAAAGACAGCTTTTTGTATGTCCATAATTCTTAGACTGCAATAAGTTTATTCTAAGAGAGTGAGTGAATTTTCTGAGAAACTGCATAGTAGTGCAGTGCAGGTTAGTTGCTATCTAGAGCACAAGGGAAGGTGTACATCTGCCAATGTTATTGCTTTTGTG
Source organism: Varanus komodoensis (assembly GCF_004798865.1). Taxonomy (NCBI): domain Eukaryota; kingdom Metazoa; phylum Chordata; class Lepidosauria; order Squamata; family Varanidae; genus Varanus; species Varanus komodoensis. Next base: position 91,866,445 of record NW_025335268.1, read on the forward strand.
GTAAGCCACAGTGTTATGTTAAAAGCAGAAAATGTAGTTTGTTTTAGGTCAGCTGGAGCAATGATGAATGAATCTGATTTACTGGGTGCATGTTCCCTTTCTTATGGCTTATAGTGAAAGTAATAGCCAGCCGGTCTGGTGATATGTGGGCCTGTCAGTTCTTTTATTGGCTAATTTTAAGAGACTGGCTTGGCGTACACTCAAGGTTGAGAATATACTTGGTGTGGATTGTCATTAAAAGGTGGATTGTTGTTGAACTCTGGGCAGTTGTGTTGTATGAACCTAACCAAGTTAATAAACCATGGGTTAACCTTGAGTATTCCACAAAGAGAAAAGTGGGTTTTGTTGGTATGTGAACTGTGGGCTTGTTGTTAGTTTAGTGGGTCTGTACAGCACAGCCACTTGTGGTTCAACAACTACCCAAACTCAATCCTCCCAGAGAGCTTCAGCTGTGAGGTGGTATAGAAGTGTAATAAATAACTCACATTATTTATTCAATGGATTTATATCACACCTTTTTTCTTACAAAGAACTAAGAGCAGCTAGCATCATTCTCTTCTTCCTGCTCTCCCTCTTATCCCCACAACAGCAACCCTGTGAGGTAGGCTGGACTGAGAGTCTGTGACTGGCCCAAAGTCACTCAGTTGCCTCCAGGACTGAGCAGGGACTAGAAGCCAGATCACTTGAGTCCCAGTCCTGCGCTCTTAACCACACTGGCTTTTTTTGTATGTATTCTACCTTGAGTGTGGATTGTTGCCATGTGTGTGAACCCAGCCAGCAGTATAATTTCCATGCTCACTCATACTATGAACGCATAACATGATTCATCACATTCTGCAGGTAACTCTACTTGTATACACAAGACTTGTTAGGCTAGATTAGTGGAACTTTATAGGGTAAAGTGATGCTATAATCCTGCAGCATGGTAACAAGATAAAGTCTAAAACTCTCATGTTTTAGAATAACGCAAACTGACTATGTCCAGTTAGGGCATCTACCCATATTCTAGGACTCAACCAAAATTCCACTTTGTTCACACTGTCACTCCCATCACCTGGATGGAAATAACTTTTAGAGCCAACTTTTAGACAAGATCCAATGTCAGTCGTATCATGCAGTGTTAAGAGAAATGGTCAACATCTGAAAAACCCAGTTGGTTTGCAGCACAAGATGTCCCTGAGGTGCCCATTCTGAGTTATGAGTCTGTCAGATGCAAGCAGTAATACATAATAAGAGAGTGACTCCCTCAGGTAAGCACAAGAACTACATAAATGTGCCACCCCTTTCCCTGTTCAGGTTCAGGGGAACAAATTCTATGTGAGTGTTTCATGGGGTATTGAATTGTTTCGGCCTGAGGACTGAATGCCATTATGGAGAAGCTTTCAAGAGCCACTTTCTAGAGCTGAACTTGACTAAAGATTAAAAGGGTGGGACAAAAATCCCAGTGTATTTTAGCTGAAAGCTCTTGCATTCAGTCTATAACCCTTAGGAGAGGCATTCCAACCTTTTAGAATGGGGAGAAACCACACAAACGCTAGAAAAATACTAAGTGTTTGGAGGTTGAAAGCATGGAGAGGAGAGACCAGAGGCAGGGGGCAAGCCCATCTGGGGAACCAGGGAGGGCTCAGCTGGGCTACATTTGTTCCCCAGGCCTGATACTCTGTTCTCCTGCTGTACTGGAAGCCAGCTGTGTGTAACTCTGGCTCAGATTGGTGATATCAGAAAAGCACGTACTCCACCCATATTTCAATGTTTCAACTGTTTTACTGCAAGGGAAAATGGGCTATGATTCCTGGTCTTTGGTATCTATATGCATCCATCCATAGGCTATGTTTTTTTATCAGGAGCAGAGTGTTAGGATTTCCCAGTGAAGCTGTTTTATTAGGTCTGTGGAACAGCATGCTTAGCACCCATAGAAAACTGAAACCCATAATCTTGGAGAAGTAATCATGCAGTATGCATCTCTAGCCCTTCATCCTTTCCTTGTGCTACTTTCTACTGCTGTATTTTTAGGTTCAAGCGTTGTCTTCAGCTAGCAAGTTTGAAGCAGAAATAAAAGCAGAACAAGATGAGCGAAAACGTGAGGAAGAGGAAAGGAGGCACCGCAGAGCAGCCTTCCGAGAGCTCAAGTCTGCCTTTAGTCAATAACTGAGGCAGCTGATCAGCTGACCTGAGGCTGGTGTACATTCTTACAAGTTTTGCCTTTGACTAGATGCTTACCTGGAGAGGAAACAAACCTGGTTTGATGCCTCCCCTCCCCTCCCCTCCCCTCCCACACTCTGAATAATGCAAATACTAAGAGGAACCCCTTCATTTTAATGGGCATGAGTTAGCAAAATTAGAATATCTTAATGTTGAAACCCCAGGTCAGGAACACCTGGTGAATAAAAAGAGTGCTGACCAATTACATCTAGAAAATACTGCATATTATTCTGAATCCCCCGACTCGCAGCTGCATAGGATTCTTTTCTATATGCCTTTTGGCTCTTCCTTAATTTCACAAAATGATGGTTTCCTTCCAGAGAAGTGACAGTGATGGGGCAGATGGAATTCTTCTAGCTACCATTTGTGGTTCTTTCATGTACTAACAAATTCCTGGGACCTAATTCCCCACATTGTGCTCAGCATCCTAAAAAATAGGCTTCTGAGACAGGCATGGCCATGCAGGTGGTACTGGTAATCAATTAATAGATAGTGGTTGTGATCCAATGATCTTCTTGCATTAGTGGAAAGCCTTGTCTCTCATGCAAGGCATGCCCCCTTTATGTCAATTCCTCCCTCCTGCAGCAACTCTCATTGTCCTCCAAACCTTAAAAGCAGGTTTTCATGGGCCACCAGGGAGTGCATCTGGAAAGAGGGGGCAGGAAAGCCCTGTTGCACAGGTAAAATTCCACTTGTGCTTTCCGGATCCAAGCCACTTTTTGATTTTCTCATACATGTTCTGTTCAAGCATACAGCAGTCACCATTTTTTTCCATTCCAAATGACTGTAGTGTGAGCAAGAAACAGGACTAACAATGGGTTAGGGCTTTTGATATTCTTTTTCATATTCTTCATGGGTCCATGGCTGTTTCCATGAGGGGTTTGTTTTTTGTTAGCTGTTTCCATCTTTCTAAAAACCAAGTGGATATCAATAATGGGTCCAAAGAAGTAGATAATATGGTTTGGGGGCACATTAATTTTCCATGCCAGAAACCTTTATTTTTCTTGTGGTCATGGGTGGGAATGCAACTACTTCTACAGGTATTGTTAACATAAAACAGTTTCAGCAGTTTCTTCTTGTAGGAGGAAAAACTGAAAATATTCCAGATACAAAAAGTGGCATGTTATACTACTCAACAAGTTTGTATTCAGATTTAAACTTTTGTTTCTACGTGTGTGTCTGCATATATAGAAAAGAAGAATGTCCTATTTCTTGCCAGCCTTGTCCATAAATTGCAAACCAGTTAACTCCATCTCTTTATTTTTAAAAATCTTTTTAGCTTTTTACACTGTGATACTAAACTGTGAGTGTGGAATAATAAAAGGGAGCCCATCTACTATTTAATAATGGGTGGGAGAATTGCTAAACAATTAAAACTGTATTTGCAAGTCCACAAATTATATTTGATAAAAATCACATGTTTTAGCTAAAATATTTATAATAAATGTTTTTATACATTACAAATTTGGAATCATTTTTTTTTCTTTTCTGTTGTATAGTATACAAATAAACATTTTTAACTTGCCAAAGGCTGACTTGAAATCTGTTTTTCTGTCTCATTCTTCAGATGTGGTCAGATGTGGTCTTGCTTTCTACTTGGAAAATATGTTCACATTTGCACCTAAATCAAAATTTTTAGGCCATTGTGGAATTCCTATTATGATTATTTTTATGACAGCACAGAATGATTACTAGAATGGTACATTGCTTACTGTACTAAGCCACTTTCTACAAATATGAATCAAATGATTATATATAGTTGATTCTTATCAGCTGAAGAAAACCTTGACTTTGTTTCTAATGGGTGTGTTCAACCCATAGCGGACTTTTGAATGTAATATCATTGATCCAATTATTTGTAATGTCCTCTCTCCATTGGTAAAACTACTGTGGAACCTTCTGGATCAGTAAGTGCCTTTAATTCTGATTATGTTTGCTTCTGGCATGTGGGCATTCAATTTTTTTAACTAAATGAGAAAACTAGAGAAAACAGTTTGTAATTTTTTCTTGCATAGTGCAATTGCCTTTGGGCAAAAAAAAAAAGTTATCAGAAGAAGAATTAAAGGTAAGACACAGCTCATTTAATTGAATGTCTATTCTGCCTTATTAAAATAGGAACAGGTTCTGTTGCTTACATTCCTGTTTAAATGCCACTTCCTGGAAGATCTTTGAGCATTGTACTGGTACTTACACAGTAAATGCTACTGTCCAAAGAAAACACACAGCTGTTAAATGAGTGATACATTAAGAAGAACAGACAAGTAAGAACAAATAAAGTTCTTACTGCAGATTCTATTCTCCTGTGGCTGACTGTTGTAGATTCTGTGTTGCGTTATTCTTGTTTGTAAGTAGAAACAAACTTCTATTTACCGCTACTACCTAGTGGTTAACTACCTCTCCAGTGAGGCTGAGCTTGTATGGAGTTATCCAAGTCCATGCAGTGGGCTTAGACTGCCAGGGTTGAATGACACATATGGGTCCAAGAGCCCCCAGAACAAGCCCCCACGGTGGTTGGTTGCCACCAGACAAATCTCCCCTTAGAAAGTGGACTAGGTTTGTACAAGACAGCCCACCAATGCTAATTACCCATGATGGATTGCCATGTGATACAAACTCAGCAAGATACATACTCAGCAAGATATAAACTACCCAGAGAGCCCTCTGGGCTATTACGGTGGTATATAAATGCAAATAATAAATAAATGATTTTTTTCTTGTAAGGAAGCCTTTTGAGTTACTTAGCATTGATATACAGGCAGTCCTTGAGTTATGAACATCCAAGTTATGAACAACCCTTACTTACAAAGACACTGCCATAAAACCTACTCATTTTTTAAAATTACCTGTCATCATCCTAGGGAGGGAGGCCTTCGGAAAAGGCTGCCTTGCCCTGTCCATCCAGTGAGGGAAATCTCTGGCATTTCCTTGCTGCAAAGAGGAGGCCCTGGTGAGTTTGGGCGGGAAGGGGGCCTAGAGATATGCTGCTTAAATAAAAAGGTCTTCGCCTGGCACCGAAAAACAACGACGGCGCCAGGCGGACCTCTCTGGGGAGCGCATTCCATAACTTAGGCGCCACCGCTGAGAAAGCCCTCCTCCGAGTAGCCACCCTCCTAATTTCCTTCACTGAGGGCTCCCGCTGATCTCAAGGGGCGGCTGGGCATATATGGACGTAAGCGCTCCTTCTAAGTGGCATGGAATAATCTGGACTGGCATGTGATCTGGTGCATACAGCAGATAATTGAGCTGAGGAGTAAAAACTCAGAACAAGAAAAATATGTTGCAACATACAATGCAGTTCTACATACATAAGAATGTCTGTATAATGTTACAAATTTGGGAGTGAGGATGACTTTTCCTTTTGGTGGACTTCTTTACAAGGGTTACCCTAAAATGTATGAGAGGCTACAGGAAGTCAAGCTGAATTTCCTGTCAGCAACCTGGGAAAACTTCTGAACCTTATTGCCAAGGAGTCATTTCTTCAGTCCAGCTCTACAAAAGAAGCAGCAAGGTGCTTTAGATTTTCTAGTGCAGAAACTCAGACGTAACTTTAAAACTGTGTAGTCCTGTATGTGGGCAAGGTCTTCATGAGAAATTTCCTTTTAAAACAACCAAATGCCCAGGTAAAAGAAGTTTATTGGGGAAAAAAGAGAAAACAGTAAATTAAAGGCTAAAATTGTGGAATTCCAGATCAAATAAGTCTTGATCACTTTTGTTACCTACTGAATTAGAACCTTGGATTTCAGAGCATATGCAGAGATACTGCTTTCTTGGCCTCTGGATTAGAGCTTATTATAGAGCAAAGTCCCTTTTGTATGGGCATTTGTAAAGTGAAAGTTTTCACTTCTTGGTAAAAACTGTCTTACTGAATATTGAAATACAATATTCTCCAGTTTGGATGTCAGAGGTTTAGCTAGCAAATGAGAAAATGACTTTGCAGCTAAACATACCTTCATAACAAAACACACCTACCTCAAAAGAGTACAACAGTAGAAGTGGAATTAACTTTTATTTGGACTTTTCCTTTGGAATCAATTTATAGTGCAGCTGACTAATTTGTGGCCTTTCAGATTACTGACCTACAACTCCCATCAGTCATAATTGGCTCTGCTCTGCTGGGTTTTGTAGCCTAAATTTCTGGAAGTCTATAACTAGCCCACCAAAGGAATTCCCTTTCCTCTGCTTACTGTACATACATTCTTTAGAGAAGGGATAGGCAGAAAGTAACTTTCTACATGTCTTGGGATTTCAAGACATTTTTATTCTTTATCATTAACCTTGGTGGTAGAGGCTTCTGGGAACTGAAGAGCCAAACATCTGGAGATCTACTTCTGTTCACCTGATTTAGAACTTAAGCCATATATTCTACATTACTCCTTAGACAAACTGATACATAAATTGTCCACAGTTCCACCGTATGTAATTCTCAGAAGTTCTTGAATGCACAGGGTATCTAAATTTGTAAGAATTGTATTGGTTTTGTATCACAAAAGTTGAAAGAGTGAGCCCACACTCTCCAGAGCAGGCCTAGAGAGCCACACAGAAAAAAATCACAGGCTGCAAGTTCCCAGTCTCCTAGTTAATTAATAAAATGGAGGTAACCATTTTCCTAATCTTTACTTTTGCATAGTGTAAAAATCCAAATATGTACTAGTAGTTGTGGGCCAAAGGTTGATGGTATTCTAACATACTACTCAAAAGTAATGTGTTATATGTATGGGAAGAATAATCTACATCTGTGCTTAAATACTGAGTTGGAGGATGACAGTTAACTCTTATTAATCCCAGTACAAAAGCCTATCTTACTTCCTTCTGGAAGGCTCCTGCTCCATTAATTCTGTTCAATATGATCACAGTACAAGAGGAACCAGTATGTGGTGGTTTTTGTATCACAAGAAAACCGGGGAGAGTCAGATCCAAATCTCTGTTCAGCCATGAAGCTCCTTAGATGCCTTTGGGTCATCCACACACACTACCTCACAGGTTGTTGTGCAGATAAAGCAGAGAAGAAGCGAGAGGAAAGAACTACATATATTGCTTGGGCTGCTTTGTAGAAAGGCAGGATAAAAACAGAACCTTAACGCTAAAACATATTCGTAAGAATGTGTACCTTAGATGACATGTTCTTGCCTGGGCTTTCCCATGTGTGGATTTCTCAAACGGACTGGTAGTTTGTATATATCAGTATGTCCAGTGTATGCACCCTTGCCTGCTTGTCGAGAATAGTAATGATCAATAGCAATAATATTGCACTATGATGTCCTCTTAACAGGGACAGACTACAGAAGATCCTCATGATCATCCTTTCTCACGAATTAATTGCCCCCAATCATCCAGCCAAAGTAGTTTTTCCGCGCGCCCCTCCCCCACCATCAGTATACGCTTGAGACGGAGAAGCGGGGAGGGTGCCGGAGGAGAGGAACTCTTCCAGCGTAGTTAAGAGGAGCACAACCCAAACGCCTTGGGATTCAGTTCCTCCAAGAAAGGGCAGTTCCAATCAGGGCTGCCAACAGCGGCGCCCACTTTCGAAAGTGCTTTCTCATGCCACCTGCCAGTTTCCCGGCCCCGGCCTGCGGAGAAAAGGGGGTGGAGCTTCGGCCGCGCGATCACATGACCTTGCGTGGCGGCGCGGCAGCCATCTTGTGTTGTTGAGGCTGAGGATAGGCTTTGGGTTCGAGAGATTCTCTGTCTGCGACCTCAGGTAAGCCGAGTACTGTTGATCCCTCGCCTTCGTCTTTGGACGCGACCGCTTGCTGAATTTCTGCTTTTCCTTCCCGCCCTATGTCCGTCCTGTTGTCGCGGCCCTTCCTCGTGAACGCGTCTAGGCCTCTCTCCAAGCCCCGGCCTTTCTTAGGTCTCGTGTCCGGTAAAGCGCATGGGAGATGGGGAAGACGGTCTCAAGTCTGTTGTTGAGGGTCGTTACCTATGGTGTGGATTGTTGGGTGGTTTGCGGGTGAGCAGAAGGAAGCTTTGGTGGGTTTCAGCCTGTTCGGCTTGACAGTTGTAGGCCTTTCCTTTTCCATGCGGTATACTGGTAAGACCCATTGGGTCTGGGTGGACTAGTCTTTGGTAGGCAGCCAGAGGAGCATGTGATTATTCCTAGCCCTTGTGTCTCGGCTCATCTCTCCCGATGATCATTTCCTCTTCTCGTTAGTGGTCTGAGCCTCATTCTGTAGGAAAATACCCCGACTTTCCCACTCTATATTCGTGACTTGCTAACCCCAGAAGGGAAAAACAGCTCAGCAGCTGCCGCTGCTACTGCCCAGTGAGCTGGCATAGGAGTGGTACTTGAGATATGTGTGATTATGTAGAAGGTTTTGGGAAATGAGGAATCGTATATATTTTGGGACAGCAGTGGGTGGGTAGTAGTGATTGGAATGTTTGGTAGTTTCAAATAGCGGAGGCATATAAGCCTCTCGAAATGACAGGTAATTACACCAAATACAAGGTGTGTATTCAAAATGGTAGTTGCATGCGCTCCACACATTCTACAGCCTCACCATGTATAAATAATTAATGGTTGGTTTTCCTGTCCTGCAACAGCCGTTCTATCTGTTGGTCTCCATTTCTCTGGGCATTCTGCATATCACAACATTAATTAATTTATCTGCAAGGAGCTGTAGTGCATGTCAATTTCCATTATGAAAATGGATGCCCCAACCTGAAGTGCAGACATGGCCAGTGAGGATTATTTGGTTGTTAAGCAACCCTTGTGTAACCCTAAAATAGATCATGAATTTAGCCTAGGTTGTTTAACTCTCAAGTTAATCAGGCCAGGTTCACATAACATCAGTCATAGCCACCCCTGGTCATGTCTTGCATATCCATAATACTGAACAGCATGTACAGTTGCATCTTGAGCATTAATGAATGCTCAGTAGGCTCTCATGTTATCTGAATCAGCTCATACAATCTCTCTCATATCCTCTATAGATTTTTCACTTGTATTCATGAAAATGACAGGAGGAAGAATTTTTCTTTTTGGTATAGACGTGTAAATCTATATAGGCACACAAAATAGTTATCTTCACAATGGTTTTTGAGAAGATTGTAAAAAGTGTATTAGAACTTCTAGTCTGGTGTATTAAAGTGAATTAAAGATATCCTCTTCAATTTGTGGGGGTGAAGACATTCTATATGCTTGCTATTATGCCTGACCACCTGAGGAGGTGACAGACCAAGTAAGAAATATAAAATTGGCAGATACCCTCCTGAACCTTTTTGGATATCAAGAATTACTTTGGGGTAGCAGCTTTGGTATTGTTGATATCAATGTGATGAACAAAAATATAGTAAATAAGCTTACAGGAACTGTCCTACAAAGTTTTTGGAAGGCTGGATGTAGGGCAAATGTTCATATTGGGGGCTTTCTTCTGGCTGGGACAGGCAACACTAAATGAAGAAAAAAATGAATTGACTTCAGTATGTCTATCTGTAAAACAAAGGTGAGGCAAATGTGACTGAATTCTGAGAAAACTGGAAGGCTTTTAGATCAAACAGATTCAAAGGCAGAGAGAGACTCATATATTTATTTATTAAAACATTTCTATGCCGCCCCTTGCCGAAGCCTTGGGGCGGCTCACAGCATAAAATAAATATTTTATTTTATTTTATATATGGAGAACACTTCCTGTAAAGCATACTTAAGTCAGTGAGAACATGCACAAGCCACTCTCTTTGTAATCTTCTTTAAGGAAATGGAGAGTACATTGTTTAGAAGAACATTCCAGGATCAAACTTTCTTAGTGGACTTTTCTTGCTCTTGTCCCAGGTTGCTGTGACCTAAGGCCAGTAAGAACAGAGCATAACTATAACTATTTTTAATATTTGAAGTTTGTCCCAGTGACTTGTTTGAGATGGTTCTGATTGTGTTTAGACACAATCCTAAACTACTCTATGAAAGAGCCTTGTATTCATGCACTCTCCCATTGCAGCTGTGAGATCAGAAGCATTTGCTTTTATTTTCAATAAACTGCAGTTCTGAATCAAGAGCTGTGATTAGTTTTAACTGTATTAGAGAAAAATAACTTGCTGCCCTCTAGATGTTTTGGGCTATAACTCCAATAATTCATGAACATTAGTCCCCCTGACCAGTGCTTATGTAAGTTGTAATTAACACATCTAGAAAGCATCAGATCACCTCTCTTGGAAATACAGTTTATTTGAACAAGTTAAAACAAGCCATGGTTTGAGGTTGGCTTGTTTAGACAAATTACTACACTCAGTTAATTGGCTTAGTGGGCAGTTTGATTGAGCATGTGATAGAACTCCACTGTTTAGAATCTGAGTTAGAACTCCACTGTGTGTAAGAGTTTACTTCACTTAAAAACATCTACTTTCAAATTACTTCGTGAGTACAAAATAAGGAATCAAACATTGATTTAATATCATACCTTTTCAGTTCATCAAAAGTGTAAAAATTTCCTCTAAAAAGGTCAACAGTGAAAGCCCTCTGGTGTGTTACAGACAGTTTAGCATCAATAAACATCAGTAATAAAAATTCACCCTTGTCATTCCTGACAAACAAGTACGCCGTATGATGTTTCTGAGAAGGCTGGATGAATGGACATTTGGATAGTTCATCCAGAAGAGAATTCCAAAGACTCTAGGTAGATGAACCCATATTCTATTGTGCTAGACATTCTTTTTGCAATGTCAGGATCTTTAAGAGAGTATTTCCCATAGAACTAATAGACCTGGGTGAGGGTTGTCAGTGTATGTAGGCCCACCTTGCAAATGGTTTATAATCTGGTAAGCAAAACAGGCATTTTAATTCTACAAAAATAAACAGCTCAAATGTGATAATACGAGGGGTCTTCAAAAAGTTTCCACACTTTTAAAAACTCTTATTAAGAATGTCAAAAACAAATTACATCACTTTTCTACATAGTCACCTTTCTTTGCAATGCATTTTTCCCAGTGTCATACCAACTTTTTAACGCCATCAGCCGAAAATATATAAAATATTTTTTTAAAATATAAAAGTGCGGAAACTTTTTGAAGACCCTTCATATAAAAATATTCAATTTTATCATAAGAGCCTTGCAACAGTACTCTAAAAAAATGCTGTTTCCAGTTGGGGTTTGTGCATTTAATATTTTGGCCTTTTTTTGGGGAGGGGGTGGTATAGCACAAGAGACTAGAATTTGAAAAACAAATGTTATCAGATTTGACCACACTGAAAATGTTTATTCCTGAGATATGTTATAATTCAGTATAAGGCATTGGGTTTGATCTTTAATAAAAAGATCTTTGAGCTGCTATTTTGTTACATTTTAAAGTTTATGATAAATAGTTATATTGTTGTAGTTATGTTGTATATACATATTTTTACAATACAGTAACATGCATTCATATCATATCAAATTTTGTACATTGCTCTATAGACTTCCTTGACCTATGTTAAATGCTTTGTGAATGCTTTATTTTTGTTCCCTCATTGGTTTTTGCCTTTTCACATCCTTTCTGGGGTTTTTCATTTTACCCAATTCGAGTTTACAAGTCAGTGCCAACTTTTTAAAATGGGTGCTGAAGCCGGCTGTCAGAAAGCTGAGAACTGTTGGGCTTTTTTTCTGCTTAAATATGCTTAGAATTATGTCCTAAATGTGCTTTCCTCTTTTTACAGGAAGAGAGCTGAGATAGTACATATGATACATATGTAGCAGCTTCTGTAGGGTCCTCAAGGTTAATCCACTATAAAACACTTATTACAGTAGTTAAACCATGTGGTTAATGAAAACACAGGTAACATCTGTCAAATTTTAATCTTCCAGTACAGATGAAACTGATGCTAGGTTTCTGTAGTGATTGTGGCTACTTATCTCCCCAGCAAGCTGAATCCAGGAGCAATTTAAGACTATTTACCTGATTGATAGAACTCCAAAGATCTCACAGTCATATTTTCAGACCCCTCCACAACAGGATCACCCACCATTGTTTTGAATTAGTTAAGCAACTTTTTTCTTGAGCGTAAAATGATTGATTGGAATAGAAAAAACTCACTGGCTCTTAATTAACACCTTCCTTTGTATTTTATCAGCATACAGATGACATTGTACTCCACATTTCCCAGTGATTTCACTTAGCAGCTTTGTATAGATATTAAGGTAGATCACAATCCTGTACCTTGTGAAACACCATAGCCTGGCATCTAAGCTACAGAGCAGGTATTGAAAAAAGCTACTATGGGACTTCATGTGTCCAAAATTCAAGGGTAAACATGTGACAGTTTGTCTTTTGCAGTCCAGAAGATAGTCAACCAATGTGATAAAATACAGTAGCCCAGTAAAGCCAACAGAAAGTCTTGGAGATTATCAGGATAGAATTTCCCCTGTCCAGTCATAAAAGATTGTCTGCAAATCAGTTCCTCCATCTATTTTTCTGTGTGTAGTTTTGAAGGCAAAGTGCAATGGCTTGAGGAAGGATCCCACAACTAGAAAGCCCTGTGTTTTTAATGGATGAAACAGTTACGCTTGGTGTGAGTTCCAAGGTCAGGGTGGCACCAGCTCATCAGATGAGGACAGTGAAGACTGGGAGATCAGGGCTATGGGAATTGAGTGAACAGAAGAGGGTGAGAGCATCTCAAAGCTGCTGCCTCTAGATTCTCAGACAGATAGGCAGGGGTTTGGAAGAGAAAGGAGGGAACAGAGGAGAGGTGGAAGACAAGGCCATGTCCTGTCCAAACCCTGACCTCATGACACTGTGTTGGGATAGAAGAGCTAACCAGTTAGATGGCCTGTGTATATCTTGGAGGCTCGTCCTTCTAAAGAGAGATCCACCCAGAGGGGTGGACCCAACTGTTACTGAAAAGGACAGGTTTTGGAAGAAGTTTCTATTTTGGGTTCAACTAACCACTCTGTTCATGCACATAGACTAGTCTTTTAGTTGCTGTAGATTGTTAGCTGTGACTTGACAATACAGAGATATTTTGCAAAGAGACTGTGGTTTGGGATGCTTGAAATGAATAAGGGGAAACCCAGCTCCCAACACCCTGGGGTTTCTGTTCTCTTAGATGGTCAGTTGCCTTCCCAAGAAATTGAAGACTGGGAACTGCTCCAGAATTAGCTGACTTATCAGTGAGCACAGATTTTTTTTTTTTTTTTTTTTTTAAGAAGGAACCTCTTCACAGCTTCAGGTGGGAATCTGTTTTATTCCCTACTATTGTTCTTTATAGGATTCTAGCCAAAGGCCCACACAGCCTCCTTCAGCTTGCCTTCTTAAGCCAGGAAGGAATGATGCAGCACTAAGCATGTGGTAGCTGTTGCAAATTCTGGCAATCAGTCCTTCAAGCCCAAACTGAAAATGTAAATGTTACGTCACTAGGGTGATAGACACATCTGTCTTCTAAAGAGGAGATATACAATCTGGAAACTTCTCTTGGATTTATGCCCTATTCAAGCTATTATCTGAAATTATTATTTGTTCACTTTTTAGGCAAGGGTTTGACTCTAAGCCAGGTAAATCTATCTTAATGCTCATTTTGAAAGCCCCCTAAGACTCTGAAATCAGTATAGAAGTTTATACCACTTTTGAGCCTAAGTTTAGTATTTTATGTAGATGTTCTAGTTCTTTAGAATGGACATTGGTTTGGAAACCATAGGAATGCTCATATGTGTTGATGAAAATGAGAAGTTCAGAGGAAGCTAAAATATATCCAGGGCTTGATTTAATTCATGTAGGCATTCAGTTTGACGTAGACTCTCTATTTTCTTTATTGGGGAGGATAGCTTTTTGCATATGTTACTTTAATTTGTATTGCTGTCTTCCATAGATGTGAATGGGATTGTTCAAACACAGTGATGGCAAATCATGGGTTAATTAACTCAGTTAACTTTATTAGTAGTAATTTAACTGGATGTTGCTAAATTATGTCTGAACCCAGACTCTATAAATCAGATGTTGAATATTCAGAATGGTGATGGCGGTATGCCACAGCAAATTGCTAGGTAATTGATTTGTAACTGTTACATGTGAACCAAATCAGTGACAGAGTCCTTGTGGATAGAACAGGGTCTGCAACACAGTTACCTATGGGTGCCATTATTCCCTTAATGTTGTGTTAAGACGCTGGCAAGCTATTTTCATATCCTATAAAATCCTATGAGCAATTAATCCATTGGCTTTGATAGAGAACAAAAAAGCTCCTTGGCAAAAATTGGCTGGGTGGCAGGGAAAGGACACTCTTCCATCAAGGACCTTGCTGCTCCAAGGGTCCTTGATGAGTGGAGGTTGCACGTTCCTGATCTCTAGCCAGTTTTGAGCAAGGGGTCCACTTCTTATCCAAGCTGAGGGGGCAGTTGTTCATAGGGAATAAAGAAGTCTGTCAAAAAACAGTTGATGGGGTGGAGTCCACAACCCACGAAGGATTTATTAGAGCAACAGGGTCTTACTGGCAGAGTGCCTTTTCTCACCCTATGCAAATGAATGGAGAAATTCTTCTATCCAGTTGCATAAAGGTGGAGAAGGAGTAAAAGAAAGAGTTAAAAAAAAGGAGAGAGAGAGACAGACAGAGACAGAGACCGACCATAGAGGGTTTGGGGGAAGGGGAGAAAAAGAGGAATGGCAGGGGGAGATGAAGTTGAGGAGAAGGAAAGAAGACATGTGGTGGAGAAATGGTGGGGGAGAATAAAAGAGGAACCAGAGGAAGAGAGGAGCTAAATATACAGAGGAACATCAGCCAAAGAGATAGAAGAAAAGAGGGAGTGAGAAATCAGAGGGAAGGAGGGGAGGGGAGGGGAGGGGGAGAGAGATGTTATATGGCAAACAGGACTGCCCCAACCCTTGTCCATTCCTCCATTCCAGATCCTGTACTATGTGTGAACAATTTAAGGAGGAATTGGCAACTGACTATGCCAGCCTCGGAAACATTAGAGTAATTCCAAAGCATTATGCAGAGCGCATTCTGCTTTTTTCCAAATTAGTTATTGATGTGGTTTGTACCTTGCCTTTCTACTAAGAAAAATGGCACTGGATGTGGTTACAATAACAAATAAATTTTGATTAAAACAATAGTAAAACAAATGCATAATTAAAATACAGCATTCCAGAATGTAAATAACATTCCACTGACAGGGCTTATAAGACCTGCTTAAATAAAGGGACTTGGCCTGCCAGTGGAATGAGAACAGAGAGGGAACCAACCTAGTCTTCCTCAGCAGGGAGTTCCACAGCCTGGAAGCACCCACTGAGAGGTCTCTCTTTCATGTTACCAGTAAGTGTGGCTCTGAAGGCAATGGTCTTAAAGAAAGGCTTCTTCTAAAAATCTTTTAACACCCAAGTAGGTTCATAGGGGAAGTGGTAGTCTTTCTTCAGATAAAAGGTTTGTTATCTTACTCTGTTTACTGATTTGTGGGTTTCTTATTTTATGTTTTTGTACACATGTCACATGGAAGAGATTTTGGGTCATTGATGGTGCTTTCATGTGGGACCTATTTTAATAGACTTTTCAAGGTGCATTGCCCTCACTTAATAACTTACAACATTCAATCACATCAAACATCTTCAGAGTTACAATTCTCACACATACAGCAGCTAAGGATTTTACCCAAGGAAGGAGTTCCTAAAGTGTGGTATTGCTGTTGAGAAAACCCTGTCCACAGTACACATCAACCTAAATGGCTCTTGTGGTAGACTACAGAGTAAGGCCTCTGATGTTGATCTTAGCACATCATTTAGGAATTTGTAGGCCTTTAATTGGATTCTGAAATCAATAGTCTATACCTATGGAATGGATTAAAATAGATGTTTTTCAATTTCTTGTGAAACTAATTCAAAATAGAATCTACTGTGTATTAAAGTGTATACCAGATATAATAGTGATGAACATTTATGTGAAATTCATTGCTGCTATAAGGAAGGTTGCTGTGTTGACATTCTTGATAAGTTGAAGCTTTAGAGCAGGGCTGCCCAGTGTTTTTGGACTTGTAAATATATTTGGGATTTTAAGAAATCACTGGTACCACTATACTATGCCTAGTGACTGGTTGCTATTTTGGTGTCCACCTGTCACATCTATGCATCTTAGGGTATCTGTTGTTCAGCAAAAATGGTTTATATTTATTGGACTCTGAATTGTCCCTTTAATGAGGGATTGTTGAATTTGTCTTATTGTTGATGATAAAATACAACTAGTGTCTCTTATAAACATATGTATTGGCAATGTTCAGTAGTTGCTTTTTGGGAGGACAGATAAATTTTGTGCTGGAACAGCCTTTAATATTCATGGATGTGCATACTCTTTTAAATTATTTTCCTGTTTTGTAGAAATTAGAAAACAGCACAAATGGATTCTCTGCATCCTTTGACAGCTGAAAACTGATGTTACAACACTGGAATGATAAAGACTCACCTTCTATAATGCAAAGAATTGAGGGTTTAAATATTTTTCTATTTGAATGGCATATGGACACCACCTTCAAATGTACACTTATTTAGATATTTGGACCTCTTGTGTTGAAACCTATCCATATTTGCTAGAAAATTGTGTGTATTTCATCTATGTATGTCTATTGAAGGGGGCCAGGTGCCTAGAGATACCATTTTGGGGAGTCATCCATGGGCATCATCGGAAGAGTTTGGGGTACTGCTCCAGGATGAGCATTTGGTTCAAGAGCATGACACTAGGGAAGATAGTTTTAATGATTTAATTCACATTGTTTTCCTGATGAAAATGTGCAACCAAAGCTGTTCCTATGTATGGAAATACAGATACCTACATGCTTTCTCTGAAAGCAAATATTACAGGGGAAAAGGGTTAATTTTCCCTGACTGAACGCTGATCTCACCTTTTGCGGCTATTGCATTTCAGAGGAGTATGGGAGATCGTATTCCCAGTTTACCACATCATATCTAGTTTGGCCCTTACTTTCCTAAAACCAAACTATTTGTCATTGATCATGGTGCAGAACCTCTTTCATTTTGAGAGTTGAATTCAGTTTTGGAGATGCTTTTGGGAAAAGAAAAGGCAAAAGGAACAGGGCCAAAATACCAGATAAAACTGAATGCAAGCTCTTACTACCAGTATATAAGCCTTAGGAGAGGCATTTCAGCTTTTTAGAATGAGGGAAAACTGCAAAAGCAGGAAAACTACCAGGTGATTAGGGTCCAGAGAATAAGGTATTAACATCTGGGAAATTCTGGAGGAACAGATTTGTTCTGTGAACTGATATTCCTCACCCTTGACTTAGATGATGAATGTGTAAGTGTAAGACTGATCTAGGTGTATTTTGTGCATAGTGATTTGTTTAGTAACTACTTTTTAGAAGTTTAAATGCTAGTGACTCTTGGAATTGTGCAGAAAGTGATGTGATATGACGGGGTGGCCAGACCTGCTCAACAGAAGAGCCACATATGGTAAATGTCAGATATTTAAGAGCTGCAAGTAGGCACCCATGGGTGGCGGCGGCAGGTGGTGAGCGGCAAGTGAGCCACAAAATAAACTCAAGGAGCCAAATGTGGCTCCTGAGCCTCTGTTTGGCTACCCATGCAATATGACTTTGACTTACTTTATTACTTGAATTTTAGTATTAGGCAGTCTAGAGTGATTTTTCTTAACTCTTCAGAGTTAGCCAGTTTGACTTGAACTGTTAGCCAGTTTGAATTTTAAGTCACATACTGTAAAGCAGTGTTATGTACTTTTAAAGCATTATTTGAATTAAATCTATATGTTCCAACAATATATATAAATGTTGAGACCTATGATAATTTCAAAAACAGCTTGTCACGTTGTTAAGAAGCAATACTGTCAACCCCTTTAGGACCCTTGCAGAGCAGAGTGCAGAGCAAGCACTCAAACTTGTACTGGCATTTTTGGCAATTTTTGGCAATATTTGATGATCAGATATAGGTCATCAGCTGATAATTGACTTGTCAATTGCAAGTATATTTTACATAATTTCAATGCTATTATGTGAAATATTATCCTGAAATAACTATTCCTAAAAATCCTGTTCAGTGGCAATAGAAGCAGATCAGGCATTCCTTTGGATCCCTTTAAAATGCATGATGTCCTACTTTTGTTTAAAGTGTGTGTGTGCATATATATTTGTTACAATAACAGATTAGAAAGTCAAGGTTACTTTTAAGCTTAAAGAGAGTGTGTGTATTTATTTATTTATTTGACTTATTTTCTGCCACATTGGCCCAAAGGCCCTCTAAGTGGATTACAATCAGTTAAAAAGAATCCCAACAATAACAGTAAAAACAATTAAAATAAAGACAACACAATACACCACTGAGGACATGATTGAAAAATGTCAAGATAAAATCAATTATTAAAATGCCTAGAAAATATGACTGTTTTCACCTGATGCTGAAAAGATTGTAACTAAGGTGCCAGGCAAACCTCTTTTGAGGGCCTGTTCCACATGTGGGATGCAACTACTGAAAAGGCCCCTCTTCTATTTGCCATCCTCCTTACCTCCTTGGAGGATGGCTCTTTAAAAAGGGACTCTGAAACATCTTAGGGGCCATGTAGATACATATGGGAGCAGGCAGTCCTTCAGGTACCCTGGTACTAAGCCATTTAAGGGCTTTATGTGTCAGAACAAGCACCTTAAATTGGGCCCAGAACTGAGCTGGTAACCCGTGAAGATAATAAAGTATTGGATTCAGATGGGCACACAGTCTTGCTTGCACCAGCAGTTGCTCCACCCTGTTCTGTACCAGTTGAAGTTTCCAGACCATCTTCAAGGGCAGCCCTGCATAGAACATACTACAATAGTCCAATTGAGAGGTTACCAGAGCATGAGTGAGTGTGACTAGGTAGGGCTGCAGTTGGTAAATTAATCATAGCTGAAAGAAGGCATTCATAGCCCCTGAGTCCACCTGAGAGGTGATAGCTTTGGATCCAGGAGTGCCCTGAAGCAATGGACCCTGTCCTTCAGGGGAAGTGCAACCCCATCCTCTGTGCGGACAGACAATCTATTAACAGTACCTCTGTCTTCTCTGGATTGAGCCTCAGTTTGTTGGCCCGCATCCAGTCCATTTTTGAGCTGGGTAGGATGAAAAAGATGTAAAGCTGGGTTCCCGTCTCCAAATGACCTCTCCCAGTGGTTTCATGTATACGTTAAACAGCATGGGGGGACAGTATAGAGCCCTGAGGAACCTGTATCTGCAATTTTGAAAAATATTTGTCTCATATTACTTACCACATGTAAGACACAGTGTTACCTGAGTTTTCAAAGCTGCTTTATCATAATGTTTTAGGCAGTGGCAGCTTCTGGCATGGTCAGGGAGCCTTCAGCTTTCACCTCCCTCTTGTCCCCCCACCCAGAACCAGAACAGACCTTTACAGAAGTGCCCGGGATTATTTTAGCTTCAGTTGCCAGCTAGAGGGAACATTCTGAGCATGTGTGAAATATGCACATGCTCAGAACCTTCCCTGAACAAATACTGTGCATGTTGTTGCTTTATTTGTGAACACATATGCAGACAGAGGTGGGAGGAATGACTTCTGGCTAGTGGCAATGTCTTGATTGCTCCTTTGAAAGCCAGAAATTGCCATAGGGCGTTCTTTCATTTCAAACTAAGGGAATAAACACAGAAACCACTCCACCTGGATCTCACCTCTTTTTTTATCAGGTGAGTCACTAGGCAAGCCAATTGCTCATCAGTTTAGTTTTCAAAGAGAATGTGACTGAGAAGATGAGGAAACAACCATAGCTTCATCTAGACCAGGGGTCAGCAACCCACAGCTCTGGAGCCACACGTGGCTCTTGAATCCCTCTGCTGCGGCTCCGTTGCTCACAACCCTCCGTTGCTCACAATTGCTCATAACAATGCAGTGTTATTTTCATTTTAGAGGTCAAAAGAGTTTTGCGGCTCCCAGTGTTTTGTTTTCTGTGGGAAACGGGTCCAAATGGCTCTTTGAGCGTTAAAGGTTGCCGACCCCTGATCTAGACCTTGAGGGTGACAAGAACAAACCAGAGAGAATCTGCTGGAAGTGTACAATCAAAAGAATATTTACAGTTTATTCTGACATATAGGAAATACATGCAACATATAGGTAGCCTCCAAAGGGACTACGAGGTGGAGTCTGTTCAATACATTTTCATAATCTAGCATATACACAGTTTGGAGGAGGGTGGGGGGATCACACTGGGGAGTGCACAAGCATGCATGCATGTGTGTAAAAGATTAGTCTTGTTTCTTAATTGCATAAAGTAGTATCTTTTTAAAAAAGATCTGTTTGTGTCCAAATTACTTTTTAAAAGAATTTAAAAATTACTGCAGCCCATTAAGTCATTTTTAAGCATTTGATTGTGTGAGTAAAAAAAAAAAAAAGCATTTGTGTGTGTCTCATTGTGTTGGGCAGCCCTATTGGCTGGGGCATGCTGAGAATTGTATGAATTTTTCTAAGCATGCATTGAATTGTACCCAGATACACACAAGCTGGACTGCTGGTCTTTGCAAGTCAGCATATCTTGGGAATGTTCTGAGTATTTGCTGCTGTGTTCCAAGGACTGCTTTTCTGTCTGCCTCTGATATTATAGTTGTTGATTGATGTGCAACTATTATTTATTTATTTATAAAATTTGTATGCCGTCCAGTTACTAACGTCTCTGGACGGCTAACAGCATAAATAAATTGACAACCCACTCTGGCTGCAATTAATAAAATACAATAATACGATTCAATATTAAAACTTATTAAAATATTGATTAAATAAAAAGGTCTTAACCTGGTGCCAAAAAACATATAATGACGGTGCCAGGCGGACCTCTCTGGGGAGCACATTCCATAGACAGGGCGCCACCGCAGAGAAGGCCCTCCTCCGGGTACTCTGTCTCCTAATATCTTTCACAGAGGGTTCCTGGAGGAGGGCTTCTGTTGCTGATCTCAGTGGGTGGGAGGGCAAATAGGGAAAAAGGCGTTCCTTTAGGTATCCTGGTCCCAAGCCATTTAGGGCTTTATAGGTAATAACCAGCACCTTAAATTGAGCCCGGACTTTGATGGGAAGCCAATGGAACTGATAGAGGACTGGGGTTATATGAGAATAACGCCCAGTCCCTGACAGCATCCTGGCAGCTCTATTTTGAACCATCTGACGTATCTGGACTGTTTCAAGGGCAGCCCCACGACTATGTGGTTTTCCCCCTACTACTCATGGTCTTAAATTCCAATCCAATAATCCAATCTGTGCAATGGTAATTGCTGCTAGAACCAGAAGATGTGGGTCCTAAGAAGAACTGCTGTGTGGGGGCAGTTTTGTGTGATTGTAGTTATGGAGTAGTCCGTGATTGATACCCCAATATTTTTGGGAAAGTGTGTAATGAATGGCATCACTGCAGTGTAATTCAGGGTTGTTAGCTAGACTGTTGGTGGTGGGGGCTTGTTTGTTTGTTTAGGCCTAGGGAAACAATTGGGGCTGTGAAGTATGCAGAAGAAGTTTACATTTCTACACGAATGACCTTGGTTTTATGATTCTAAAGATAGCATCATAAAACATCATCATTAGCAGTGGCAGCATCATTATTTTGTGTAGAAACTTGAATTCTCTCCACTGCCCATGTTCACTTATTTTTAAGCACTTAAATCTCTGTAGAAGAGATGCTGTTGTTGGAACACGAGAATTTGTATCCAAAGGAGTGATTTTCTTTGACTGTAAGCAAGGGAAAACTGAAGAAAACATGTTCCTGTGTTCCCCAGTTTTCTCTTTATGTCTTATGGGTTGCTGGTGGATGGAGATTCAGAGACTGCGCTACCTCATGTGACCCCATTGGCTCAGCTTCTGTTGATCAGTCCTCTGCCCCACCAGTCAAATTGGCTGTGAGCCTCCTCTGGTTTTAGGATATATATGACTACTAAGAAGGTGTATACTCTTTCTGGGAAAAGGATGCAATGATTTATTTCTAGGTACATGTTCTCATGAGCATTCTGTAGAGATAGGTGATTTGCTCTTCTTCATTCAAAGGACTGTGTTTGTCTCTAATTGCTGCCCTAGTAGCTGTTGCCGGTGAGGTGGGTCTTGCATTGTGAGTTTTGCTTCTGGTGGTATTGAGTATAAACATTGTTTGCTGTGAATATACAATATCTCCTAGCTGGGTGATAGTGTATGCCAAGGTTCCCCAACCTGGTGCACACTAGATCTGTTTTACTATAATTCCCATCATCTCCAGTCAGTGTGGCTCTTAGCCATGCTGAAAGGGATTATAAGAGTTGTAGCCCAACACATGGGATATGGTATATATATGGATATGGTATATAATGCATGGGTACAACTAAGTGCTTTTTTATTACGGTCCTCAGAAAATTAATCAAAATGTAACAATCATTAAACTGTGGTGTTCACTAAAACATAGAAGAAAGACTTACTTAAGCTGTACATGTCAACTGCAAAAAATATTCAGAGAAGTTGAGAGTTTTCAAAGAATAAGGGGAAACTGAGTCTTGAATGGGAGCACATTCTCTGTTTCTCCCTCTCCATTCTTTAAATGAAGGGGCAGTCACTCCTCCAGAGAAAAGATAACTTTTTGGGAGAGGAATTTTATCTTGAGAGAGGCTTCCCACTAGAGGAATGTCCATCAAGGCTAATGATCCTGATCCTTTAGGCAGTAGGCTACTTGATTCTCTAGAGCAGGATTGCAGAACCTCAAATCTCGCATACCAAATTTAGCCCTCCAGTAATCCCAGTCCAGTCCTTGCGGGTTTCCTTAGGTGGCCCCACTCCCCTTTCTTCCAACCACCATTAATGTGGTGATTTTGTGACTTTTGTGCATTTTTTTCTCATTCTGTAAGATTGAAGTGTCTCTTTCAGCAAGTAAGAAGCAAGCAAGCAAGGCTTTAAGCTAACATATGTTAGAATTTTGGTTTGTGTGTGTGTGTGTTTTTTTCTTTCAACTTCTTTTGCCTTTGGCTCCATCCATCATCTCAGAGCTCAACCTCCAGAATCTTCTCCTAATGAAAACAGGTTCTGCAGCCCGCTCTAGAATAACTCTATGAATGCACCATCATGGTTTCCATTCTTGTGGAATACAGCTGCTCTCCAGCCTCTACTATCCTGCTCTGTCTAGTGAGAGATGCATCAGTGCCTGCCTTGCTCCTACAGGCTGCTCTCTGCTCCCATCCTCTTTCAGCTTCTCTACTTTCCTGCACATGTATACTTGGTGTTGTTTTCCAGCAGCAGAGAAGCATACCAAACTGCCCCAAACATTTACCTTAGAGTTTCCTGCTCTCTGCCCTGCTGTCTGCCTGCTGCAGTACTCAGAGACACCATTCTGAATTGTCTTATTTCTTTTCAGGCAAAAGCATGTCTCCTCATTTTTAAAGTGACTTTTTCATACAGGGACACATGGGCACCACACTGACCATTAAAAAAGGGGAGTGTCCCCTGAAAGAATGCTGTCTTCCATTCTTTTCTTTTCCACTCATATGCTATCTCCAACACAGCTTATGGATCGCTGTATTTTTGTTAAGCTTTTAGGAAATTATGTAGAATTAGGGCTGTAGGGAGAATCTAGCAGCTTTCCCTTCACATGTCAGTGTCCACTAATGCTCATATCTGAGAGTGCAGCCTCTTCTCCTTTTTTTCCAAGAGGGAGGAAGAACTACACACCCCACTCTCTGATCTGTTCAGCTGGGAGTGTCAACTCTGGGTGCTGATGCAGCTGGGAATCCGTGTTGGAGGATCTAGTTTAGCTTTTTATTAGTTAAAATAAGATTACTGATTCATGATTCTTTTTATATTGCAGGTTAATACTTAAAAAAATGGCAGCAGAAACACAGACGCTTAATTTTGGGCCTGAATGGTAAGTTTTCTGTGATATGTGTGTCCACAGGATTTTCATTAAGAAATATAACTTCAAGCAGTGGATAGGAAGGAGTGCTTGAATTGTCCGACTAGCTTTTTGGGTTCAGTTGGTTAATTATATCCCTGCCTTTAATTAAGAAGCAGAATCCTGTTCTTATACTGTTAAAGAAATCCAAAATTTTGTGGAAAGGGACATACTAGAATAAATTACACAATGGCCCAGTTCACATGCAACAAACAACCCAGTTTATTTTCCATGGATTGTTAGTGATCAAGTGAGTTTGTCGGCTCCTGAATATTTACCTGCTTCTACATGACATGGAAAGCCAGAACTCTGGATTGCTGAGGGACTATAACTCAGAGTTTGAACCATAGACCCAAACTCTGGGATTTTCCCTCAATAATCCAAAATTCTGGATTCATATAGAGGTGCCCCAGGAACAGTCAGGAGCCAGTATATGTGCATGCTCCTCCAGATGACTAAACAATTCATAATAATGTGAACAATATTAACTAAATAATTCTGGTTTGTTCTTTTTGAGAAAAACTGATAATTGATTCTGAGAGCAAGAAGCATTGAAGAAACATTGACATTGATCTAGTTGTTGGTTGTTCCTTGCTTTTGACCTGGAGAACTAACTATGCAGAGAAGATTTGCTTTGGGGGACGCTTTTTGTTGTTCATTGTCACTTTTTCTTATAAGCATAAACAGCATAGAGATAATGATCTCTGGGATGCCTCTGCTACTCTGAATGGGGTTCCTGCTGTCTTTCTTATAGATTGTATGTACAAAGTCCTCATGTAAGGCATATCCCAGTTGTAGTAAGATTTAGTTAAAATGGAATGGCACTCTACTTACTACATATCTTGAGGCTTATGGTCATCTTTCAGTGAGTCTCCAGGGGCACAGTGGAAAAAGGTTACCATTGTTGATCCAATTAGATTGCCATCCCTTACAATAAAAATACTGTTGTTAGAATTGCCTTGAGGTAGATGAACTATACACTGTTCCCTAATGAACATCATGTCGTAAACTTTAAAGAGTTGTATTTCTAATATTTATTTCATGGAAAACTTGCATACTTTACAACATGTTATCCAAAAGATAAATATTTTGCAGTTCAACAGGATATTTTCCTTCTGCTATTTTGTTCCATCTGTTACTAATAAACATATTGACCTGGTGAAGATGTAATGCTGGCTCCCTGCAAATGCAAACCGTGGTTTGAAAATCAGGAATTCATACTCCTTCCTCCTCTTTCTGGAGTAAATTCCCACCTCTTTTCCTATAAAACCTGGCCTTGCATTATATAAGCAACAGCACAAACCAGATTCCCTGTAACTATAATTAAAAACCCATTCCAAACAATACTTTTGCTCACTAGTATATGAACTATGCTTTGCCTTGGAAGGAAGGTGTGAAGAAGCTATGGCTTCTGCTGTTGTCCATTCACCTTTGAACTAATACACTTGTTTTATTTGGAAGCAAAGTGAACTACCTATTTACCTGCCCTGTTATCTCTGACATTGTCTGCAATTAGGAGGGAGGGGGTAAAGCAGGTAAGTGGAGGCTTTTAAGCATGTATGCATTTTTATTTCTACAAAAGGCAACTGCTGCAGTTGCTGGCACAAGAGGAGAGAAGCATTGCATTGTCCACTGAAAATTGTGCCTGCACTCCTATGCTGCTTGTAGTCCTGCTGGAAGGAAGATCTGGTACATCTGGTTTTTCCTTTGCAAAAGTGAAAGCAACTACATGTGCACGTCGATTTTTGTGGGAAACTGATACAAGGGGAACATGTTCCTCTTGTCCACCCACTTTCCATTTTTTCCATTTTTTGCTGGTCTTGCACTTCAGATTGCAGCTTCAGTAGCTGCACTGTATCTGTGTGAGGGATTGTTCGATCATGCTAAGAACAACAAGAAAGCTGCCTTCGGATACATCCAAAACAAAAGACATGTGAAAGAGAAAGGTGTCCAGCTACTTAAAATGGATGGCAGAGTGATATTAGATGAGAAGGAAAAGACGGAGGTGCTCAGTTCTTTCTTAGCCTCAGTCTTCTCCCACAAGAAAATCTACAACCAAGAGGAAGAACAAGCTGAAAGTGAGAGATGGCAGCCCAAGATTGCCAGGCAAATGGTCAAGGAATACCTAGATGGAATAAACATCATATCTCCAGGGCCCAATGAACTCCACCCTAGAGTCATAAAAGAGCTAGTGGAGGAACATTTCGAACCTCTGGCTATTATTTTCGATAAATCTTGGAAAACAGGAGAAGTGCCATTCGACTGGAGAAGGGCTAATGTTGTCCCTATCATCAAAAAGGGGGAAAAGATGAACCTGGAAACTACAGATCAGTTTGTTTGACATCAATCCCTGGAAAAATTCTGGAGCAAATTTTTTAAAAAATCTGTTTGCAAGCATCTTGAAGAAAACGCAGTGATTACTAGAAGCCAACATGGATTTATCAAAAATAAATCCTGTCAGACTAATTTAGTCTCATTTTTTTGACTGGGTAACTTCCCAAACAGGCAGAGGGAACACTGTGGGCACAATCTACCTAGACTTTAGCAAAGCCTTTGACAGTGTCCCACGACATTCTGAGCAAAAGTTGGACTAGGTAGAAAAACTATTGGATGGATCCAAAATTGGCTGCTAAATCAGACACAAAGACTGCTCATCAATGGCACCTTCTCAAATTGGATGGAGGTAACTAGTGGGGTGCTGCAGGGTTCAGTCCTGGAACCAATGCTCTTCAAAACTTTAATCAATGATTTAGATGAGGAAGTACAAGGAAAGATAATCAGATTTGCAGATGATACAAAACAGACTGGAATAGCGAACACCCTAGAAGACAGAATGAAGATCCAGGACAGTCTTGATAAAACTTGAACACTGAGCTGAAAGCAGCAGAATGAGGTTCAAGAAGTGCCAAGTCCTCCACCTAGGTCTAAGATGCAGAAAAATTAGAAAGGGTCCAGAGGAGGGCAACAAAAATTATCCAGGGCTTGGAAACACTGCATTGTGTGTGAGAAGAGACTGAGAAAATTGGGCATGTTCAGACTTGGAAAGAGAAGACTGAGTGGGGACATGATATCCCTATCTATAAGTACCTCAAAGGCTGTTACGAAGAGGAAGGTCAAGATATCTTCTCACGGATAGCAGAGTGTAGGAATAATCAATTCAAATTGCAGCAACCCAGATTCAGGCTAGATATCAGGAAAAGTTTCTTCATTTTCAGAGCAATACGTCAGTGGAACCAGCTGCCTAGAGAGGTGGTGGGCTCTCCCACACTACAGATATTCGAAAGGAAACTGGCCAGCCACCTGAGTGAAATGGTGTAAACTGGTAGCCTGCAACAGCAGGGGGTTGGACCCAATGGCCTTCATGGCCCCTTCCAACTCTACTATTCTATGATCTAGGATCTAGGATTCCAATTATTTAGCAAATCAGTATAAAATAATACACTTGTAATGGGCAAAGGCAAATAATGCTGCACTGTTTCAAAAATATACTTTTATCTGTCTTCTGGAGAACTGTAGGGTGATTTGTTCAGGCTTGGGCAGTAAAGCAATCTTGTGTTAAAACTGAGGACAACTGTTTTAAGAATAGTACTTTTTCATACATTAATGTAGAGATTCTGAGATTCTTGTTTTGCTGCTTTTCATGCTTTCTTTCACGCTCTATTCAGATTGTTTGTTGTTAGTTGCAAAATTGTATCTGACCCTTTGCGACCCCATGGACAACACTCCTCCAGGCATTCCTGTCCTCCTCCATCCCCCAGAGTCCAGTTAAAGCTCACACCCACTGCTTCAGTGACTCCATCTATTCACCTCATCCTCTGCCATCCCGTCCCCTTCTTCTTTTGCCGTCAGTTGTTCCCAGCATTAGGCTCTTCTCCAGGGAGTCCTTCCTGCTCATTACGTGGCCAAAGTATTTGAGTTTCATCTTCAGTTGAATGTGAAAATGGAAGGTTATTCACATGATGAACATTTATTCAAATGTAATTCACCAGCTGCCACAGGGTGGCAGCAAAGTAACAAGAGACTATTCTGCATTTTAAGCAGCTTTCCGTTCTCCTAAGAAATAACAATAGGGATAGAGCCACTGGAACAGTATGAGTGTGCTGGTTTTCCTTTACTTATCTCTGGCGTTTGTTAAGTACCTGTAAGGAGGCTGAGCTTCAGATAATTTGTCTAACTATCATAGAGTAAATGCTTAGAGTAAAATAGTCCCAACTAATTTAAAGTTCCACTGATTTACCTGGGCATCTACGTTAAGCATGGCTAAACCTGGATCCAGCTTAGTTTTGTAAAAACAGTTAGTGTGGGCAAATATTGAACTTCAAGTTAAGTCACCTTTTAAAAACATAGTTTCATCTGAATTATGCTTAAAATATTATATTAAACTGTAGTATACACTTCTAGGGAAACCAACCAAAATACTTAATCAGTGGCCACTGCTTGCAAACAGCAGCAGCAGTGTCCTTAGGTCCAATATGTAATTCTGGGTTTTTCAGTCTATAAAATATATAAACCAAGTAATAAATGAAGCCATACTTGGTTCACATGATCAAAATAAGCTACCCAGCACGCATCAAAGTGTAATTAAGTCACAATAGCTTATTTAAGTCAGCATGTGCGAGTTGCAATTTCCATAATCACCACCTGGCCATGACATGGCATGGCGTATTGTCTTAACCTGACAGTATGGCATGTTGGCAGAGGAACTCACATTGTTGTGACCCATTTTGCTTGTGTGAATTGGCAATTTATGTCTTAGCAGTCCTCCATTTCCCTTTCACTGAGATACTACACTCATACTCATTATATTTTATGTTAATTAGAGTTGCCCAATTTGGATGTTAATACAAATTTCATTATTTATACTTTGGAACTTTGGAATAGCTTCAAAATGCAAACGGTAATCCATGCATGGAGAGGGGGCACAATAGCCTGTGACAGGTTTCCAGTTCCTTAAGCCACTTTGTGGAGTATTGTCTAAATAAAGTATCAATTTTGTTTGTATTAAGTTATATCATGTGCTTTAAAATAAGGCAAAACATTAGAAAATACACTCACATATGTGACAAGGAATTGAACAGAACCTGAATTGAAATAAAGGCCACAGTGCACCTATATTTTCCCAAAGACCATGCTATTATTTGAAAATGTTCAGCCAGATCAGATCAGCCCACTCCATCTGCAATAATTTAAATAACTTGTTCAGAATAAGAGTGATAGTATGTGTGCAGTCCGCAGTCAGAATGAATCAAGAACATATTACATGGGGGATTTTCATACATTTTGAGTTTGTCCAGGCTTCTATACTTTTCCTTCTTCAAGAGCTAGGAAGCAGCAGGCAGGATGGAAGCCTGCTGCTTTAATGCTGCAATCCACTGTAGAACAGGCTGTGAAGGTAAACAGCCTGGCAAAGGAAGGGAAAAGGATAGCATTTCTGTGCCTCATGGAATGCTTCCTGCATGCTCAGCTAGTCTCTGTAACTTTTAAAAGATGTTGTTGAAAGCTTTTCATCCTAACCTTTGACATAAAAGGTCTATATATGTAGCTCTTTCCTAAACAATGAGTTGTCTGATAGTTTTATCTGTGATAGTTAAGCCTTCAAGGTCCCCATCATTGCAGAGTACAGTAGCCTCTCATTGTCCAAGGCCAGACTCTGAAGGATCTTAGCTACAAATTCCTGAGATAGAGAGAATTTGCTAACTTTGAAATGCGTGGTGAGTGAGCCAGAGAATGTGGAAATATATATTTAAATGTTTACATTCTAAGTACATTACATTTGTTAATATCAAATAATTCAGCCTCAGCAGATTGGTTCTTTGACTGGAATTTTTCTGTAGGTAGAGAATTTACTGACTTACAAATGGAGCATAGGATGCTTCCAGTGCTACATAACAAGGAGCTTTTGAATCTCCTCTTAAGATCCAGAAGACATTTGCTGTGCTGCATGGCTGTAAGATTACTGTTATTAGAAAAGCAAGTCCCAAGGTTCTGTTAAGCTGGCAAAGTTGTTTGAATCCAGGCTGTGGCCTTTTCCCCCTCCTTATATTAAACTAACCTCTGCAAGTTGTAAGCTTTCCTTTTTAGTGTGTTTTATTCATATTATCTTAAGAGCACAATATAATACCACAGTGCTGATGCCTGCAGCTTTCAGGGGATCTTGGGCAAGCAGCCTTCCCAGTAATTCATCCATTACCATTGTTCTGACCTCCTAATGAGCTTCCCAGGCTGCAGCAACTTCTCTCAGCACTAGTCAATAGTAGAAACAGGTGATGACAGCAGTCCTGATGGGTAGTGAAACAGGTGGGAAGGAGCTCTACTTCTTGTAGCACTGTGGGGAAGAGCACCATGCTGTGTGACTGGAGCCAGTATCATCTTACTTAGCCCTGAATGTTTCTGGCTTTTCTGCATGTCTCAAGGGCATTCTTCATACATTAAAGTGGCAGAAGCTTCAAAGTGGTGCTCTTTCAAGTTCTAGGGTTTAACAATTCAATAAGGATCTGTGTTGGCCTTGATAGATCTTCTGAGGCACTTGGAACTTAGGATATATTTTAGAGTGCCAAGTGCTGCTGGGCCTGCAATATTACAGTGGTGAACCACCTGACTGCCTGTGTAATTTATAGTCATACCAAGAATGGGAATATGAATGGTTTAAATGTGCTGGTGTGGTTACCAAACTTGTATTGGCCTGATTAGAACTGAGTCAGAACAACAGGTTAGTTCATAGTAAAATCCTGAGTGAACTCAAACTTCAAATAATTACTGATTCCATGGATGTGAACTTCATATGAAAACTATGACCACTGCATTAAAAATCTTCTATGCAAAATGATTTTGAGCAGAACCTATTTTAACATATTTTTCTTTAGCTAATGTTTGAGATCTTTAGTCTATAGGTGCATAGTCCTGACTTGAGCAAGCATGTATAAATAACTGATTTTTTTCCTTTATTTTTTCTACTGTAGGCTTCGAGCTCTGTCTAGTGGTGGGAGTGTGACATCTCCTCCTCTCTCTCCAGCTTTGCCAAAGTATAAATTAGCAGATTATCGTTATGGGAGGGAAGAAATGTTAGCACTTTTCCTGAAAGATAATAAGGTAAGTAGTGAGAGGAAGGTATAGATCTGATTGTAGGCAAATTCATTCATAGTGTTAAGTGCACACTAGTGCAAAGTAGGAGAAAGTCCTTGAGTTGTTACAAACAATACAATGCTATAGAAAATAAAGGAAAAAATTCCTAGAGTTAAAAATCACAAACATAAATAATTAAACCACTAAGGGCAGTCATATTGGGATTCTCCCAAATGTGGAGCTTTACAGGTAACCAGTGCAGAGTGGGAGGAGTAAGGGAGGCTAGAGCAGCTGCAGGATACCTCATATCCTGGCTTTTCCATACTTCTTCCTGTCCTGGCCCCACATACACCCCTTCTCTCCTTGTCTGAGCTTGAGTTTCTTACCTCAGAGAACAGCTATCATAGTTATTTCAGTGTAGGCTGTGAAGCTCCAGTTCCCAGCTCTTGAGTTAAAAGCATTGTCTCCAGCCTCTAATCTGTGAATAAGCTATCCTGTGTTCCTTCAGACTTTATTTAGGGGCCATTGACTCCTTCTCTTAGTACTTTAAAAGAATGTTAATCCAGGCAATTTGTATTACTGTATCTACATATTTTGAAAGTTCAACACACACACGCACACACACTCAGCAGCTTGAAGAGATTGAAAAAAAATTAGGAAGATCCATGCAAAATTCTGAATATATTGTATCTCTGAGATGCTCTTCAGTGTCTAGTAATAATCTCAAAATCTTAATAGGTCATATCCAGTGGTGGTGCCGCACTAACACTAATTATGTTTTGTGAGTGTAAACATCATTAGAGCTTGCTAGTGCAAAGGGCAAAAGTGACTTGCTACTGAAAGTAAGTGGAGCCACTGAATTTTGGCAGCAAATTGCAGTGTTTTCCTTTTCACTAACGAGGTCTAATGGTATTGTGCCAGTCAAATGCCTGTCAAATTTGACTGTCAAGTGCCTTTTCCTCCTGGCCTTAGCAAGAGCTAATCATATTGCACTAGCATTTTCTTTACTTGCACAACATTATTAGTGCCGTACCACCATTGACTACTTTGCTATAACTACTACTAATTCCTTCAGAACATTGGCTTCACTAAAGAGCTTTCAACTAAATTACTGAGTACATTCATCAGTTCTATATCCTGGCTTACAGCAAATGATTTTTATAGTTATACTGAGTTTCTAAAGGAATATGAAACCATGTTTTAATCTAGATGAAAACTCATATTTCCCTACAGTAATTTATTGTAATGGCCATGCCTTTACTAGACTAGGGTCTTGTCCCTACATTCCTACTGGTTCTTGCTTTCCTTAATTATTTTATTTTTTTGTTTTAATGCTTTATAAGTTAACACAGGGAATAAGTACTGATCGAGAGCTGTATGCTTTCTAAGGTGAGGCTGGTGCTTATTTCTCCACTACTTGACCCCTTATCTCTTTTAGATACCTTCAGACCTTCTGGATAAGGAGTTTCTGCCCATTCTACAAGAGGAGCCCCTACCACCCTTGGCATTAGTACCTTTTACAGAAGAAGAACAGGTTGGTTTCTAAACAATTGAATATGAGATTTTTTTCCCTAAGCCTTGAACTTGATTGATTAAACAAGGCTAGAAAATTGAGAGGGATGCATTTTAGTTAGGAAACATTTTCTCTGTTATGTTAGTGTCATGCCAACTTAATACTATGCCAGGGGTGGCCAAAGTGAGGCTCAGGACCTGCATGTGGCTCTTTGAGTTTATTTTGCAGCTTGCCATTCACTGCTGGGAGCTTCTGCGGGGTCCCACTTGCCATCTGCCCCCACCATCTGTTTGCCACTCTCCACCCACCACTACCTTCTGTTGTTGCCTGCTTGCAGCTCTCAATTATCTGACGTATACCATATGTGGCTTTTCTATTGAGCAAGTCTGGCCACCTCTGCTATGTGATGTGCAAGTGGAATAGATACTGCCTTATTCTCAGTACATTGGCTGTGGCTCAGCAAATCTTAGGATCAGATTATAAAAGAGTTTTAAGTATATTGTACTTAAAGTACAGTATGATCCAGGGAGTTCTTAGCATCATTCTCATATATTAAGAAGTATGTGTTTTTCTTATTTCAGCATACTGGTAACATAAGAGAAACCTTAGAAATACAATTTTGAAATTAGCTATTCAGACTTAGAAGTCCCCCTTTTTCCTTTTTCTCAAATATATTAAGCCTGAGGATAACTTGCAAAGGGATTTGCTTATTTTATGCTCACTTTCTGTATTGTGAAGATAATGTTTATTTTATTGTTGAGTACATTTGTTTCCTGTGTTACCAGTTAATTGTCGAATGAGGTTCACAGTTAGAAGATCTAAAACCATCAGAAAACTATAAATTTAATAATAACCCTAATCATAATAATAATAATAATCCAGCAGCAGTAAATACTCATTCTGATGGGATGATTCAAGAGAATTAAGTACTACCACTGGATACTAAAGAAGAATACTATGCTTGGTAGAATTGAAAAGACTTCCATTGTGCCTCTGCTTAGTGGGACCCACTGATAGTGCAAGTTGAGTGAGCAAATCCTGAAATAACAACAGAATTATTTCTTCTGTATTGAGGAAGATCAGTGAAGGTTTCTTCTGTGAGCTTTCCTGACCAGCATTATTCTGGAAACAAGAATTTGTTTGTTTCAGGGGATTTTAACAGAAACCACTAATACCTCTTATACTAGTAGTGGCTGCTGCTGGTGTGTGGAAAGCTTAGGAAACTACCTCATGCTTTCATTAGCTAATTCTCTAGTAACTGAAGGCAAGCCAACCAGAACAGAACCTCTGAGGATCTCAGGGTGCAGGCATATTCATATAGGTGGAAGATGTTTTCTAGATACTCTGAAAACAGTTTTGGGTTCTTATTAATCAAAACCAAATCATGGAGTTGAACAGAAACATGTTGAAAAAGAGCTGTAGTTCTTTCAGTCTCAGTATAAAATGTGTGTTGAGGCAGTTGCATCTTTTCAATCACATTACAGTAATGTGCATGAGCTTCAGTTTTCAGGTACACTTCTAAGACAGGTCCATTAAAATCAACTAAGCCAAGATAGTCAAAACGGCTAAATGTGGCAAAAAGGCCCCAGCTGGGGAAGGATGCTTTGGGGTTTAGTTAGACAAGGCTTGTTTTAAAAGTACCACAAACTTTCTCCTTCAGCTGAAGTACAGTTCCACCCAGAATGGGTTGCATACTGTTTCTGTCATCTGATAAATACTACCAACAGTACCTCTGCCTTGCCTATATTGAGCTTCAGTTTGTTAGTCCTCATCCAGTTCATTACTGCGCCCAGATATTTGTTCAATAAGCTTACTACCACATCTGGACCCGATTTTAAAAAGTGTCACATATCATCCACTTAATCATGGCTCTATACCTCAGATCCGCAGGCTACCTTACCCAGTAGATTTCTGCAGATATTTAATAGCTTGTGCACTTTTAATATGTCCAGAAAAATCAGCACATTTCAAATTCATTTTTGATCAGTCCATCAGTACAAGTTGTCCACTGGTGAGTATGACAGTTTCTGTGTCATAACAATGTAGAAAGCTGGACTGGAAATGGATTCATGCAGTCCATGCCATGCAGCTGTGTCTAGTGTAAAGCCTGGTCACCTGCTTAAGCACCTTGCCCAGAAAAGAGAACAAAAAGTCTGGCCAAAAATCATTACAATCATTTGGGTCCAAGGGAGTTGGTTTCAGGTGTAGACTGTTGTGACCACGCATGTTCTCAATGCAAAATTGCAGCCCAACTGTTCATCTACAGTAGATATTGATATAATAATATGCTGTAATTACTCTTGTGCCAATGAAGATTCTCAATGAATAATGCATTCAATAGGAAATAGGGGCTCAAGGCTGGTAGAGGTAAGTCATTTGGCATGAGTGCTACCCCTTTGTTCTTGCATCTTCTGCTTGCCTCAACTCTCTTGAACAAGAAAGAGAAGAGGAAATCTGGAGTGTGAGGGGGATTGAGATGAGGATATTAGGGGAGCAGGCAAGAGAAGTCAATTGACTGGTGAGGAGAGAGCAAGATTGAACTTGCCAGTGAGTGAACAGACAAAAGAGTGCTCCAGAATAACCATTGCTTCTTGCATGTGTGTAGTGAAGTTGTTGCTATAGAGGGAGGAGAGGAAGATCAGGTAAGTGTAGAATGCTACCAGTATGTGCCAAAATCAGGAACTCCCATCTTTCCTTTCCCTTAGATCTGTGAGGAGAAAGAAGAGACATGCCTTACAACACACAAAAGCAGTTAATGGCACCACATCAGAACTTGTCAATTCCCAGAGTACCTGTGTGGTATTTTGAATACAGTGTTGGACAAAGTCTAGGGTTCAGATCCCTATTCAGAATTGCTTAGCACAGGATCCCCATTCAGCCTCAAGATCTTCCAGCTAAGCAAGAATCTGTAGGGGAATATAGACAGGAGACAACAAAATGACAGTAGGTTGATGGATGGCTCATGTGAAAGAGATTCTGAAATTCACATACACAAAGGAAGAATTCAGAACATTTGCATATTCAGCTAGAATCCTTCCCTTAATGTCCTTTTGTTAGCTGTTCAGAGGTTTGTTGTTGCTGTTCCATGGTTGGTTTACATATTCTTACTGGATTTAACATTATTTTACTTAAATATGGATACATTTATTTGTCACAGTAAAAATATTTAAAAAGAACTCTGGCAGTAGCAAAGCAGAAGGTGGTGAATAGCAAGCATCAAGAAATGGGAAGGGCAATACTGCAAGAATTGGGCTACCATCCAGGAAAAAATTATGCATCATTATAATAATACCTTAACTAGCTTATGGACATTTTCCTATATCTCACATTCAGTGTCTCAGTTTGAATGTAATGCCTAAATCAGGGATGCAGGATCTGTTTTCCATTGAGTGTTGCATACCATCAGGGATAATCTAGTAGGTCTAAGAAAGAGAAATCAAATTCAGCCTTAGAGGGATCAGAGCCAAAAACAGTTGGGCTTTCTCCCTCTTCCATCTGGTCCAGTGGCTTTCCGAGGCAGACACATCACTCTTGCCATTGGTCTAAATTGATAGTTTTCAGAGGGCTTTTCAATTTAGAATGAGGGCTGCAGGTTGCCTATTCCTATGCTAAACCTTAGTTTAGTGCTGCATGAATGAGCTGTGGGTTTCTCTTCCTGCACTCTGTTCCCTTGACAGCAAGGAGATAGGAACTACCTGGGTATATGAACCAGGCCAAAATGGGATTAGAGACCATGGTTTAATGGAACAAGGCAAAGTCAGATTCTGATTTCTGGTCCTGACTTGTTCTCATAAGCCATATTTTTAAAAGTACATTTCCTGATTTGTATACTGGGACAAACTGTATGATCTCTCTTCATTGTACCCTGAAGGAGCAAGTGCTGGAGCATGCTGGTTCATGTAGTATTATAATACAGTTTAGCATGATGTCTGAACTAGTTTTATGGTTTACAAAATAATTTGAAGAACATGGAAATATTAGAAAGCCTTTCAGTATTGATCAACTGAGCATCTGATTGCTTGAGGTGTATGTATAAATAATCTGGATACCCTGACATGGAAGTCATTTTATTAAATTTGAAGAACTAAAACAATTCTTCTTTGCCATAAGGGAGATTGAGCAATCATCTTGCATACACATGAGATGGAAGTCCTGTAAGGTGAAGAAGTATGATTTTTCTTTCTCAGATTAAATAGAAGGGCATATGTTTCAAGATATCCAAATCAATTACACATGCATATAAAGCAGTTAGTCATTATATTATATTTTTATTAGATTTATATCCCACCTTTTCTTTTTTAAAGAATTTAAAGCAGATTACATCATTCTCCTGCTGTTCTCAGTCTTATCCCCACAACAACAGCCCTGTGAGGTAGGGTGGATTGAGAGTCTGGGACTGGCCCAAAGTGACCCACTTGGCTCCATGGCTGAGCAGAGACTACTAGAACCCAGGGTCCCAGACCCACACTCTCTTAACCGCTGCACCATACCGGCTCTCCGTTTTATATTCAATTTATATATCAATAATTTATATTCCTCTTGCAAGGAACCCAAGGCAGCTTGACATACTCATCCTCTACTCCCATTTTATCCTCACAACATCAGCCTTGTGTGGTAGGTTAAGCTGAGTGTGAACGGCGAGCTCAAGTCAACTAATGAGCTCCATGACCAAAAGGGGATTAGAACCCAGATCTCCCAGGTCCCCAGTGCAGTAGCCTAGCCACTATACTACACTGGCTCATAGTTGCCCATTTATGAATAGAAGACCATTTATTAGTTAAGGTACTTCCATCCCATGTATCCAAAGTGATTGCTTAACTTCAAGCATGATAAACATACTAAGTTGCCACATACTTAGCCAGGCATCTACTCCACTTAATTCATGTTCATTCCAACTGACAACAGCTTTCTAAGTCTAATTCTGAGTTCTTTCACTCTATTGCTATTTTAGTCCTTTAGTGATTGACTCCGAACCCTTTTCTGTATGCTTACCACTGAACCAAAGTTCTTCCAAACAGTCTCAGTCATATTTGAGAAATGAAATCTATCACACAGTTCATTTGGATCATTTGAAAATGGAGTGAAAAGAACCCAAATACTTAAGTTCTTCAGCAGCCTTTACTTCAGCAGCTAATATTTCATTAGCTTTATCAGTCTTGACAGGAAGCATCTTTGTAAGTATTTTCAATTGCATTAATAATAGAGATGAGCAAGAAACCAGAATAGGCCTGATTTTATTATTTTTTTAAAATGCTTCTCTCACTTGTATCCTCTTTTTTGCAGAGAAATTTCTCCATGTCTGTAAATAGTGCTGCTGTCCTACGATTGATGGGACGAGGAGGAGGAACGGTGGTAGGGGCTCCTCGCGGTCGAAGTTCCTCTAGAGGTCGAGGTGAGATGTTACGTGTACACATGTATTATCACTTTGCATGTTGCAGGTTTGTAATCTAAAATGACCTGCTTTGCTTTGGAAGAAAAATGGCATAAAATGTGCAAATAAAAAATACAAGCCATTAAAAAATACCTACACTAAATCACATCAAGTTATAGGCTGTGTTTCTAGTATAAGAGAAGCTGAGGCTGCTATACACATTTTCCATCCTCTTCTTCTAATGTTCAACTGGTATTCATGGACTTAGAACATAATCCAATCAAGATGGCCAGAAGTCCCCAAATTCAGACATAGTTTGCTGAGTCATTGCTTCCCTGCTCCTCTTGCTCTGCTTATTTGCCAGACAGGCATTTTGGTCTTTCTGGCGGGGGTACTTCAGCAAGAAAGGAAGGAGGCTGGAATGACCCCAAGATACCTCAAGATCCTGGCACCTCTGTCTCCTCCATGCCACCTTTTAACTCTCTCTGAGGTCATTTTTTCAGCCTCAAAAAGCAACTGGCACACTGATGCTGGCTGCTAGAGGGTTGGGTGAAGGAATCATAACTCTGGGGTTGGAGTGCTGTCTGACCTTGGAGCTGGGAATCTCAATGATCCTGTGCCCCCCAGATGAAGGTTAGGAGTTATAGGATCTTTTCCTTAGTATCAGAAGATGAACTGAAGTGGCTTTGTAGTGGGGAGCTGAGGTAAGAGGTATCCTAAAATAGGATAGAGAATGGTGTAAAAATAAGGAGAAGATACAAGCTACTCACAGATGGCAACAAAGGGAGAAATAACAGTTTCTCTTCTCAGTAGCCAGCACAGTCATCTTAAAACTTGCACTGCAAATTAAGCATCAGAGCAAAACAAAACTACAAATTAAATAAAATATTTGCCCAGCCATCTAAAAAGAGGGGGAAAATAGTTTTATTCAGTTATTAATCTGACTGCGGAAACCCCTGTTTCTCATGCTCCTGCATCTTGCATTTGTGTTTGCCAACCAACTGCACACATGATTTCCTCCTTTCATATGTAGCTCAGCTGAAGCTGTTTCTTGGTATAAAATAGAATAATATATGGTATGCAAGAGAAGAATAAACCATTTCAGTTTATTTTAAAATAATTATTTGAGATGAGGGTATATAATATGGTGATTTTTCAAATAAAATTAAATAGATAGTCATAATGGGGCCAATAGCACAAGAACTCTCAAACCTATCCCTGTTTCTCTGTAGGTCAAATTCCACCCATGGGCCAATGGTTGCCTGTCATATTAATATTGGGCCACTTGCCTGATGGTACAGAGGACAAGGAATTGTATGCAGATGCATGAGCAAGCTGACAGGCTGAGTGCTCACTCTCTCCTCTGTATCAGCCATAGAAACCAAGCAAGCTGCCAGAGGAGGGAAAACCCTCTACTCTGTGGGCTTTTAAAATAAGGGTATAGTCTGTTACTTTGCTCTAAACCCGTTCTTTATGTAGAATGGAAGAGATTTCAATTTCTATTTGAAATTTAAACTCCTTAAATTAAAATTGTTTCTATTCACTTCTGGCAACGTCCGCATATTACTATTAGTCATAATGATTCCAAAGGCAATTATAAGATAAACACAATTTTATCTTTCAGGCAGAGGTCGAGGAGAAAGTGGTTTCTACCAAAGAAGTTTTGATGATGTGGAGGGTGGATTTGGCCGAGGAGGGGGCAGAGAAATGCACAGATCACAGAGCTGGGAGGAAAGGTAATTTGTTATATGTTAAAATATGTGTGTTAAAATGGTTTTCAACTATTGTATTGCTGAGAATAATTACCTATCCTGATAGAATCCTGGCTTTTTAAAAATACATGTTTTTACTGGAATTGTCACACCTGTATTTCTAGGTGTGTATTAAAAATCATAAGTGGCTGTGACCAACGCAGGCTTTGAACCTGTGTGTAGTACAGGTATACTATTGCATTTTGTTTTATGTTGTTTTTATGTACCTCAGTCCAACAGCTTTGGCTATAGGGATGATTCATGAGTTGAGATAAATAAATCAAGCAGGCAAGTCAGAAAGCTGGCATTGCTAGCAGCTCCTCATTGAGAGTACACTCAGTAGCAAACTAGTTTAATATGTGAACTGACCTTAGTATTCCATGTGGAATTATGATAGCTAAAGCCAGCAATCAGTTTTTCTGTAAGAAGTACTGGCTAGAAAATCACTTAAACTAGCAACCAAAAGGAGGATTATCTTGGATAGTATAGATGAATTTAAAAGCCAAGTTAGAAAAATATCAACCCTTATAATTGGTTTGTATGAAATCATGAATTAGTATCTTCCTAAATGCTTTTCAAGAGAACAAGCAATAATTAAACCTGATTTTATTTGATTAGATATCAAAAATTACAGAAAAGATTCATGCCAATATTTAAAGAACTGCTGAAGCAGTACTAAGAATCTAAAATGATTTTAGGTTTTTTTTGGTCTTAACAGCTGATTCCTGCTTCACGGCAGGGCCTTTGAAAATGAATTTCAAAGGCAATTTCTGACTTGGTATAGTCAGCTGTTCAAAAACAATTGTGGTTTTTAGAGGTGAAATCCTTGATTTTATCCCCTGAAATAGCTGTATTTTTGTTGCAGACAAGTATTAATCAGTTAAGTCCTTTTCAAGTTGCTTATATTTTTATAAGCAACTTACCTTGGTATATCAGAAAAATTAACAGATTTAGAAACACAAAACAGGTTAATCTTCTGAGTGTTTTTGTATCTGTTCTGATATCTAGATTTGTATGAATGTACTGTCCAGAAGCGAGTACATTTAAGTAAATAAATTAATAAAAATTAATCATTTCAATATGTTGGTCTTGTAATATTAAATCAGTCTGCTTTATCAATCTTGAAAAATAAAGGTATTATATTTGAAATGTTTCCAAATGCTTTTGTCAATTTGTTTTTTTTCTTTTTAGGGGGGACAGGCGGTTTGAAAAACCAGGTCGAAAAGAACCAGGTATGGAGGTGGCCATTGCTTCACTAAAAAGCTATTCAACTATAATAGTCTCCATTCTGTTTTATCAGTGATAATCTAAGATTTGTGTATCAGAGCCTGAATTATCAAAAGGGTAACAACAAAGGGGCTTTTTAAAAGAAGGGTTTTGTTAAAGAAATGGAATATAGCCTGTTCTAAAGGAAATGAGGAGAGGCTGTTTTTTCATGTTGTCCAGATTTAAGTTTTGAACTAAGTTTTTGAAAATAACCCAAATTCATTATATTTTGAAATTGATCTCATTTATTCATGCATTTTAAGTATTTTTATGCCACTCGTCTCCCCCCACCCGCAAGTCTCCCAGAGCAGGTTAAATATAATCACACAGGACAGTCTTTTAAAGTTCAGCTAGTGAGATTTCTGGAATAGGTACAGTTAATTTATGGAGAGTTATTTCAAATTATAATCCTGAATTATTTTGCTATTTTAGCAGCCTAAATATTTTTGTGTTCTTAATAATAATAATAATAATAATAATAATAATAATAATAATATCTATCTTGTTTTCGTATGATCCAGTCTTAGCCCAAATACCAGATGAGTCCTATGCTAGAACTGGTCATGCTACAAAACAGACACTGGATTGCCCTTCCACACAGGCATTTTCTAACCTGTAGCTAGGTAAATGGAAATAAAAAATTATGTGCCAAATTGGTGCTTTAATTTGCTCCACCGAGCCATGTAATACTTTGCTGCATGAGCAGAGCACATTAAATCAAGCACATGACGAAAGCAAAGTTTTAGGTTATGTTGAGTATAGTTTCAGTCCTTAAAAGTCCTTGCTTCCTGAATAAATTGTTTTCAGTAATTAGTATCTGACTATTTTTCAAATGTAACACAAGCTTACATTTTAAATATTTTTTCTTAAGGGTCTGAACGATTTTGTCCAGTTAGCACATTATTTCTCCTTATTTCTCCCACTGCCACTACATTATAAATTGTTACTTGGCATGGATTAGGTTGTCTGCAACAAGATATATTGTGCAGTATGTGCACTGTGTGCATGTTGTATATATGGCCGCTTCTTTGTGTCATTTCTAATGTTCCAGCCCCCCCCCCCAAAAAAAAGAAAAAGAACCTAGAGGAAAAGTTTCTACCTCACTGTTTTTGCACACTGTTCTTTCTGTGAGCCCCACATTATTGGTATATGGTTTTGAACATCTCAGTTTTGCTGAAGAGACTTCTCAAGAAAAAGAGAAAAGTCTTAGGCAGTCTTGAGGGACTCTAAAGGTACAAGTAGCAACTGGTGCCTACTGCCTCTGAAAGTCAATAGGATTTGAGTGCATAACTGCAGCTTACCCTTCTCTATAAGAAGTTTTTTTTCAACATAAATCCTGAATTTTGTAACACTGCCAGATTTCTATGGTGATCCTTGCTTGAAAATTGTATAAATCATGTTTTAATGACCCCTGAGTCTCCTTTAAAGCATCTAAATTATTTTGTTTTGCTATTTTCGTCTTATGACTTTGGCTTTGTACTCCAAAACTTTAAAGCTTGGTTTCCTGGAGGGTATTTGAACTTTGGAACATTTACATTATATAGTTCTGGACTGATATTTGAGAATCTAAATTATTTATATTATTTATATAATACAATTAAGTGCATAGAAATCTTTATAGTGCCCTCTACTTTCAACAGTTCTGCAAGGTAGACTAATCATATAAATTAGGATAGGCAATGCCAACACAGTATAGTTTGAATTCTGAGTGGGGATTTCAACCAGCATCTCCCATATCCACTATGCAATGCAAGATAATGCTGAGCTCCTGTTCTTTAAGTGACAGTAATTAATTAAATATGCCTGCTGCTAGTGGCATATTTCCTGTATAGGCCTCAGTAGTGAAGTTGTCTAGCCCAAGTGAATGCACACATTGTTCTCTAAGTAATTTTCCTTTTTTTCAGTCTTTAGAGTAGCTAGAAAAAACTGGTCTTAAGAATTCCTTAGATTGTATTAAACGAAACAAAATATATCTGCAAATTCATATCTAAAACAAAAAACTAAAGTTGAAATAAAAGAAATTGAATTGTAGTGCACTTAATTGTATTATACTGAAGGGTGTGAAAGCATTTCACATCCTGAGTGGATGATCCACTGCTTGAGTGAAATGTTGCATTAGTTTCATTGTGCATATTGGATATGCTAAGCAATGGCAATGCCCACTAAAATTTAAACAAATATAGAGAAATGTGATATATGCTGGAATTTTGGTAGAGGTAGGGCACATGGGTTAAAAAGGTATGTTTTAAGAGGCTGATAATGCTGTAAATGGGAACAAACTTTTAAAGTGATCATGATTGACAAAGAATAATGTGAGTACAAATACAGTTTAATCTATATTAATTCAAGATGGTGACTGCTATTGCTATTTGGTCTTTGCATTGGGCTAAGCCATTATTACAGTACACTGTGAATGAAAAGATTAAAGCCTCAGCACAGATAAGGGAATAAATATTTCCAAAACCCTGTAAGAGAACACAAGGTTCTAGTGTTATAATGTGACTATGTTCCAGATATAAATTATTCGTAACATGTAGGTTGTCATAACTCCCTGCTTTCTTGTGTTCCTTTGAAGAAGGCAGTTCCTCCCATCAGAGTATATGCTGACTACTCTAGTTGTTGCTTACATAGAACATCAACATTAGTAACAGTAGTAAAAGACTGGTTGTTGCCTTAATACCTTTTAGCTGCTCTGAGTTGGCAGCTGGCACCATTGTGACTGTCCAGAGCTCCAACATGTTCTCAGCTGAACATTGCATCCAGATATTTACTGTCAGATGCATAACCATTCGTTAGATTTGGGGAAATGAATGATGGTTTCTTAGAAAATACTCTATGATTTGGTAACAAATCTCAACATTAACACTAATATATACATATAAATATGCTCATCCATTTTCGAGAAATAAAGGTCAGGTTCTTAATAACCACAAGTCAGTAACTAACTAGCAATTTGAAAGTAAAAATATTGATATCTTTGCGATGTATTCTGTGAAGAGCCTTTAAATTATCCTTTAACATAAAAGTAGTTAGCATTTTTGATTATGCTCTGTAGTTTTCTTGGTTTTGAGTACAAAGTCGTTTTTTACCTGCCTAGATGAAAAAATGTTGAGAAGCCATAAAAGTGGTCCTTTGGACCATTTAAAAACTCTTGTTCATTTTAATAGTTTTTAAAAGAACCAACAC
Organism: Varanus komodoensis; assembly: GCF_004798865.1. Taxonomy (NCBI): domain Eukaryota; kingdom Metazoa; phylum Chordata; class Lepidosauria; order Squamata; family Varanidae; genus Varanus; species Varanus komodoensis. The sequence goes on from NW_025335268.1 coordinate 91,910,566, forward strand.
CACCAGTTCTGATAATCTGTTATGGTGATAATCATGATTCATAATTGGCATACATACAGAGCATAATGTTCAAAGTCTCATAATTAGATTCTGATTGTACAGTTACTTTATACAGGTAAATGTTTAACTCTGTATTGTATGAATTGAGTACTTATTTTGCAAAGAAAGTGCAATAGGTGTAGGAAGCTGTGAATCTTTCTGATGACAGTATTCCAGTTTCAATGTGGAATAAGGCAGACATGTGAGGCATTGATGATCCTTGACAGCATAATTATGAATACAGAATGATGTATTCCTGATGCTGGTTTCTAAGTATGCAATAGTCCCGATACAGAATATTAGTCTAATACATGTCAATATACTTGTCTTACACGTTCATCAGAGAACTGCCTAAGGATGTTGAACTTGTTCTTAGCTGTTGGAACAAAGAGCTTCAGCAAATGCTTGTGATTTTCCTTAATAAACAAGCACAGCAGGATTGCAATTTCACTGCCACAGAAAATACTAGCAACATTCTTCATAGCATGTTTAGACATCAGCATATTCTGTTGTAACTGTAAAGCAGGAAAGGGCTGATTCAGTGACTGAAGGCTCTTGGGTTTTCAGGTGGAATATTTTTAAAGTTGAAACAGTTTACTACAGTTTTATCCATATTTGCCACAGTATTTACCCTTATGTCATCTAATTAGACTTTTGACAAGCTGTCTCAGTCTGAAAGTCTCTTGTTTCGGGGTCAGTGCAGTTTTAATCATAGTCTAGTGAATTCAGCAGGTAGCATTTCTGTTTTCCCAGGATTTGTGCAGTGTTTCTTGTCCCTGACTCTGTTTTTGTGCAGTTAATCCAGTGGTTCATCCAGTTACATGGATATTTTGCTCTTTGTTCTGCATGCTGTTCTGAAATCAAAGGTATCAGAGACCAAAAAAGCACAAGAAAATGGGGAAAGAAATTAAAACATTGACATGATAGTCTAATCCAATTCTTAAAAAAATAAAATAAACTGGCCTCCACATTCAAAGTCTATTCAGTCAGATGAGTCTCACAGATCTGGAAGCTGTCGATGTGCTGCCCGTTGATGCGGATCTCCTTGTCAGTCCTCTTTGAACTTCTGGAGTCCACTGCTGGAAGTTCTGGGATTGTCTTGTCAAAATTCTCCATCTTGATCTGATATTCCCCTTTGGCACCTCGGACCAACATGGAGGCAAAATGATGATGCAAAATGATCTCTGATGGCAGATAGGATGTCCTCCTCTGACATGTTTCTCCTGTGCCCTCTTGTGTGGCTGAAAGGAAAACTACAAGCTCAAAGTGATGATGAGCGTCCCTTTGTAGGAGAATGGCCAGAGGGCTTGATGGAGTTATGGAATGGTAATAGGTCAGGGGAAAAATAAAGAATGGGCACTCTTCAGAAGTGATGCTGTCCAGATGGAAATCCACACTAGTTTGATGTAGTTGACCATTTTCCTGTTCTTCATAAAGAACAGCAGAAATTCGAACGCTGGTGAGTGGGCTTGGGCGAGTATTGGCCACTTGGAACATTAGGTATGGCTTTCCATCTCTATGTGTCACTACTGCAGAATAAGTAAACCGGATGGAGAGAGCTCGATTCTTTGGACGGGCAATTTTTGCTACAAATGCACCTAAATAAAAAGAGAATCTAAATATAGATCATGCATGTAAGTATAATCTCTTGATACCATTCATATTATATGGAAACCAAGTGCAACTAAAGAGGTGGCTTCTTGTTCTTGTTCTTATTTATTTCCTTTCTGTATTGCCCAACAGCTGAAGCTGTCTGGGCGATTCACAAAGCACATACTAGGGTCACATTGTTGTTATTAGCTTCAGTGTTCTTGCTTTTTAATAGTTCACATATTGTTCAGTTTCATTATATTAACTGAACCACAAAACTACTCTTTGTGGTCAATTTAAAAAAAATGTTTATTTAAAATAACTGTAATACTATCTCCCTTATCTGTGATACTAACATTTATTTTGCAGGGCACAAGAGCTATACTCTTTGCTGTGAAATGTAGCATTTCAAGTTCATTTATTTCTATACAACCCCATAGGCCAAGCTCTCTGTTGTGCTATGCTATCTCTTTGGAGATTTATTTTGTAACAAAGTTAATTATATAGTAAAATGAAGTTATAGTGATATAAAGCTTTTTTCTGTTTATTAGCCAATTTCAAATTACTATATAGCATACCAGGGTTCAAACGTCCTTCATTTGTATTGATAACTTGTCAACTAAAAAAATCCTAGGCTACTATCCTAAAAGTATTTATAGGGAGTGACCTGTGGAACTAAGTAGGACTTATATCCCAAATAAAGCTGCTTAAGATCATATTACTAGTTTTCAGTTATACAAGTATATGTGGGCACACTTTTAGAAATCTGTGCAAAGATCTAACACTGTTTGTACACATTGAAATAACATAGCCAAACACTAATTAGAGAACAACTGAATTATCACTGCTGTTCAACATGAGATAGTGCAAACTCTTTCTTCTTATGCTGTAAAAATAGAAACATATATTTGTCAAGTTCTTCTGACAAGGATGGTATTTTTCTGAATATTCATGGCATGACCTTATCTTTACTTCCCTTCTTGTGCTTCTTGATAATATTTTCATTTGACCCATAGCATTGTAGTGATTAGTTATGAAATAAGATCTAATTACCTGTGATGAAGGCCTCCAGCATCAGCCCCAGTACCATTTGTATAGCAAGTAGAGCGATTGCACTTGGACAGTCTCCACTTGGAAACATTGTGCCATAACCAATAGTGAGCTGTGTCTCCAGTGAAAAGGAAAAAGCAGCTGTAAAGCTAGTGATATACTTTACGCAAATTGTATGGTTTTCAGGTGGGGAATCATGATCAATCTCCAGATCCCCATTCATTTCAGCTAGTAGATACCATAGCACTGCAAAGACAAGCCAGTGGAGGACAAACGAAGCAGAAAATACCAGCATCATCCATCTCCAACGCATATCCATTAGGATTCCCCAAGCATCTTTTATGTATGCAAGGCCTTTCCCTTGGGCACCATCCATCTGGAGTGTGCTATGCCCATCTTTAGTGACCATTCTTGGGTAGCGATGAGTCAGGAGAGGAGCACTAGGTTTGGTGTTGTTGCCTTCTATCACTTCCGTCCTCATCTTCTGAAAATGAAAAGTAAAAAACAGTTGAATGATTGTTTATTTGTAGTCCAGATGATGATCAGAGATTCTGACATACTGGCAGTGGACCAGATGCCACCTGCAGCTAGCCGAGGGAGTCTTAAAACATGCAGTTCTGAGAAAATTAACTTTGGACAGCCGGTTTTACCACTGCTTTCATGGTATAATAGCAATTACCTTAAAAAAAACCCTGAATGTTGCAAGACTTTTTCACTCTTGTATATAATTTAGAAACGTAAGCCAAATGTTTGTATTTTCATTTCTCAGGTTTACTTGTGAGACTAATGGTTTATTAACGTAGTATTACAAATTTAATTTTGTGAAACTCAGAATTTTTTGGATTTTTAAAAAGTTTAACAGATATGTGTATCCATTGTAAGCAATGCACTCTTTCAGAGCTATTTCTAATATTATAGATGCTATTCTATATATATTTGGTGGCAATCTCAAGACTTCACACCATATTTATTTCATTAAATTTTCCTGCTTATAAACTTTTGTGGGTTTTTCTACCTTAATTTTTACTGCTACCAACCATGATATTTTTATTGTCTAGAATTGTGGTACCTGGGATATAGCCTCTTCTGCTGAACATACTCAGGCCACTGCTGATGTAAAGCTGCATTAAAAAGGGGATAGAGAATAATACGGAAAATATTATGCAATTATATAAACTGCAAGGAAGTTGTGAGGAAAAAAAACATCTGACTCTATAACCAGATCTGCTAAAGGGATAGCTGGAGTGAGTGCAGTTTCCTTTATGCTCCATTTTTTATGTCTAGTTTCTAAAGATATAATCTAGTTTTCAGTGCAAGGTATGAGAGCTGTAAGTACTGATTTTCTCTTCCCCACCCCCAGATCAAACCACTATGCTTTTATGAGCTGTTCTATAGCAAAAAAGAAAAGAAAAGCTCACAGTTTTAAAAGTAGCAAATGTAATAAACTAAACAAAATAGCCAACCAAGGTATCTCGCTGTTTGGTATCAATGCTCAATGAAATGAACAACATATGATAGCTGAAATTATTCAATTGCATTAGATGATATTGCCACAGGGCACCAAATACTGTACATGACCTAACAATTGATGGTAAAATTTAACATGTTTGGGATTATTTTTACAATAGTGTATTTGTACAATAAATGTGTGCTTGTTACTGGTTGCATGTCACTTGTCTCAAAATTAGCTCTTATGGTGAAGGGTCATTGCAATTATCTAATACTCAAGATAGCAATATTACTAGTCTGCAGGGAAAGGGCACGTGTTTCTGCAGTTATATGGTAGTTTCCTTAAAAATGGATTTATATTTAATGTTTGCTTTCTATATATTCTTCTGCATTGCTAGACCAATTCAAAGATGTACATGCATTGTTGCAACATCATCCATCTCTCTCTCTTTCTCTTTGTTCTTTAAAGGCCATGATAATGGCATTGTGTGCGTGGGCCATGTATAGTCTTGTGTTAATATTGGCCCATCTTCTGAAGCACTTGTTTATAACTTTGGGGTCATTCTACAGCCATTAAAATGTGAATGGCAGAGTTTCTGTTATAAATGCAATGAAATAATAATTCATAGTATTAGTATGTATTAATAAATACTATCAGATACATTAATCTGATACATGCTTATTGCAGGCATAGTTAAGATAATGAAAATGATGTAAATATATTAACACATTTATGCAAATCTTTTTCATGGGTACAATAGACAAAAATCATCCCTGGGCCATCGTCAGGAGGAAATTTAGTATCTAGAATCAATTTCTTTTAAATGTGGAGTAGGGACTGCAGGTTTGCAGAATATCTCTCGACCACTTAGATGCCTATTTGCACCATATACTCACTTGGACACTCTTTTATACTTCATAGCCTACTGATCTAAAGCCTCTGCATAGAACCACCATCTTCTCAACAAAAACTTCTGTCTTTGAATTAATTATGTTTGAGGTAAAAATGGTTAAACATTCTTGCTGAAGTTCCATACATTGGAAGATATGTGTCCATAAATGCAGCATTCCATGGTTGGAAGCATGGCCAGCTGATCTGATAGGACAATGAAGATAGTAGCAATACTTGGCCTTTATGTATGCTTTGGGGTATTCAGAGTGCTTCACATATAGTATCTCAGTCATCTTTACAACAGTTCTATAAAATAGTTTAGCATTATTATTTTCGTATTACAGAAAGGAGGCTGTGAGGTTAAGTTTATATCACAGGCAAGATTTGTGGGCTTCTTGATTCACAGCTCAGCCTAGTATATGGCCATTACAGTATATTAGCTCTATGCAGAAAGTGTTTGAGTTTCTATTCAGGCATCATATGAACTCTCTAAAAAGAAAGTCATTTCCTTTTGGGGAAGGAGGCATTCACTCAACATTCAGTCACACAAATTCTTGCAAAGAATAGGCGTTTTAAGGTTGATATGAATTCTGGGCAGTATGCATTAATGTGGCAAGCATGCTTAATCATGAAATTCTTGTTGGAACTATCTGTAAGGTGGGAGACCACAACATGGCACCCTTGGACACCATGGCTCCCTGTGGAGCTCTCCACTTCCTGTCCTATTTAGTTCCCCCCCCCAAAAAAAACCCCTTAAAAGATGTTACGGTGCCAGAACATGTCACCAGTCAGTTGTTCATGGAGCAACACAAAAGGAAAGATCCCACCTAGTCTTTTCCATCTTCACAGAGCTTACTTCTTCATGCTCTTTGCACCCCTAACCTCTGGCATTGATATTTCTCTCCACTCAACCCTTTTCCTTGCTATATCTCTCCCTTCCCAGCCCCTAGCCTTGCTTTTTTTTTGTCCCATTCACCCTTTTATCCTGTTGTTTCCTCCATTCCCAGCATTGCAATTTCTTCCCCTTACATCTTGCTGGTTTTCCTCTTTTGCTTCTTTTGACTAACCAGTCCCTGATGGCAGCCATTATATGATTAGCCACTTCCTCCTTGACAGCCATTTTGTGGTGGTGCCGATAGCAGTTCACAAATTCCCAAATGTATCATGGATCCAAAATGGTTTGAGGCCCTGCTCTAAGTTTCTATCTCACTGAAACAAAATTAGATACATTAATGCCACTTTGTATTAGCTGTTAAGCCTACTATAGATGTTGCATCTGTAGTCATAAGTAGCTAATGCTGACTAAAGTGTTTGTTTTGAACTGCCACTTTATGGCAAATAATAATACTTTTTTAAATGTATCAAGCATATTTTAAAGAAGACTGTTTGAAAATAAACTTGTCAGACTTCTCTTTGCAAGAAAAAATGAAATCAAAGTCTAAGTTAAAAAAGGTCAAAGTTGAAGTGAGCCAACCAGAAATGATATTAAATGACCATTTTTAAAATCGCAAATGTGATTTTTCTTCCTGTTCTTGTATTCATGTATGGATAGGTTGAAGTAGGAGTTCTACCATGTACTTGAGATGGAGTGATGACAGCCCTGTAGTGTTTCAAGTTTGGAATATAAATTTATGTAAGGCATTATATTAGCCATTTTTTCAATCTTAATCATCCCGAATAGGGGCGTTTCTTTTTTTCTCCCTATCACATTGTTGATGTTTTCACTAAACTATCTACAACCATATTACAAACTTTTTCCTGGAATGTCATAAGACAGTTTGTATTCCATCAGGAGTTGGAATTGTTTCCTCCAGTGAACAGTAATTTACATTTACTTACATTAAGTGCAATTTGCCATTTTGTTGATTCAGTCAGTTTTGAAAGGCTCTTATTAGTTTTCTTGGATTTTCATTACCCTGAATAATTGGGGTGTCATCCACAAACTTGGCTATGTCACTGCTCAAACTGGATTCCAGAATGAATATTCATTCTTAGGGAACACTATTGCTTCTTTCTTTCCATTGTGAAACTCATCTGTTTCTACCTTTTCACCTACATTGGTTTAAGCACTTATTGGATCCTTTACCTGGTAAGGTTATTCAGGAGATTTGAGTGAAGGCTTTATCAAAAGTTATTTGAAAGCCCATTTTAAAATGTTACTGGATATTTATAGTTCTGGAGAGAAATGGTAGAATTCTGTCATCGTCAGGTTCAAAAACGTTGTGCTCAGAAATTGTACAGCTGTGGCTAGTAATAGCCCACAACATCAGAAAGAATCCCATAATATGCATACTACAGTTTTGTGAAACAAATATCTTAACATGAACATATGATTTCCTTGGAACTCATGCTAAAACCCCATTCTATGTTATTTTTCTTAATTCATAGTCATTGTAGCAGTTGCACCTTCAGTGACTTCCTAACTCAGAAAACATGAAATATATAGTAGTTTAACTTAGCAATGGCATCACGCTCCTGTCAGTACCTAATATGTAGGAATGAATAATAAATTCTGTACAAATTGTCAGTTGATTTGAAGAAAATTATTCTAGAACTACAGTGAACCCCAGAGTAATTCTCCCTACAGCAATATTTAGTTAGTGTAGTTAAAAACTTTGGAGTATAATGCCATTGCAGAGGTTTAAAGATAAAGAGTATTGCATTTAGATTTTTTGAAAGATGGCTTATTGCACTTATCTATGCATTTTAATATATTATAATACATTTATTTAAAATATTTCAAGGGTGCTTTTCAGGACAGAAGCTGTTCCAAGAGGCTTACAACATTAACATTCATATAATTAAAAATGATATAGTGGTAAGCCAGCAAACAGCCAACATGAATTTTAAAAATACTAAACATACAGTATAATTGTAGGTACAGAGCAGAATAATCCAATAAAACATGACCAGGTGTGGGTGGGGGGGGGGGCAAAGTAAACAAATAGGCTTTTCCTAAAAGTCTGCTATGATAGTATTTGGTTCATCCCCAGTGGCAACCCATTCCAGAGAAGTGGGGCCACTGCAGAACAAAACCTCTTAGTTCTTGCTCACCTAACTCCTCAATGGTGGATAGGTGAGAAGTGACTCTTTCATTAAGGTGTGGGCAATCTGATTTGGGTGAAGCTTGTCCTTCAGATAATTTGGTCTCAAACTGTTTCAAGATTTACAAGTGAAAAGCAGCGCTTTGCATTCATTGTGTTCAAAATCAGACTAGTAGTCAGTGAAACTTCTAATGGTGTTGTGTGCTGCTTGTACAGCCATACAGTTTACTATTTGCATAGACTAAGTAACATTTGCCTCAAGAAAGCATCCAAGGAGCACTGCCCTACCCTGTCCTACTGCCACCTACCCTTTCCACTCCATTCCAGTAGTGTTGGTCCTGTCCAATGAATATTCTAGCTGTTTAAAGGTAGAAGAAATTGTACTATGTGTATGCGTGTGTGCATGCATAGGTGCCTGCATATGAGTATATACTCATATTTGTGGCTAACATAGTGACATGCTGTGTTCTGAATTGTTTGCACAGGCAGGGTTGGATACCTGAGATGGCCTCATGGTAAAATGGAAGACAGACTTGGCCAAGTGGAAGGTGGTTGGTATACCTAGGTAAAGCTACCAGAAACTTGTGTTTTAGATAGGTTGGCCACAGGCTGAATAATTGATTTATGCAGCAGAAGGAAGTGCTATGGATTTAAAATGCAAATCCATACAATCAGCGGAAACAATCAGTGAAATACAAATAATGTCTCTTTCATTCCCCTTACCCTTTGACATTTCCTAAGAATTTTTAATTGAATAGGCATGTGAAAGGTGAAATAGGAAAACACACATAGGTTTAAAAGTCAAATTTGCTGAAGTATAAACACAATTTTTGTATTATGAATGGCATGTGTGTGAACCTTGACCATAAAAAAACAGTTATGATTCATTATGTTACTATACATATGTTTAGGATAAGTCATAGCAACAGCTACACATATGCAGCATTGTACCGACCTTCAGTTAGCTTCATTCAGATAATTAGGCTTATATGCCAGAGATGTCTTACTTAATGTTTAAGACTTATTTTCCCCATATATTTAAAAATCTCCCCTGGAAAATGATACCGTGCATGAAATAACTTGATTCTGCATACCATTCATTTGTTTCCTTCAAGCTATATATCTCCCAGGTACAGAAAATAAAGTCAACTTGTATAAATAAGAAATAGCAATAAAAAGATCAGATAATTAGCATTGTTTAGGAATTATACAAGATCCATAGGAGGAAAGGGAAGGGTTCTGAACAAATATTGTTCCAAAAGTTTATTTGAATAACTAAAATATAATTATATTCATTTTTTAACATTTTTTCAACAATGAATTTGTATTCAAGATAGCAAATGGTTGTTATTTGGTGACTCAGAATCTGTATAACAGAATCATTCAAATTACTATCTTGATGGTTAAAAATAGAAGTTACAATAATCCAGTGATTTTTTTCACTGCTACATAGATTGTTAATTATATTTGTCTGTCATTCATGCTAAATTGAAATTCAGACAATATATTTTTCAAGCCTTTAGAGGTGAATATGAGGGATTGGTTTGCTGTGGAATAAAGTTATTTAAAATCCTTGAAACTTTAATAAGTGCTTTGTTTTTGTTCTTTTTTTAAGTTCTAGCATTAAGCAGAGTTTTTAGTACACAAATCACCCAAATCTTTAAGGACTCTATATTTTTACATCTAGTAGTAAAATAAAATTCTTAGATTTTTAAGCCTAGATGGGCAGTTGAGTTAATTTGAATGGTAATTCAAGTTTGATCATAAATATAGAGTAGTTCAATTTTGATGAAATGCCTGTTTGAGAATGTACAGCTAAGAACTGCTTCAAGTTATATTAAAACCAGAGAGCCGTGTAAAATATTAACATTATTCTTAGAGATCTCCTACCCAGAAGATATGTCTTTTTCTTGAGCTTTGTCGCTGGATGTTGACATTGGGTAACATTAGTTTTTGGTGGGGGAACCCTGCTTTGAGAAAATATTTCAGGAATTAAAGTTGGCAGTTCCAGAGATATTTTTCAAAGCAAGCCTGTCAGCATCTTCTAAAAATCTATTTTTCTTTTAGCTTTAGAAAAGCTAACATACGCAATTTGAAATATTAGTGTAGGAATTTACACTCTTTTAGCATCATGTACTTACCGATGTCTTTGTAGCTTTTATCTATCTGGAGGGGAAAGGGAGGAAGGTGGATATGGAAAGCGCACCAAGCTATCTTGTCTCTGTATACAGTGATTCCAGTGCAATCAAGAAAACCCTTTGACAACTAGTTTGGAAGGACGTTTGTTCAAAATGGGCATACAGGTCTCATTCCACAGTTTATAATGTGGGGGGGTTGGTTTTCCTATGAAGCTGATATGATTGGTCATTTGATCTGCAGGGGGGCCAATTAGCTGTGGTCATGTGGAAAAGAATGCTGATTTGTTAGAGCTTTCTTTACCCAACACATACCCTAGCAGCTGTGGAGAAATCCACAAGAACTTATTTGGAGAAAGGGTGCATTTTTTTCTCTTAATCAGGATGGGGTTTTTAGGTTTGCATAATCTTACTTAAGGTTTTACTTGGAGGTTGATTCAAAGGAATGCAATTTCTCAGAACTGTTTTCCATTCAGCTTTTGTTGTGGTAGCCATTTGGAGTTCACACTTTCAGACATACATTCTTCTGTTAGGCAGATTGAGGTGAAGGTGTGCTTTCTGTTTCACTTTCTTTACGAATTGTTGTAGTCATATCTTGGGATTTTATCCAACCACACCACTTTTATGGGATATCAGTGTAATATAGGTCAGGCTTACTAAGTAGTTTTAAGTAATTTATGGCATAATTATTATATGCAAGGCCTGTATCTCCAATGGATCTTTATTTTTCCTCTCTAATTAAGTCAGCATTGCTCTTAAGCTTGTTTCTATATTGGGGTTAGTAATTATTTATTGGATAAGCATTGCTAGGATCGAAGAATCCTACAAGAAAAATGACCTAAGAATTTTGCTGTGAGAACAATGAACCATAGATTTTCACAACATATGCTGTATGGAATTAGTTTTTACACTTAAAAAGTGACTAGAAACTATGAGCTGAAATGTCTACCTTCTAACACCTCTTGCATGATTTGTGAAGGTAGCTTTGTAATGCAGTACAGCATTTCACATTTTTCCTTAGTTAGCTGCTGATGTGAGGACTTTGATCGAACGTCAGACCTAAGAGGATCTGAGAAACAAAGACTGTGATTGTTTGCAGTAAAACTACTGAAGACCTGCTGTGAAAATTATTAATGTAGACCAATATAATGCTACTTAGAAACTGAAATCTCCCTCATGTTTTTCCTTTTTAAAAACCCTACAAAATACAAAACATTAATTCTTCATTTCATGAGTAGAGAACATTTCAATACATGTTGAGGCACAGCACCATAAAATTGAGACATGCATTGTGACCTTCATGGCCACAGGGACAAGAAGATACTTTTTGCTAGACTGTTCATGTTGCTTATTGTCTTTTACCTTGGGTAACATTGCTTTGCAAGCAAAAAGAACAAAGTGCAATGCCTGAGTATGAAGGTTGAGGTGAATGGGTTAAATTATGGAAATTCAGGTTTTTTAAACCCTGAGGAAGCTTAGTTCTAGGAAAAAAGAGCACATGTTCATGAGATAACTCTAAGGAATTGTTCAGAGACAGAGATGGATAAAGCTGAAATGATGCTTGACAAGTTTTGCTTTAGTAGCACATTGGCAATCAGAGGCACCGTCTTTTAAAACCCTGTGTGCATTGATTCATGGGTGTGCAAGAGACTTTCTTCAGCTAAAAAAAGTTCCTCCTCCAGAGCCTCACAAGAATGCCTTTTCTTTTAGGGGATTTATTTGCACACTTCTTTGGATTAAAACCTATGTATCCAGCAATTAAAAGTGCTTTGAGGAACTTGAAAACCTGGTGTTACTACCATGTGATATCCCAACATGAGAGAGATATCAGGAAAAAATTAGTATAGTAGAGAACAGTATGGGCATTGTATATCTTATAGAAATGTTGTTGACATTATTATTTGCTATTCTAGTAAAAAAAAACCCCTCAATAAACAAGTTCTCAAAAGATTGTATTCCAGAACATCACTTCAGTACTTTGAAGTTAGCCCCTTTTAAAACTTCAAATTACATAGCTGTAGACTTTGTTGGCTGGATGTCTTTGTTGTATCTGAACTTTTCCATAAACACCATCGTTGGCTTTGGGTCAGACATGGAATGCAGGTGCCCTTTCACTGCTCCTTCTCCTCAGGAAGTCCAGTCAATTAGTTTGAGGCAAAGCCACAGATCTTTTTCTTTTTTCTTTTCATCCTGAGAAATCATGGCCAAACACCAACCACTGTGCCAAGTAATTTAAACCCAGTAAAATGGACATATTATTGGTATAAAGTATACGCATATTTACAGAACTTTGGATTCTGTGAAATGTGTATGAGTGTGAAGCTACTTTGTACTTCCTCCTTTTTAGAAACTTAAGAATGTAATACCAGGGTCATAGTTGGAATCTGAATTATTTCATCCTCTTCTGTTTTTTTCCCACTTTTCCATCTGCTTAAGCTTTGAAATCTGTTGTTACCTATTTATTGAAGAAACTTGTGTTCTCTTACAATTAGGAGATGCACAGCCTAATTTTAGGCAAGTTCATTCAAAAATAAGTCCCACTAATTTCAGTGTGATTTTTTCCCTAGAATGTCTGCTTAGAATTGCAATCTTAAGCATTGGTATGTTGCCCCCTCCCAATTTCCTTCTAAGTTTTATGAAATCCTAATTTATAGGAATATCACTGAAATCTTTCTGTAATGCAACTTCATAGATTACTGGGGTCAGTGCTTGGCAAGACATCACATGCCAGAATACATAGATCATGCTATTATTGCTACTTTTTATATTTATTCCCTGCCTTTTTCCCTATCGAGGAACACAAGGTGGGGACATAATTCTCCTCCTCCTCCTCCTCTCAATCTTATCATCACAATAACACTCCTATGAGGTAGGTTGGGCTGAGCCTCTGTGCCTGGCCCGAAGTCACTTAGTTGGCCCCATGGCTGTTTGGGAACTAGAGCCTGCATCTCCTGAGTCCTAGTCCTGTTCTCTGCACCACTTCACCACACTGGCTGTCTGTTAACCACTTATGGATTTTTTATACTTCATTGCACTTTTTTGACTTACAGGGATGCAGACAATATCTGTATCCTCCAGACCAGATTTTTCTGCTGCCTGTGACTTTAGCTAAAAGCTGTAGGATAGCTGGAGGGAAATGAATTTTCCCAGCAGCAATATGTTCCCTGTTGTAATGTAAAGTATTTTGAATGGGCAGTTAAGACTCATTTGCTGACCTGCTGCTGATAGAGATGATAATTGCTGGAACTTGGACTCTACTTGGAGGTGTGGCTGCAGGAACTATCATGATGAATACCTGTATATCAATATTTATCACTGTTCCACTGCTTTTATGTCCCACTTTTCCATCCATAAAACAAACTAGATCCTAAGAAATGTAAAAGCATGTTTCATTTTTTCAGACTACTGTAACTTCTGTAAGCAACATCATAACTTAATAGTTATTTGGAGACTTTTCTTCTGTGTTGTTTATTGAAATGCATGGTTCTGCAGATGATAATGAAAACAATAATGCAAATAAACTGGTATTGGGTCTTAGTGAACAACTGTTGCTGAACCAAATGTATATTTTAAAGATGCTGCTTGTGAGTTTTGATTAAAAGTTCATATTGAAAAACAAGTCAGTTTTTAAAAATAGAACTTCTACTGAGTTAGAACACCTCCTATAAAATATTTATTACATTATAAATTTTGCACTGAACAGGATAATCTCTTGATAATGCTGAACTGTGGTAAAGCAATCTCATTGAACATCAGGTGGCATCTAACTGTTTATGTAAACAGACTTTTCGAATGCTCTTCCTTCACTTGTTGCAGAGTGAACTTTTGACATTCTTAAATAGTTACAGCTGTGCTGTAGCTATTGTACTAAATCTCATTTTTGAAGATTAAAATCCTAAATTTGGATTTTTGCCCCACATAAACCACAAGAATAACTCAAAGAAAATTATTGTTAGAAGCAAAGCAAGGAGACATATCTTTTCTGTTTACATTTCTGAATTATATTTTGAAATCTTTCAAAGTAATATATGCAACCTTTGTAAAACTCACTTCTCTTTGCAGTGAGACCAAACTTTGAAGATGCTGGAACTGTAACTTCAGGAAGGAAACATGATTTTATACGCTCTGAGAGCGAGAACTGGCGCATCTTCAGGGAAGAGCAAAATGGAGAAGATGATGATGGAGGCTGGAGACTTACTGGCTCACGAAGGGATGGTGAAAGGTGGCGTCCTCATAGTCCAGGTGAAAGGAAATACAAAAAGGAGAACCGCAAACTGGTCAGAAAGGCAGTGAAGGAAGGAAAATTTCTTGCAAAAAAAAATTGCAATCATCACCTTAAGTTTAATATAAATGTTTTTCTTAACTCATTGTTTCTCAAATAACGGGACAGAAGAATCTCTTCTTATCTCCCCTGACCCCCTTTTCCACCAAGTGTTCTTTTCTTGAATCTGATTTCTTTTAAGGATCACCCTAGATCCAGAGGCTGAAATATTAATCAGAAAGCTTTCTTGTAAGCTTTCCTCTTGAGTAGAGATGAAAAAAGAGTTTGTCATAGAGAATACTTCATTGTGTGCCTTCCTGACCTCAGACGTAACTGACAAATGCACAATAAAGCTGCAGTGTGTCCTAACTTAGTATTAAAACAGCTGAACCAGCACCTCATGATGCTCAGATGTGAGGGCTTTACTTAGGATATTTGCAATCCTTTTAGCATAACAACCAACAACACTGAATCTCATCTATTAAGAACAAAAAAAAAAAAAAGTCTGTCTGGCATGGATATCCTGAGGCTAAAATATTGAGTACTTTCTGCAATTTGAGGAGAAGCAGCATTATTCTTTGTCACAGAGACTGTTGCTTTATATAGAATGCAGAAAACATTCTTGCAGTTTCTTTTTAATTTAGAGGTACTCGTTTTAGCATTTCTGACTAATGATGGAAGTTGGATCTGTTGATTTCTAACTGATTTATTAAACAATTTTTAGTTTCATACATAATCAACTGGGTGTCACATTGGCTCCAGAAAAGTATGGGGCCAGCAAAAGACATTTGGTTTTCTGAAAGCTATATTTCTAAAACTGCTGATTCCCTTCCATGCTATGGAATAATATTAAATGTAGGTACAAGGATCCATGATCAGCTTTTAAAAGGAACTTTAATTAAATTAACATACTACCTTTCCTTTAACAGCTCAATACAGTGAATAAGATTTCTTTCCTCACCTCACAACTGTGAGGAAAGTTAGGTTGACTGGCTTAAGGTCACCCAGTTAGCTTCATGCATGAGCAAAGAACTGAATCTGAGTCTTCCCGATACTAGTCTAAACTCTACACCAGCTTGGTTGATATTAACTTTCTTTTTGAACTGCACAAATTTCTTTGGGAGACACGAAAGAAAGAACATTTTCCTAGCAATATTAAAATAGAAGTGCACAATTTAGTAAGCACTGGTAGAAAGTACCCTAACCATTTAGCATATATAGCTGAGTATTCTAGATTTCTGGTTGGTCACTGTTCTCTTCCTTGATGTGTATTTTAGTAAGATTGTGTATTATAAGTGTATTATGTCTTACAGTAGTGACAGGCTTGTGTTTAAGATTTTGGATTCCACCAGCCACTTATGTCAGGCTGGCATATTGGTGACTGTATCATGTCTAAGCTAGCAAACTTAGTGGCTTATACTGAGCCACATTTGACAGATTCCATACTCCCAGAATCACATGCACCAACTCACCTGGAAACTGTACTTTTTGTAGGCTGTAAAGAGATGCATCAGTTCCAGCAGTCACCACCTGCCACTCCCTCTCTGCCTCATTCTCATGCAGGCTTAGTCGCATTTGCGCAGCCATTAACAGCAAAGCTTAAATATGAGCTTGTCAGCTGCAAATCCTTTCACAGAATTATTGTGCTAGCAGGCTACTTCACCATAGTGACGTGCAAAACAAGGGCAAATGCAGTAAATAGAACTAGTAACCACGGATTACAGGCTATATTTCAAACCCCAGAAAAGGAAATTCCTTACTAGCAGACAGAGAAAGTAGGCAAGCAGTTTGAGGGGATGCTTTGCAGGACTGGTGGAACAGTAGAATTCATAAGTCTGTGTTCTCAAAGGGAAGCATAAAAGCATTCTGCTAAAACCCTATAAAATGGAGTTGGATATCATGGAGCCTTCTAAAATAGTCTCACTAGTGAAGACTGCCCCCTGTGGCTGAACAGATTATGACATTTAGTGATTGTGCAGTAAGTAAGCTTGTTGTAGAATTAACTCAATTAAATTGTGTTAGTCCTTGAAGGTTTGGTCACTTGGAATTGGGCTGTGCAATTATTTACATTAATAATATATGGGTTTAAGACAGTGGGATTAAAGTGGGCACTTTCTGAAAAAGAACAGTAGTGGTGATACTTTATAAAATGCCTGTTTCAAGGTGGTCTGTAGACTGTAGTGGCGTTCTGAAGTTCTGTCACTTTGTCCTCTCTTTTCCCTATCCTCTTTTCCTCTATCCCTTTCTCCTTCCAAACAAGTTCTTGCCCTCTGGAACTCTTTTGTAAAGTTACTTTCCCGCCCCCTTAGACGGCCCTCGTTCTGCAGGCTGGAGAGAACAGATGGAGCGACGGCGACGGTTTGAATTTGATTTCCGAGATCGGGATGATGAGCGGGGTTACCGAAGAGTGCGATGTGGCAGTAGCAGTATGGAGGACGATAGGGATAGTCTTCCTGAATGGTGCTTGGAAGATGCTGAAGAAGAAATGGGGACTTTTGACTCATCTGGTGCATTCCTGTCCTCAAAAGTGAGAAAGTTTTCTGTGGACTTGATTTATTGTGACCTATGTTAAATTTATAACCAGAAGTGTAAAGATTGGTGCATGTGTTCTCCTTAGAAGGTTCAAAAGGAGCCAATTCCAGAGGAACAGGAATTGGATTTCCGGCCAGTAGAAGAAGGGGAAGAGCAGTCTGATTCAGAAGGGAGTCACCATGAAGAAGCCAAAGAACTAGATAAGGTCCATGTAAGGGAAGCAGTTAAGACTGAACGAACAACAGTAGGTAAGAGGGGTTTCTGAGGCTTGTCCCTTACATATTGCTTCTGCCTCCCAGATCAGTTAAGTGAAGTTATCAATCATTTCAGAAGTAGCAGAAGAAACAGTCAAAGAATCTTCACCATCCACCAGGTCAGGAACTCCACCAAAAACCCAGTCACTGGAGCCATTAACAGCAAGCCTGCTTGAACGGAGGGAAGACTGTGTTCCAGATGTAATAGAAAAAGCAGAATATAAAGAGAACCAAATGGAAAATATCCCATCAGCTAAAGTGCCCAATAGAGAAGGTAAGCAAAACATTTCGATAAATACATTAAGTTGTAGTATTAAAAGACCAACTGAGAACTCAAGAGTGATTTAAGCAGTGTGGAAAGTATGTCAGCATCTTAACTGTCTCACTGTGACAGTTTATTCAGATATTAACAAAAACTGGATAGAAAGAAACTCAGAAACCTAAGGCAGCTAATGTGGCCTTATGAGTGCACACTAGAGAATGTTAGGTGTAAGAAATATTTTATCCTTGTTTAAATAAGAAGCACATTTCAAGAGAAAATAACATTTGAATGATAGAGAAGCCAGAATTTAAAATTTCTGATGACATAACAGGTCCAAGGGCATATAAAGTAATTTTATCTCCATTCTTTTCCCTCAGTAGAGCCAGCTTCTACTGTCCAGCCTTTACCACAGATTCCTCCAGATGCAGCTTCCCCTGTTCATCTTTCTTCTTCAGAGTCTAATCCAAATTCTGCCTTAAGGCCTATTCAGACATCAGTTACAGCAGCTCCAGGCATGGGGAATATTCCTGCTGACCCTGATGATGAAGAGGGCCTCAAGCATTTAGAACAGGTAGAGCATCTGTGTGAATTATAAATGTTTTTTTAATGTGCTTTTGCTAGCTGCGTTTTTCCAGAAACTGGAACAAAATGGTGCTTTTTTCTTGCCTAGCATTTCATTTGTGTTCTGATCTTGTTCAAGCCATTTTGAAAAAAAATCATTTATTACATTTCTGTATAGCCTAACAGTCGGAGCTCTCTCAGTGGGTTACAAATTTTTTTAAAAAGCAATGTGATAAGGATCAGCAGAAATATTTAGATAATGGCTTAGATCCAGAGGATAACTATTTTTTTTTTCAACCCTACCTGTATCCCAGCTGTAGCCCTCATGTTGCATCGCACACCATTCTGTAGAGTATCTCTTTCAAAGTATAAGGAGCTGCAGCAGGAAGAGTGGACAGGAAACTTAGTATGAACAGCTTTGCCTTTACAAGTATGCTGGATTTGATGGCACAGTGTACATAATTCTTAATAACCAGAGTTGCCGCCTCTATTCTGTGATTATTTATTTACTTATCTATTGCATTTCTGCACTGCCCCATAGCCTGCAGGTTCTCTGGGCAGTTTACAAATATTAAAAGTCACATATACAATTCATAAAATTAAACAGTAAAGCAATACAACAAAGCAACAACCACACAACAAACAGTTGTAGTAGTTATAATAATTTAAACCCTGAGCACAGCAGCAGATTATAAAACAATATTTTAAACTGGCGCAGCAGATAAACTTAACTATTAAAATAACTGGAAAATAAAAAGGTGTTTACCTGGCACTGAAAAGATGGCAGGCATACCTCTCTGTGGAGCATATTCCAGAGATGAGCCAACACTACTGAAAAGG